>NC_091459.1:51307490-51907490 GCF_027789765.1 Dendropsophus ebraccatus
CAGCAGTGTTTTTGTGTATGGTGAATATATTTAGTTAGAAACAAATAAGATTGTCAGCAGGAAAAGACCACCTGCTCCATCTAGTCTAGTTCTGAGTTGTTCAGGACATGGAGGCTGGAGACTGGCTGCATCCACTACACACACAGGAGAATTTGCGTTATATATTTCCTTATTCACTCAGAAGTTGCCCCAGGATCATGTTGGACATTGTAGAGAAGCTGCTGAGCCAGTGTGTTAAATAACTCCCCTGGTATCTGACTGACCATTTATGAAGGGTCGTTTTGTAGAGTTTTGTACAGCCCCCACCGTAATATTGCCCCCTGCTGTATACAGCCCCCCACCCACAGTAATAATGTCCCATGCTATATGCAGCCCCCCACCTATAGTAATAATGCCCCTGCTGTATATAGCCCCCCAACCACAGTAATAATGCCCCTATAGGTCCTGCTGCTCTATTCTCTTTATGTTCAGCCCTCTCACCCTGCAATGAGTGCACTGAACACAGCAGTGGGGCATTTGTTGAAGCTGCATGGCTGCAGCTTCTTGGGTTGCTAAAAGGGGGACGCTAGTCTGGCAGAAACTTTGCCCGAGTCTGACTAAAAGGGTTATCCAGCATTAGAAAGACGGGGCCACTTTCTTCCAGAGACAGCATCACTCGTCTTCAGTTTGGGTGTAGGTTTTACAACACAGTTCCATTGAAGTGAACAGAGCTTAATTGCAAACTACACCTGAACTGGACATGTCGTGTGGCCATGTTTTTCTAATGCTGGATAACCCTTTTAATATGAGTGAAAGGCATGAAACAGTGATTTTCGTTTGATGTTGATGTGTAATTTATCAAGACCTCCAGCAGAGCAAAAGACACATTGAAAACAAGGGGGTGGGGGTACTTAAAATTAGGACAGCATGACATTTCAAATTTTTGACATATCACAGAGACGTGTTAAACGTTTTGATCGGTTGGCTATGGGTGTTCAGACCAGTACTAGTCATTAGAATGAGCTGGGAAAAGCATGTGGCTGTGTACATCATTCCCTATCATTACTCTTTTTATCCAGTTGCAGAAGATTATAACTGATTATAACTACATGGAGCAGTCTCCTGCAACTGGACAGAGACTGCCATAAAACTTTAATTATTATTTGCACTACTGTACTGACACAGTGTGATTTGGACAGTTCCTATCACAGATAGAGGTGGCAGCAGAGAGCACTGTGTCAGACTGGGAAAAATACACTACTTCTTGCAGGACATACAGCAGCTGATATGTACTGGAAGATTTGAGATTTTACATAGAAGTAAATTTTGTATAACTTGAGTACCCCTTTATGTGCCTCACAACAGACAGACAGAAAGATTTTTAGGGTAACAACATAGGATACACATATAGTGTGTCACAACTTTATGGTTTATATGTTCTTATGTATATGCTGTAATATTTAAGTGTGTACATAGTAAATGTGCCTATAAGACCAGTGCAAAGGCTTGGTTCCTTTTATGGCACAATTTCAAAGTCTAATCAGGCAAAGAACACGGCCTAATTACTTCTTAATATTGAATTGTACCAGACTCTAGAGCAATGAAAGTATTTACCAACTTAGCAAGGAAAAAAAGGTCAGACACAAAGTGGGGGTCGGATACTGTAGACTTACAAAACAAACAGAGAATTGTGTAATGTCACTTTGCCCTGGTGTTATAAAAACATCCCCAGCTATTCAGTGAAGTATAATGGTGAGGCTACATTTATGTATGTCGTTTCAAATCAACTATGAATTCATAGGAACACAGAAAATTTAAGAAGCAGATTCATAGATTTCACCACATTAAACTGAAAGGGGCAAAATCCATGGTGAAAATCTGCAGCATGCTCTTTACAGAACATATCCGCTACATCTGGATGGCATTATGTAAATTCCACCCAATGGAATGTAATTTGCTTCCGATTTGCAGTGCGGAATCCCCACCTCAGGTCCGCAGCAAGTCTTCAATGTCCGACTGCACCCTCCTTATTCTATTTCCATGGAGGTACATATTACGACAGTATTTGTTTTGCTTAGCTATTAGAGATGAGCGAACCGAATCCTACGAACCGAATTTAGTTATGTACTTTTGCAAAGTTCATAAGTAGTTTGTAAAGATGGCAGACGCTCAATTTACATGAACCGATCAGCACAACTTTGCTGATATGATTTCCAGCAGCACAGTATAAATCTGGTGTGCAGCTTTCAGAGCATACCAGCAGCGGCTGCAGCAGTAGCTTTACAAAAGGGAAAAAGATGTCTGTGACTAGTCACGACTCTCTGTCTGTGAGCGCACAGTGTGAGAAAGATTGCCATTAAAGGGGTTATCCAGCGCTACAAAAACATGACCACTTTCCCCCCTACTGTTGTCTCCAGTTTGGGTGGGGTTTTGAAAATCTAGTTGTCAAAATGACTAGTTGTCACCCCTCTCCTGGCCTCAGCAGCATCTTTTTCCCCTTCGTAAAGCTACTGTTGCAGCCCTGCTGGTCTGCTCCGAGAGCTGCACAGTAGATCTATACTGTGCTGCTAGGAACCTTGCTGATTGGTTCCCTTTAATACACATGAAAAATTTTTTTTTAAAGGGTATGCTCATCTGTCTGCACTCCCAGGTGTCCTCCTATGGGTTTATGATGTCTCCAGCTACCTCTACCCTGCTCAGCCAATTACTGAGGGAAACTGGACAGCGCTCAGGCCAGTGATTGGCTGAGCAGGTTGTCACTCTCACCTCAGGAGTGACAGGCCACTCAGCCAATCACTGACTGAGACAACAGTGCGGACAGTAATTTGATTAGTGGGCCGTCACTCCTGAGGAGAGAGTGACAGCCCTTTCAGCCAATCTCTGGCGGCAGCACTGTCTTGTCTCAGTTAGTGATTAACTGAGCAGGGGAGACCGCTGCCAGGCACACTAGAGAGCAGAGGACAGCGAGGAAGCATGGACAAGTAAATATTGATAAGCAAACTTGCTGAACCACAATAAAACAGCAACATTTCTGCAATTATTTAGTGGTTTAAGTGCGGTTCATTTATTCATGTTTATTCAAGTTTTCTCATCTCTATTAGACAACTCTTTGGTCTTGGCTATGGAGTATTCAAAGAATAGCTAAGGAAACAAGGGACAATAATGTAGACCTGCGGCTGGGATAGGCTATATGACAATAGGCAAGCAGCTTGGTGAGAAGGCAACAACTGTTGGCAGAATGGAAGAAACCTAAGATAAGTGTGAAGCTTTCTTGGTCTGGAACTCCATGCAAGATCTCGTGGGATAAGGATAATTCTAAAAAACTTCTACAGAAATAAAGTTTCCTTTGAACAGTGAGGACACGTATGTCGATGCATGTACGTAAATGACTTTCTGTACACAAAAGATTGTAATTACAATAATCAGATTTGTTTGTTAAGCTTATTAGAGGATTTGATAAGCCTCTTTGGATGAGAAATGACATCATGAATCATGTGTTTACAACTTTCTTATGTAGCATGCTTAATGCTATTTACTGTGCTCCACATAAAAGCTTTTACATTTTTTTACATCAAAGAAATAAATTGTCATGACTTGGCTCAGAGATAAACACCATTGCCATTCTCTTTAACAATAAGGAATATCATCAGCATATCCTTTTAGTAGACAAGGTTTATTGGCATATGGTAAACATCTGTTTTAAATACTTGGCTTAGATTACAGTTTATTAGCCAAGACATATTTTAGGATATGATGGGATAGGAGATGAAAAAACCAATCCGCTATTGTTACATTTGGCAACAGAAAATATTCAAATCTGTCACCATTTTCCATAACTAAAAGGCAATACATCATTGTTCCTATACATATCACACATTGAATAATGATACACAAGCTGCGACATTATCATTCTGTTACTATGAAAGAGATACTGCATAGAAATAGTTACCATAGAAATGCTGGAGTTCGATGATATGAGATTAAAGGGAAGAAAGGAAACAATGCTGGATTGGAGAAGTACATGCCACTTTAACAGCGCTGGGATTAACAATGCAGAGCACTAACTGCAAGGGCAAGTAGTAAACATTGTTCTAAATGATTAGCACTAGAGAATTCTCATCCTTCTTCTTATGATATTATGACAAAATTCCAGTATAAAGATAATCTAGAAAGTTTTAGGCAGATCGACCTAAATCCTTACCGCTAAGATTTATCGAAAACATCTCTTAGAGACAAGCGAACACTAAAATACTGAGTTATGTATTTTACAAGGCTTGAGAGCCCCACTGAAAACAATAGGCAGAGCGGAGGGTATCTTGTTAATCCTAAAGTAAAAGTCTTAACCTAACCCCCTGGGGGTCATACTGTGCTCTCTTGGGGGGGGGGGGGGGGGATGGGGGACGAAAGAAGCAAAAGTTGCAACAGACTTAAAACTGAAAATGATTGCCCCCTCAAAAATAATTTGGGTGTAATGGTGGAGGAGGATGAGAAAGAGGCCAATCTACTAAATACATTCTTCTCTACTGTATTCACCGAGGAGAATCCTATGACAGATGACATGACTAGGGTTCACGTAAATTCTCCTATACTGGAGTATCTTAATAAAATAATCTTATAAAACAGCACTAGCATGGATTTATGAGGGATCGCTCCTGTAAGAGTAATCTGATCAGCTTTTATGAGGAGGTCAGTTATAGACTGGACCTAGGGGAGGCTGTGGATGTTGTGTATCTGGACTTTTCAAAGGCATTTGATACTGCGCAGCATGAAAGGTTAGTCTACAAAATAAGGATGCTGGGACTAGGGGAAAATATATGTAAATGGGTAAGTAACTAGCTTAGTGACAGGAAATATAGTGTGATCGATAGGGTGTACTCGGATTGGGCCACAGTTACCAGTCAGGTACCACAGGGGTCCATTTCTTTTTAATATAATAATTAATGACCTTGTAGAGGGGCTAGCGAGTAGAATGTCCATTTGTGCAGATGACACTAAACCTGGTAAAGTAATCACCACCAAGGAGTAGAATATAATAGTACAGAGAGATTTGGAGAAGCTGGAGGCTTGGGCAGAGAAATGGCATATGAAGTTTACTGTGGATAAATGAAAGGTTATGAATTTGGGCTGTAGAAATAATGAGTACAATTATGCTCTAAATAATAAAACACTGGGTAAAACTGCTTCCGAAAAGGTCCTGGGGGTATTGGTGGACACTAAACTCAACTTTAGTGATCAGTGCCAGGCAGCGGCTGCCAAGGCTAATAAAATAATGGGATGCATCAAAAGAGGCATAGATGCTAAACATGAGAACATAGTTTTTCCTCTTAATAAATCATTGGTCAGACCACATATGGAATACTGTGTACAGCACCGGATACCAGTATATAAGAAGGACACGGCTGGAGCGGGTGTAGAGGAGGGCCACCAAGGTCATTAATGGAATGGGTGGTTTACTTTACCAAGGAAGATTATCAAGCTTGAAGTTATTTAGTTAAAAAAAAAAAAAAAAACGTCTCAGGGGAGATCTGATCACAATGTACAAATATATGAATGGACAGTACAGAGGTCTTTGTAATTATTTTTCTTTTACTCCTAGAAGTTATGTATGTGAATGGCCCCCTTCCCCGTGTTCCCCGCCCCCCGCCCGTGGACCCGTGTATGTAATGTAATCTTCAGGAGGCCGGCCGACCCGCTCCTGCCATCCCTCATGCCAGCCCCCCTCTGCCGCGTCTTAACTGTGCTCAGCCGCGATTTGCTCAATAATGATAGAATTCGAACGATAATCGTACGTGTAAACGCAGCGAACGATCAAACGACGAGCGAGAAATCGACAATAAATACCGTTTTGGGTTACTGTTTGCCATTGGAGTCAGGAGGCAGTTTTTCTCCCTGTGATGAGGCAATGTGCCTTATAAGGGTTTTTTGCCTTCCTCTAGATCAACGCAGTAGGGTTTCTGTAGGTTGAACTTGGATGTTTTTTTTTTCAAACTATTAGTAACACATACAACACAGTGAGATGTAGCGGTGGTAAGGCCAAAGAAATTATAGGCCCTGTCCCCTTGACACTATTGTAAGCCTAAACACAGACACAGGCAACAAAGGTATATACTCAATGCTTTTATTGATATCTATTGATATCTATTGATATCGGTGCACCAACTTGGTAGGCAGTCAGGGGTGACAGATTAACTTAAAGTTAGGTTAGACAGGTTGATGTTAAATCAGTGGTTGGTGTATTTCATAATATGGCTATCCCCTCTCCTGGAGACTATTTATTCCATACTTGTTATTATCTTTTTAGTCTTCTAACCCCAGTTTTGAGCTGGTGCTTTCTGCTCAAGACACAGAAAAATGTGTGTGAGATGTTCACTCTTTCTCGCTCTGATCTCCCTCCTCCCCGCCCTTTCGAAATGACTCATGTAATTAGTGTCCCCGTACGTCTGTCTCTGCATGGCAGTGAGAGTTTGTATGAAGTCAAGTTGCTGGTGACCTCATTGTGATTAACCCTCCCGGCATTACAGAATGCAGAGAAAGACGGCCAGGGACACTGTTTACATAAGCCATCTCGGAAGTGATGGAAGAGGGACAGAACAGCTCAGACACAGTTTTCTGTGTCTTCAGCAGAAAGCAGCAGGGTCAAAACAGTGGGAAGGAGACAGAAAAGGTAATAACAAGTATAGAATGAATTGTTAGTGTCTAGGAGAGGGGATAATTCAACACGTATTTTTGTAGTGTGATACCCCTTTAAGGGGTGGACTAAGACTATGGGTACATGAAGGGATGGGTTATTGGCTATAGATAAGTGGCTTGGATTCTCTTTACATAATCAAACTCTGCAGTCTCTGGGTCAAGGGATGAGAAGGAGAAATAATTTGATGCTCTTAAACCCAAACAAAGTGATGCGTGAGACTGTACCAGGGGAGGAAGTCAATAAAAGATGAAGTTATATGGTTGTATACAGAACAAAATACTGAATAATGTCCTTAGCCATTCTTGTGGCATATATTAGGCAGGCTTCCATCATCATATTGTTTTGGGCTGTGCTGCATGCCTAACATTAAAAGTTAATCAATACATCAAAAAGGAAACAAATACAAACAACAACATATGTCTGGGCGGAATAAAAGATGTATGCCTTGAGAGTGTTGAAAGACATGGTGCCAACAAAGCCTATGATCTTTAGTTGTTTAACTGCATTTCCCCATAAAAGGCTATTGTTGAGCTGTATAAACCAGTTAAAGCTTTGGCTCTATTAGAAATAGTTACTGGAAATCAGAAGTGAACATTTTCCAGTACCTATGTTTTCCCAACTTTTCTTCAAAGTCCAGAATCTGAATTCTGTTTAAATCTTTATGTTTTATTCCCTTCATGCCCTGTCATTATTTCATAACCCTTGTGAAATGCGTTCTCCGCAGTGGAATGTGGGCCCGGTGAACTCTCTGACTATAAGCCCCGCTTTATATGCTTTCTATCAGATAGAACCAGGTAATGCCCTAATTCCTTCATCTCAGATTTAGTGTGTCAGTGTTTTTGTTGTAACTTATCACAATGTAGAAACCAAACGCTTTCCAGCAGACTTTTCCCATGAGTTTGAACATTAGTGGGTTACTAGCATAAACAGTGGAAAATAATAGGCTCAAAGAATAAAATGTAGCCCAGGAGCCAGCATTCCTGAATTAAGAAAAAATGTTGTTTTAAATGATTCTGGAAACTAGCAGGAATCCTTTTTCTGCTTGATATATTACAGCAAAGAATACTAGAAGGAAGAACGCCCTGTCTGGTGAGTTGCTCACTCTGTTTTCTTATTAATCACATTAACCACAAATCCTTAAAGGTTTAACCTATTTGCATAATATTCAATTGGCGGTTCTGGAGTATTTAAAGGGGTATTCTTATCTCTAGGATATGCCATAACCTTACGATTGGTGGGAGTCCAACTAATCCTGAGAATTAAAGGAGAAGTCCCACAAAAAATGACAAGACCACAGGGAGGTGCGGGAAAATAATGAAGTTAATTTAAGGTGGTATTACACAGCACAATAATTAGCGGGAAGCGAACACCAACCTGTAATCTCAGTGCTCACTTCCCCCTCATTCCCTGCTCACTGTCTGTGCTATTACACGCACAGACAGTGAGTGGGGAGCAGTGGGCGGAGCCACGGGGAGCGGTGGAAGGGGCTGCCCAAACAGTTCAATTATACAGAGTGTTCAATTACACAGAACAGTTCAATTACACAGAAGCAGACCGTCGCTGCACTAATTATACTTTTTCAGCATGTTGAAAGACCATAATCATTCAACATTGTGCATATCGGCTTATTATGGCCTTTTAACATGTCCTATTACACGAAACAATTATCAGCCTGAACGGCTGGTAATTGGCCAAGTAAGGCTGATAATTGTTTCACGTAAGCTCTTGCGGCTGCAACATGACATACCTAGTTGAGTGGTTGCCTGCTCAGCCAATCAGTGACTGGGGATGGTCACTCAGACAGTCACTAAGTGGCTGAGCAGGCAATCGTCCAGCTAGGCCATGACAAAGCAGCTGGAAAAGCCGGGTACATGACTTACATGACATCCGGATGCCGTCAGCAGGACCCAGGAGAAACGCTACAGAGGCATGAGGGTGACTGAGTTTACATTGTTTATTATTTTACCGCACCCCTCTGCTTTTCTCCATTCTTTTTTTTTTTGGGGGGGGGGACTCCTCACCAGCCATATGGCCCCTTCACAGTGTTTCCCAGCGTAGCAGTGTCAAGCCACTCACTGTGCAAGGGAATATTCCCGCTTCCTCTGGCCTCAGACCAGACTTAAGCCAGAGAAAGTTGGAAGATTCACCTGTGAAACAGTCTATAGCCAGTGTGCACAGCGTCCTACCTGTCTCTCCCTGCCCCATTTGCAAATCACTAAAATATGCTACAATAAAGATTGCAAGTAAAGAATGTCAGTGGTGAGTGCTGCCTATTACATTGCTGTGATTAAAGGGGCACTGTCTACTGTGATCAACAGCAGGAGCCTCAACAGTTAAGTGATTTGACAAAGAGTGAGGCCAGAGGTATGACCAGAAGTCTAAAGCATTGTACAAGCAATCAGATGATCACGCTGTGAAATAATAAAAAAAAAATTGCAAAAGAAGAAAAACATTTTTTTTCTGTAAAAGTGGCTTTTACAGAAATCACTTTTTTATCCATCCCCCACCCCCAAAAAACAAATAAAAGATCAATGACCCCCAAAATAGTACCAATAAATACTGTGGGGGGGGGGGGGGGTAATGAGGCAAGTATAGGATTTTGTCCGGCACTCCTTTAATTTGTCCCCTGGCTGTTATTTCAAATCAAAGAAATCAATGTGGGGAATGATTGCATGACGGAGCAAGTCCTTTTCTCTATCTAGTCTATCCTCTTAGTTGCTGTCCTGTTTTAGTTATATGTTCAATCACATTGATCACATTACATATACGTTTGCCACAGTCCAGATATTCTTTTGTATTCTATTCTAATGTTTCTATTAAAGATAATGTCATATATTGATTCTACTAGAACACTTTTGTATTTGCAGCCATACAATGCAATAACATCAGTCATCCTCACCAGTAATGATTAAATATATTAGTCTTGTATGCAATGTGTAGTCTTACTTTAACCAATCCTTTATTGCCCTCTAGTGGAGAATGAGGTAAACACAAATACGACTTGGAATTGCTCCACTTAACCACATAATAACTTTTGTGTGTGTCAGTTTTTAGTTTTGAAATTTTAGCTGAGAAAACTTTTTATTCTTCAACTAATTTGTTTTTTATTATAAATGTGTGAATAAGCATATAGTGTAAATAAGCATGTACAGTATTCAGTAGTGGGCGGCATAGAATAACTAAGAGCATAAAGAAATATGTTAAATTATGTTTTTTGCAATTCTTTAATGGGTAGTCAGGATGTGATGATCAATCTGATTCAAGATGGGAAAAAATGTTTTTAAACTGATGCCGGAAACTTATACAGATTTGTAAATCACTTCTTATCATCTGCAGGAAGTGGTACATTCTTTCCAGTCTGATACAGTGCTCTCTTCTGCCACCTTTGGGGGATTTGCTACTGGACAGTTCCTGACATGGACAGAGGTGGCAGCAGAGAGCACTGTGTCAGACTGGAAAGAATACACCACTTCCTGCAGGACATACAGCAGCTGATTTTTTTTAACTGTAAAACTATCACACTGATTAATAAAAATAAATAAATACATTTCCGGAGTTCCCCTTTAAGTGGGCTTTTCCAGGTACAGCAATGCAGGGCTGGACTGGCTATCTGGCTGGACTGTTCATTTACTCCTAGGTGTTCTGATACACCTGCCCACCCAATCTTCTTACTAAGCCTCTCATTTTAGACTAATTGTGCACCAGAGGGTTATATTAAAAGGGAATGTTAACGAAAAATATTTTCTTTCAAATATATTATATATATATATATTTTATCAATTGTTTCTATTCAAAATTCTCAAGTCTTTCAGTACTTATCAGCTGCTGGATGTCCTGCAGGAAATGTTTTCTTTCCAGTCTGTCACAGTGCTCTCTGCCGCCACCTCTGTCAGAGACAGGAATTGTCCAGAGCAGTAAAGGTTTCCTATGGGGATTTGCTGCTGCTCTGGGCAGTTCCAGTGCAGAGAGCACTGTGTGAGACTGAAAAGAAATCAGATTTTCGCTGGACAACCCCTTTAATTACTGCCTGCCTGAAGCCTTTTACCTCACTGCTTGCAACCTTATGCCTGCCACCATAATGCTGCTGGACACATTAGGGGTCAGTCTTTTGGGTTTCTCTTAGTATATAGCCACACTTTATAACTTCCACAACAACCAGTGATTGATATGAACCCCTGTCTCCCCTCTCCTGCTGGCACTCATACAGTGAGGATATCTTGTTCACATTGCTGCCAGAGCAGATGCCATTATAGGCATAACTATTCATTAAGAGCTACAAGTTCCATCCAGCAGGTTTAAAAAAAAAAAAGGTCTCCCTTTACAGAGTCCCCTTACTGACCAGCATCTGATACAGGACAGTATTAAAGAGCAAGAGCAAGCCTCCTCAACAAACAACAGTCAGGACTCGCAGGTTTTCTGTGCACCTACTTTGTGACTCGGCCTCTAATAAGAGAGCAAAAGAAAAGACAATGCAATAACATCTTAATTAGAGATTTGCGGCATTTGATTAGCTGTGGCTGCTAAAGTTGGATAAAGCCCTAAGGCTATGTGGAAAACATGGATATAGTCATTGGCTGTATCCATGTTTTCCAGACAACCTTAGAGCTTTATCCAACTTCAGCAGCCCCCCGCTAATCAATTGCCGAATGTTTGGGTTCGGATGGGTTCGGATCGCTCATCTCTAATCTTAATCCTTATTTGCAAAGTAACCATGGTATCCTCTGTATAAAATATCACCATCAGGATTCCTGTACTTCTAGCACCATCTAATGGCCTATTTCTGTCCAAGTCAAAACTGCTTAAAAAAAAAAAAAGTGGCCGTAAAGGATTGCCATGGAGATCTGCGTATGACAAGAGCACACACAGATCCCACAGACCCCTCTTCCTTCTACAACTGCTGGTACATACTGATGTACTCCTGTTCCCACCTGTGGGCCTAACCTTAACTTCGAAAAAACAACTGACTGCACCATCATGGGCAAAATAGGCAAATTAGTGACACATAAACCACCAAGAACACAGAAGAAATGGCCTAGGTCTTTAAAAAGCAAAAAACTGCTCCCGATCCTAAGCTGCAGTCAAGTCTTTAGAAAATATCTGACATCTATACCATGTTTTAAGGTGATATTATAAATTACTGTTTTTCTACCTATGTTTTTGGTAAGACTACGTTGTATTGTATATGATAATATATCTTTTAAGGTTATTACAAAGGCTCATTGTATCTGTATGATATTGTAAACATACAATCCTTTGTTGCCTGTGAGCGAGTTTCTTTTTGAATATGTAATGAATTTTCAATATGAATGTTCAAATATTACATAAGCCACTAATAAAGTATCGTTTTTTTTTTTTAAAAAGTCTTTAGAAAATAGAGGAAATACCCTAGGTACTTCTGACATGGTAATTTTTTGAGCAGAGAGGCGTGGAGACTAAATGTGGCCCTGGGCAAAGTTAAAGGCGGGGCCCTGAAAGCTGAAATATTGTAGAAAGAATTTAAGGTCCCCATACATTTTACACTTTTGTTGGTTGTACCTTCTGCTCATGGTGGGTTCGGCCATCAGTGTAAGGTGTATGGACAGTCCTCTGACAGATGATGTCAGTGAACATAGGGGGTCGGGCTTGATGGAAAATCAACGCCCAACCTCTTTGTTCTCAGAGAGATAAGCAGCTATCAGATCTATCTGGCTGTGGCTTACCCCTCCCATAGAGAACCCAGGAACACTCAGCTGTGCCGAACATTCTTGTGTTTGGGGAGGACGAGGCCGAATGGGAGAGAGAATTGTCAGCTGAAGGATTGTTCAGCCAGCAGTTATTGATAGTGTATGGCCAGTTTAAGGGCCGTATTACATAGCTCAATTATCGTGCAGCAAAGGCTGTATATACAGTATATAATCTTAGTGATGCCTGTGCAGCCCTTGCTGTATATAGTAAACAATACAGATATATACTACCTGATCACGTTCCTCTGTGTCCTCAGGCCTTGTCTGTGGGATCTTCCAGTCACTGCAGCTCTAACTTCTGGTCCCCTCTCTAAAGTGATAGGCTGCTCAGCCATGAATGACTATGTAAAGTGCTGCGGAATCTGTGTGCGCTATAAAAATAAAAGCATTATTATATTAACGTTGCGTTAGGAGAAGAATGCCTAGTCTCTAGTTATAGACTGTGCTTGAAACACACAGCCGAATCCTCATATAAAAGAAAATAAAGAAGAATCATGGTGAAGACTACTAAAATGTGAGTCAATCCTTTTTCATTGCGATACTTTCACCATATAGAAATAAAAGGGAACTTGGATACTGAAGGTGTATATAGGCCGCTCAGCCAATCACTGGCCGTACAGGTAACAAGTTCAAACAGATGCAATTAATACAGGTAATGAGTGCAGAGTAAGAGGAGCTTTTTAGAGAAAAACTAACACGTCTGCGTAAGCTAGAATTCTTACTGGTTGGCTGGTTGGTGATCAAATACTTATTTCATGCGATAAAATTCAAATTTTATGTTATATGATTACTGCCTAATGGTGCGTTTACACGGAACGATTATTGTTAGAATTTTCGCAATAACGCACGCATTTGAGCAATAATTGGCTCGTGTAAACACAGCAAACGATCAAGCGGCGAGCGAGAAATAATTTATTTTGATCTTTCAACATGTTCTCAAATCGTCGTTGGTCGTTAACTAAAAATTCGCAGATCACTTCGTGTAAACAGCCTTATACCAATTCACCCTATGTGTGAGATAGGCTTAAGCGATCTTAAAACGATCGCAATAACGATTTTTCCAAATGACATATTGTTCCGTCTAAATGCTGATCGTTATAAAAAACACTGCGTTACTTCTGAATCGTTAATCGTTCGATTGGGCGAATTATTGATGTGTAAATGCAGCATAACACTATTATCTAATTATTTGGCACTGTTGAGAATTGGGAAACCTCTGTATGAAACTGCATAAAACATTTAGAAATAACTGAAAAATGATATGCATTCTAGTGGTGTGGGTTCATTGTTACCAGTTTGACCTGTCTGACCAGTGGTATGGGCATGTATTGGTTAAAAATAGTGGTATACGGTAAAACCTAAATAAAATAAAAAAAATAAAAACCTGATATTAGATCAGCAGAATCTGCTAAATGTAAGAGGAACATTTGTCATTGTATACGGTATACACTGACACGAATACGGTATACAATAAAATTTAAATAAAATAAATGAAATAAAAACCTGATGTTAGATCAGCAGAATCTGCTGAATGTAAGAGGAACATTTGTCAGTGCGTAGACAAAATAAGGAAATACTAGAAATACTAGATAAATTTGAATGACAACCAGACATAAAGAATGTAAAGAGTCTAAACACAAAGGAACTATGAATCTTCTTTACTACTTTAGGCACAAAATGTAAAATAAATGAGGACTTACTAATATATACTGTATATATACAGTATATATATATATATATATATATATATATATATATATATATCCTGCAGTATATAAATATATTGCCTGCAGTTGGCCCGCCCCTCCTACTGAAGGTGGTCATCCGGATCAGAGCACTGAGGGCAATAGTCCCGCCCCCTTTTAATTAGCGTAAGGATTAAACTGCTGTGAAGGAACGAACCATACCTTAAGTATAGCTTCAAATGTGCCAGATTTGCTGTGGATTTTATGAAATCCGCTACGAATCCATGTGGTCTATGGGGTTACATATCCGAAGCTGAATTTTTATTCTGCTGAAGATATGTAAACCAGCCCCTTTAACCCCCTGCCGCCTGCAGCCCCCGGCCCGGAGCATACATTACCTGCTCGGCGCCGTGGCTTTGTGTGAGGCTCTGCCATGCACTGATTGGCTGATGGGGACCAACGGGAGTCGGGAGCCTCACATGCAGCTGCGGTGCCGAACAGGTAAGGTATGCTCCGGGCCGGGGGCTGCAGGCGGCAGGGGGTTAAAGGGGCTGGTTTACATATGTTCAGCAGAATGAAAATTCAGCTTCGGATATGTAACCCCATAGAACTTCACATTACTAGGATCCGCAGGGGATTTTGCTGCAAACTTGCAGCGTAAAACTCCGCTGCAAATCCAGTACGTGTGAAGATAGCCTAATTCTCATTGCCCCATGCCCGTGAGGAGGTATAAGCAGGCTAGATTCTTCTAACATGTTGATATAATGTTAGCAGGGGAGTAGCAGCTGCAGTGACAGCAGCAGCACATTATGGAACATAATGGACAAGGCAGGAGATTAGTGCCTAAAGTATGTGGATGTTTGGGTGGAACTAAGTTAGACCCCAAAGCAGGGGTGTAATTAGAAATGAGATAAAGTATAATCAGCTCACTGGTGATAGATGATCTTCGGTGCTCAGAATCCACACCTGGCTAGTGTGCACTAGATACTTCAGAAAAAATGGCAATGATCCAGCACTTGTACACATCAGTGAATAAGAGCACGCATGGACTGGAAACGCCTCTGAATCTCTGTGGGGTCTCTGCACTGTGGCATTTACCTGTAGAATGTCATAATTGGAACAAAAAGACCATTTCTTTTTTTTTTTTTTTTTTTTTCTTAAATTTTTGCGTGTGCAGTACACAGCTAGTATTAGCTTTTTTACAGGCTAACATTAAGGGGGATATTCAAACTGGTGTAACATAGAATTGTCTTAGTTGCTCCTAGCAACCAATCAGATTCCACTTTTCATTCCTCACAGACTCTTTGGAAAATGAAAGGTGAAATCTGATTGGTTGCTAGGGGAAAACTGAGCCAGTTTAACTTTACACAAATTTGATAAATCTCCCCCTAAGTCTTGGACAGTAACGGACAGTACGAAGCCACATATAATTAAGAAAAAAGCTGCACAATTTTTCTTTAAAAAAAAAACCTTATTAAAGTTTTTGTTTTTCAGTTTTTTGTCTTTTTCATGAAAAATGACAGGTCTTCTAGCAAAGGAAAAAAAGTTAATCAGAATAAAGAGAAAAAATAAAACCCATACTAATCTCTCCAGTGTTGTCTATTAGAGATGAGCAAATAGCATTCGATCGCATAGCTATTTGATCGAATACTGCGCTATTCGAAAGATTCGAGTTCGATCAAATATTCAATTCTAAATTAACTTTACTAAAACAGCTAAACAATTGTTAAGCTGTTTTAATAAAGTTTATGCTCCTTGGGAAAGCAGGGAAGCAGTATTATAGGGAACGGTATTACCGGCAATAATAATTGCCGGCTATAATACCGCATCCTTTAATAGTTAATATTTAGTTAATAAAACAAATTTTCATTCTAATAAAGCTATTTTTGTTGTACAAAAGCTTAATTAAAACGAATCTATGCTTTTGCAATTAAATATACTGTAAATAAAAAAAAAAAAAATATATATATATATATATATATAAATAAATGTATTTATTTATTTATTTATTTACAGTATATTTAAATGCAAAAGCATGTATTCATTTTAATTAAGTTTTTGTACAATGAAAATAGCTTTCTTGAATGAAAAGGTGCTTTATTAATTAAATATTAACTGTTACAGGAAGCTGTATTAATGCCGGCAATTACTATTATATATATATATACTATATATATATATTAAATATATAATAAATAATATGGCCGGCGGACCCCCAGCAACTTGGCCAGGGAAGAGTGATGACACCACCCCATTGTCACAGCAGGGTTCCTGTGTCGCGGTCCTTCTCCACCTCCTCCAGTAGGTCTAAAATCTCCTCGACCACCAGTGTTCCTCCCTTGTACCACTTGGGTGTAGCACGGAGGTGTCACGCTGTGCTGCATCTAGCCTGTCTGGGTAAAAGGAGACACACAGAGGAAGAGCTGCACCGCCTGCTCGAGACGGAAATCCTCTCGTGGCTGACTCCACGCCATCTTAAAGTTGGGACGGTGGTGAGTGACAATGGGAGCAACATTCTCTCCTCGCTGCGCCGAGAAGGTATGAGGCACGTGTATGGATCATGTTTTAAACCTAATAGATACACATTTTCTAAAGTCTTCATCCCATTTACACACTGTGCTGTCAATGGCTCGAAAGCTGTGTAACCATTTCAGTCATTCAAGTCGCTCTCACTACATCCTCCTCTACCTGCAGCGGAGGAATGGTCTTCCCAACCATCGTCTCATTTGCGGTGGAACTCCACCCTCCACATGCTGGATCGGCTCTATGAGCAGAGGAAGGCCTTGACTGATTTCCTCTTGATGCAGGCGGACACGGTGACTCCCCTGTGTAGCCTGGAGCTCGGCCAGTGGCAGCTCATGCGTGACACCTGCCACTTGCTCGAATCCTTTGAGGAGGCCACCTTTCTGGTCAGTGGGCATCATACCCATGCTTCATGTACTGGAGCTGATGCTGATGTGACTCAATGGCAAGGGGGAAGAGGTCTTGCCACCGTCACAGCCTGGGTCGCTTAAGGAAGGCTTGGCGGAAGAGGAGGGAGATGAAGTTGAGGAGGAGGAGGACCTGAACGCACAGGAACTCTTATGGGAGACGTGTGGAGGAGAAGGAGATGAGCCTTCCTGCCAGACCAGAGGGGGCCAGAGGAGGATATGCAGGGCTATGAGGAGGATGAGAAGGATGGAGGCAGTACCCATTGGCAGTATGCTGTGGAGATGTATGCGGGGACTCCTTACCCACTCCCTGGTGGAAATGGCTAAGCGCATGTTAATATGCTTTCGGGCCGACCCACGCTTGCAAAGGATTCGTCAATGGGACGAGTTCTGGCTGACCACACTACTGGACCCACGGTATTGTAACAAGCTAAGTGAATTCATTCACCCTTCCCAACGGGAGGAAAAAATGAATTATTATAGAGAGGATCTGGGTGAACAGTTAGTGGCAGCCTTTGGAACACAACGCTTTCATTTACGCCATTCCCACCAGGGCCACACCAGCAGCGCTGCCTCCTCCACATCCTCCTCTAGCAGCTTGGGTGGCATGAGCAGCGGCACCAGTGTGAGCCTGATGTCCATGATGCAAGCTTTCATGCAGCCACAGGCCGGGGTAACAGGTGCACCCGCACAGCAGCAGGACATGGCAGCACACCTCAAACAGCAAGTCCAGGTGTTTTTGAACTCTACGTTGCCACCTAACGTCCCCGAACCCATGGACTACTGGGTGGGAAAATTAGATGTCTGGCCACAACTCGCTGAATTTGTTTTGGACACACTCTCCTGTCCGGCCAGCAGTGTGTCATCCGAGTGAGTTTTCAGCGCAGCAGGTCATATTGTCAGTCCCAGGAGAACCAGATTGTCCTGTGATAGTGTGGAGCGTCTGACTTTCATCAAAATGAACGCCACATGGATAGATACGGACTTTTTGACACTTGCTCCTGATACCACAGAGTAGGATTTTGTCGTGTTGTCACCAAGATGTAGGACCTTTTCTCCTTCTATTATGGCCTATATGTGAACTGGACCGTACTGGTCATTCCACCATTCCTGCTGCTGCTGCCACCCTGCTGCCTCTCGCTTGTCCATGGACCTCATTATTCTGCTTCCGCTGCTCATGTCACCCCATTACAACTGCTACTCCTGCCCTGGCCTCCATGTTGGCTACTGCCGGTCCTGCCCTGGCCTCCATATAGGCTACTGCTGGGCCTTCACTGGCCTCCATGTTGACTACTTCTGCTCCTGCTCTGGCCTACATGTTGGCTACTGCCACTCCTGCCCTGGCCTACATATAGGCTACTGCTAGGCCTTCACTGGCCTCCATGTTGACTACTTCTGCTCCTGCCCTGGCCTACATGTTGGCTACTGCCACTCCTGCCCTGGCTTCCCTGTTGGCTACTGTTGCTCCTGCCTGGCCTCCATGTTGGCTATTGTTGCTCCTGCCTGGCCTCCATGTTGGCTACTGCTGCCCCTGCCCTGGCCTCCATATAGGCTACTGCTGGGCCTTCACTGGCTTCCTTGTTGACTCCTGCCACTCCTGCCCTGGCCTCCCTGTTGGCTACTGTTGCTCCTGCCTGGCCTCCATGTTGGCTACTGCTGCTTCTGCCCTGGCCTCCCTGTTGGCTACTGCTGGGCCTTGACTGGCATCTAGGTTGACTACTGCTGTGCCTGCCCTTGCCTCAATGTTGGCTACTGCTGGGCCTTGACTGGCATCTAGGTTGACTACTACTGTGCCTGCCCTTGCCTCAATGTTAGCTACTGCTTGGCCTTGACTGGCATCTAGGTTGACTACTGCTGTGCCTGCCCTTGCCTCAATGTTGGCTACTGCTGGGCCTTGACTGGCATCAAGGTTGACTACCGCTGTGCCTGCCCTTGCCTCAATGTTGACTACTGTTTCTCCATGGCCTCCATGTTGGCTACTGCTGCTCCTGTCTGGCCTCCATGTTGGCTACTGCTGCTCCTGCCTGGCCTCCATGTTGGCTACTGCTGCTCCTGCCTTTCCTCCATGTTGGCTACTGCTGATCCTGCCTGGCCTCCATGTTGCCTACTGCTTATCCTGCCTGCCCTCCATGTTGACTACTGTAGCTCCTGCCTGGCCTCCATGTTGGCTACTGCTCATACTGCCTGGTCTCCATGTTGACTACTGCTGCTCCTGAACTGGTCTCAAATGACTATTGCTGGACCTCCACTGGCCTCCAATGACTACTGCTGCTCCTTCACTGTATTTGTGACCTTTTTCCTGCATATACCCTGTAATGGTGAATTTCCTGCATAGACCCTGTAATGGTGAATTTCCTGCATAGACCCTGTAATGGTGAATATTGAAATCTAAAAAAAAATTGACTTTGAGATATCGAAAAGATAATGTTGTTACTGACATGTAGAGCCCTAAATTCAACCAAATACACTACCCCCGTATCATATAGATGCTTTAAACTCTGAAATCTGAAGAAATCCGAAATTCCTTCGGACCGAACTTTCCGAAAAAATCTGAAAGTCGGGTCGGACCGAACTTTTGAAAAGTTCGCTCATCTCTAATGTTGATGGGTCCGGTCAGGTGTTGGTCCGAGCACCAGGGATACCACTGCGCCATCTTAAATATCCCTATTGTGGCGTGCGGTTCAGATGCGTCCACATACAGTTTGTGGACCGCATCGGCATTATACGCAACTTCGGGTAAGTGAAACTCAATATGCGTTCCACTGCTGTTACTCGGGAAGCCGAATATTGCTAATAGATGTGTGCCCGGCAGGTGCACACAAAGGATCAATCAACTTACTAGCTCTTTTTTCATTATGTGCTGCATTGAGCATTCCACAATAACAGTAGATATACCTTGTCACATGATTATAGATGGCCTGTCAGTATCAAGGTTCCACACATAGATTTCCGGCTATTGAACCGCAACATGCGTTCCACATACTGTATGGCACATGCATCACATATAGGACTAGAATGTGTTTAAAGCAATTGCATTCCACCACATAAATACCCTTATTAGCAGGACCAAACAAAACAAACCAGGATAGTTTCATCATAGATATATTATTACATGCTCCAGACTACAAAATTAAGAAATAATTAAGATATTGCATTTTTATTATTATATCGTTACACTCCAGATCATATTATTCACTTAGTGGAGTGTATCATTTTGTCCCATTACTAAAGAGCCCAAACTAAGTATGATAACTATATGGGTAGAAATGCTAGAGGATCTATTATAGATAACATTACAAATATTAAATACAAATTCATAAGTGTGGAGAGTTAACTAATATAAATTGATTTGTAGTAAATATCACAAATATCCGATCAGGAAATAAGCCATTTTACTAGTGACAAGCAGAAACTGAAACACTATATAAAGAAATCTCACAAGAAACAGGTAAATAAAATCGATTCATTTAGGCCTAGAGGAGTCACTGATTTTAAATGATAAATCCATTTTGTCTCTTTTTGTAAGAGTCTCTTATCCAAGTCTCCTCCTCTAGGGGAGGGACGGACCGCTTCTATGAACTGAAATCTAATAGCATGGGGATTGGTATTGTGAACATTACACATATGCATAGCCACTGGTTTATCGCGATTATTCCCGATATCACCCACGTGTTCTAAAATTCGGCAGCGAAATTCTCTCTTGGTCTTCCCAACATAGGTAAGACCACATGGACTGGTTTGTTGTTTTTTCCTGGGCACGTATATTAGGTAAGGGACCGTCATCGTGGTTGGGGCCACCCTGCTAAGGAGGAGGGTTCCCCAAAAGGCAGGGAGAGACATCGACATCTTGAGAGCAGTGTGCACTACCCCCCTGCCCCCTACCATTTGCTACCGTTATTTTGTTGCCCAGGTATTGTATTGGTTTGGTAATTTTTAGTTTGAGTTAATATTTGTGATGGATGGGTTCTATTTTTAGGTACCCCTTTTTTAAGATGTATATTAAAGGTTAAGTTTTATTAGGTCTACTGTGGTTTAAGTAGTCGGTGAATTCCACATGGACAGGTTGCCAGATAAACTACATTGGTAGTTTTACAGTTTGCAAAATCCCGATTAAAAAAGATCTTGATACTGTTGGGACTCGACAATTCTTTAGACACCCAGATATATTTGCATGCCTTACAAGATCCACATCTGCATGTCCCTAGTGTGATAGATCTTTGCAACCAAGTAGTTGTAGGTTTTGGGGGAACAAAATGGCTGTGCATAAGGTGATCCCTCAAATTTCTCCCTCTCCTGTATGTTATCTGTGGTCTTTCATCAACCAGTTTGGACATTACTGGATCCGAGGTAAGTATGGGCCAAAAATTATTGATGATACGGCGAATATCAGAGGCTCCAGCATCAAATGTACCAATTATGCGGGTACTGGTGTCTTGTGGTTTTGATGTTTTAGGGATTAATAAAGTGTTCCAATCCCTTGCTGCCGCCTCCTGATAGGCCTGTTTGAGGATGGGTTTGGGAAAACCCCTCTCCTCAAATCTTGCTCTCAGGACACGCGCCTCTTCCCTAAAATAGGTGTCTGTGGAACAATTTCTTCTCGCCCTAAGGTATTGGCCCTTAGGAATCCCTTTCCTAAGGGCCAGGGGATGATGGCTTTCCCATCTGAGGAGTGTATTTCCTGCCGTGGGCTTCCTGTAGATTTTAGTTTGAATATGCCCGTTATTGGCTTTTCCAATGTGACATCAAGAAAACATAGTTCTTTTTCTTGGATCTCATACGTAAAAACCTAAGACCAAGCTCATTATGATTCAATTGATCCATAAATGCCACAAATTGGATCCTAGACCCTGACCACAAGACTGCCACATCATCAATAAAGCGGCCCCAGTATAGAATATACTGATGATACTGGTGAAGGGATTCCTCAAAGACCACAGTTTCCTCCCACCAGCCCAGGAACAAATTGGCATAGGTGGGCGCCACAGGGGCGCCCATTGCCGTGCACCTGAGCTGGTGGTAGAAACGGGAGCAAAAAAGCAAAATAATTATGTGATAATACAAATTCCAACAAGGTCAGGATAAATTCATTGTGGGGAAAGTGATGTATACTTCTGCCCTTCAGGTAGTATCGCACTGCCAGCAAACCCAGATGGTGGGGTATCGAGCTATATAGTGCCTCAACGTCTATGGAGCATAATAAATGGTCCTTTTCCAAGACTATGTCCTGTACCTTCAAAAGCAAATCAGTAGTGTCCCTCAGATAAGATTATAAAGCAAGAACAAAACTACGCAGTTCTTTGTCAAGATATATACTCACATTTTGTGTCAAATTATCCACTCCTGATACTATCGGCCTACATTTCAACGGGCTCAGCCCCTTGTGTATCCTCGGTAGCCCGTAGAAAGTTGTCACCTGTGGATTTGGAGGATACATAAACGAAAATTCATTATCATCTATCAGATCTCTCATACATCTTTCTTCCAAGATGACCCTAAGTTGTTTTTGGAATGTGATTGTGGGATTTGATGTTAGAATAGTATAGCCCGATCTGTCATTCAAAATTTTAAGGCACATGTTGACATAGTCTCGGTGGTCCATAACAACAATATTACCACCTTTCTCAGCCGACTTTATTACAAGGGCATTGTTCTCACAAAGAGAAACCAATGCCCTTCGCTCCAGATAGGTAAGATTGAAGTTATGGATGGGAGTCTTAAGTTTCTCAATAGCATCACATACCACTTTAACAAAGGTGTCTACAGCGTCATTATCCCCTAAGGGAGGCATCCGTGTGCTTCTCATTCTACAGTCTGTGAATGGACCTTTGCCAGGCTCTCTCTCACTTTCTTCCATCAAGACATCAATCCCCTGTAATTTCTGGGGAGTGATCTCCTAAGCTGTGGCTCCATGGTCCACAAGTAGACGCTGTCCTTGTAAGAATTTTTTTTTTCCACTTAAGGGTGCGAGCAAATAAATTAATATCCTTCACCCACCCAAATACATCCAGCTGGTTCGTGGGTATAAAGGACAAACCCCTCTGCAGCAGAGAAACTTCTGCTGAGGTAAGATTATGTTTAGAGAGGTTAATGATTTGACCATTCATTGATCCTAACCCTCTCTGTTCCCCTCCAACCTCCTCTCTAAAAAAGAAGAAGAAGGTGAGAAGGAAGATGGTAAAGAGGATGCTTCTGGGACAAAGTTCCTCTGCTCCATATTGGACACACCCCTGGAATTTTCCCAAGTATTTCTCCCTCCCCTGTTTCTTCAGTATCTTCCCTGTGGGCCCGCTGGATGAATTTGGGTGGAAGATATTAATTTATTTGCTCGCACCCTTAAGTGGAATTTTTTTTCCAGGGGTGTCTCCAATATGGAGCAGAGAAACTATGTCCCAGAAGCATCCTCTTTACCATCTTCCTCTTCACCTTCTTCTTTTTTAGAGAGGGGGTTGGAGGGGAACAGAGAGGGTTAGGATCAATGAATGGTCAAATCATTAACCTCTCTAAACATAATCTTACCTCAGCAGAAGTTTCTCTGCTGCAAAGGGGTTTGTCCTTTATACCCACGAACCAGCTGGATTTATTTGGGTGGGTGAAGGATATTTATTTGCTCGCACCATTAAGTGGACAGCGTCTACTTGTGGACCATGGAGCCACAGCTCAGGGGATCACTCCCCAGGAATTACAGTGGATTGATGTCTTGACGACTGTAGGGATCTTCCCGGGGGATGGTGTGTTTGGACACAGTTCACAGCAGACTTGGACTTGTAAAATATCAGCTTGGCGTTTATTTGCAGCATAAACAGTCCATCAAACAGAAATACAGCAGCACCGTGCTTTAAGAATAAAACAAACAAAAAGGTCTTGCCCACCTGGGCGCTTACTAACAGGTCTTCTCACCTATCTGACACTATAATACAGCATCTTTCACCTGGATACCACAGGGTGTATCTTAGCTCCATCCGTGGCTGCATTCACAGCTTCCACCAAACACACTGGCTGATCACTCCTGGCTGAGAGCAACCACCTGCAGCTCTGCAGAGCTTTTACCTTTTCCAGGCTCATCAGAGCACACCTGATCACAACACCCAAAGTGGATCGGGGGGAGGGAATGGCAAGTCCCACTACCAAAACCTACCTGCCATTCCATGTAAATCCAGGCCCGGTAAAAATAAATAACAACTCAGCAGCATAACACTGCTGAGCAACAGATCCATCCTGGACTTACCATCTCACCGTGTGTAGCAACCTAGGCGAGATGTACACCCCCTCGAGCACTTCACCTGTGACATGTCTACATATCCCTGCCCTCTTTTTCAGAAGGGCTGAGCATTTTGTCCCCACAGACAGTGTGCCCGTGATAGGGCGTCAGCATTCGCCTGTAATTTCCCTGGCCTGTGTTCGACAATGAAATTGAAGTTTTGTAGGGACAGAAACCATCTAGTCACCCTCGCGTTTTTCTCTTTGTTAAGCTTCATCCATGTTAGGGGGGCATGGTCTGTCACTAACTTGAATTTTCTGCCTAGCAAGTAATACCTCAGGGACTCTAGGGCCCACTTCACTGCCAGACATTCTCGCTCCACAATGGCGTAGTTTTTCTCGGCCGGGGATAGCTTCCTGCTTAAGTACATCACCGGGTGCTCCTCGCCATTCACGACCTGTTAGAGAAAGGCACCTAACCCTGTGTTGGAGGCATCTGTCTGGACCAGAAATTCTTGCCTAAAGTCAGGGGTAACTAGCACAGGTTGTTGGCACAAGGCAGACTTAAGGCTTTGAAAAGCCTTCTCGGCCTCTGGAGTCCATGTCACCATTGCTGACTTTCCTCCCTTTGTCAGGTCAGTTAGCGGTGCTGCAACTGTGGCAAAGTTCGGTACAAACCTACGGTAGTAGCCTGTAATACCCAGGAAAGCTCTGACCTGTTTCTTTGTGAGGGGTTTAGGCCAATTCTGAATTGCCTCAATTTTATTTAGCTGTGGTTTGATTAACCCCCACCCAATAATGTAGCCCAGGTATTTGGCTTCTTCTAAGGCTAATGCACACTTCTCCACATTTATGGTTAACCCTGCATCACTTATGGCATCTAACACTGCCTGGACCTTACAGAGGTGACTTTCTCAATCCAGGCTAAAAATGACCACATCATCAAGGTAGGCAGCGGAGTAATCACAATGTGGTCGCAGAATCAAGTCCATCAACCTCGGAAAAGTGGCAGGGGCTCCATGTAACCCGAATGGCATCACTACGTATTGGAAGAGCCCATCAGGGGTGGAGAATGCAGTCTTCTCTCTAGCCTCAGGAGTGAGGGGGATCTGCCAGTAGCCCTTAGTGAGACCGAGGGTAGTTATGTACCCAGGCATTACCCATCCTTTCTATTAACTCATCAACCCTGGGCATGGGGTAGGCATCGAACTTGGAGATCTCATTTAACTTTCTGAAATCATTACAGAACCTTCAAGTTCCATTGGGCTTTGGGATTAACACAATCGGGCTGGACCACTCGCTCTGGGACACCTCAATGACTCCTAGGTCAAGCATACGTTTTACCTCGGCTGACACCGCCTCCCTACGTGCTTCTGGTATCCTATAGGGCTTGAGGTTTACTCTGCTTCTAGGTTCAGTTTCAATGTGATGATGAATGAGATGTGTATGCCCTGGAAGGTCAGAAAACTTGTCTTTATTTTTCTGCAAAAATTCATTAACCTCCTGCTTCTGTGACCCTGATAGAGTGTCAATCTTGACCGGAGGGGTTGGTTGTGACAAATTATTAACAGTGTTTGTCGCCACCAAGGATTCCCTGTCTTTCCAGGGTTTGATCAAGTTTATGTGATAAACTTGGAAAGGCTTCCTTCTACCTGGTTGGTGCACCTTGTAGTTTACCTCACTGATCTTTTCTACAATTTCATAGGGACCTTGCCACTTCGCCAAGAATTTACTTTCTACTGTGGGAACAAGTATGAGGATCCGGTCACCTGGGCTGAATGTTCTGATTCTTGCAGAACGATTGTAAATTCTACTTTGGCCCTCTTGCGCCCTCTGGAGGTGTTCCTTTACTAGGGGCATTACAGTGGCTATACGGTCATGCATTTGTGCTACATGTTCTATAACACTCTTGTATGGGGTGGACTCGCTTTCCCATGTCCCTTTTGCAATATCCAACAAACCCCTAGGGTGACGACCATAAACCAAGTCGAAGGGAGAGAACCCTGTGGAGGCTTGGGGCATTTCCCTAGTAGCAAACATCAGGTAAGGTAGTAAGTGATCCCAATCACGACCATCTTTTTCCACTACTTTTTTTAACATATGTTTCAGGGTTTTATTAAACCTCTCCACTAACCCGTCTGTCTGTGGGTGATATACAGAGGTATGTAGGTGGGAGATTTTAAACAGTTTGCATAGATCCTTCATCACCTTTGACATAAACGGGGTACCTTGGTCGGTCAAGATTTCTTTGGGGATCCCCACCCTGGAAAACATATAAAACAACTCACGTGCAATTGTCTTAGATGCAGTGTTTCTTAGGGGCACAGCCTCAGGATAGCGGGTCGCATAGTCTAAGACAACTAGAATGTACTGGTGTCCCCTAGCCGACTTTACAATGGGTCCCACTAAGTCCATTGCAATGCGATCAAAAGGTACCTCTATGATGGGGAGCGAGACCAAAGGACTGCGGAAATGCGACACTGGGGCGCTAAGCTGACATGTGGGGAACGACTCACAGTACTTTTTAATGTCAGCATAAATCGCAGGCCAATAAAACCTCTGGTGGACTCTCTCCTGCGTTTTGTCAGTCCCCAAGTGTCCCCCAAGAACATGATTATGGGCCATGTCGAGTACCTGACACCGGTACGGCTTAGGAACCAGAAACTGTTCCACAACCTCGTCATTAATCTTAGTGACTCTATAGTAGAGGTCGTTAGTCACAGAAAAATGTGGAAATCTTTTTTCAGCATCTGGTTCCTGAGGTACCCCATTCATAACAGCAACCTGCTCTCTCGCATTTTTGAGAGTGGGGTCCTGCAACTGTGCAGTACCAAAATTATCCCTAGACACCTCTAAGTCTGGAACATTCTGCTCAGTGGGAGGAGCCTCTTCCTCACCAGCCAGGACCTGCAAAGAAAAAGCATCATTTTCATCCTGTACATTTCTATCATTTACCGTGGGTAACTCAATAGACTTAGGGGTATCCTCACTCCTTTCAGGGGATTTTCTTTTTCCCCATAGAGCCCAGAACAATGGAAAATCACGCCCCAATATTACATTATGCATGAGGTTTTTAACCACACCCACTTCATACTGTACAGCGCCTAGTTCAGTCCCGACATTAGCCAGCACAATAGGGTACACTTTTGTATCACCATGTATGCACACCACACTCATATGTTTGTTTGACACAAAGTCCCCAGTCACCAGGCTGGCATGCACCAAGGTGACAAGGTTTCCTGAGTCCAGCAACGCCTTAACAGGAAAGTCATTGACTGTAATGTTGCAGACTTGCGGTTCAGTCTCTAGTCCAGGGAATGCAACACATGACGGTTCCACAAATAGCGACTGATGCCGGATACTGACGTCACACTCCATGGGCTCACTGGTAAGAGGGCAATGGGCAGAGATATGTCCCGTCTCATGGCACCTCCAGCACTGGATAGGGCCTGGTCTCCTTGGCAGGGAGTCCTTTTTAGGGCCACTTAGCCACCTGGGACCATCACCAGTCTTTTGCCCCTGAGCGCTCTTCCCTCTATCAGCCCCCCTCCACACTCCCCCAATAGATGGAAGTCTCTTACCAGCTGACGGCACAGATCTGGCACTCCGGGGAGGTGAAGGTGCTGCAGGAACATCACAGAGGTAGTCCTCAGTCGCCTGGAACCTCTCCACATCGTTGACAAGTTCGTTGGCATTCTTAGGGTCACCTTGTCCCACCTTGCAGATCAGCAGGAAGTGCTCCGTGGTAGCAATCCATCACGACCCTCTCTAGGATCTGGGCAGGAGTAGAGGTGTCTGGCTCCAACCACTTTTTTGCCAAATGGATCAGATCATACATCTGGGACCTCGCTGACTTGTCCAGACTGTAGCTTCAGTTGCGTACCCTCCGGGCACGGACAGCAGCAGTAACTCCTAGTCGGGCAAGTATCTCTGCTCTTAGCCGAGGATAGTCTTTGACCTCTTGCTCACTGAGGTCATAGTGGGCCTTTGGAGGTTCGCCTGTTAAATAGGGAGCAATGTCCTCTGCCCACTCAGTGGATGGTAACTTCTCCCGCTCAGCCACACGCTCAAAGACAGTTAAGTAGGCCTCAACATCGTCATCAGCAGTCATCTTTTGCAGCGCACGCTGCAAAGCTCTTCTCACAGACAAAGTCTCTAGGGCGGCTGCGGCCCCCGGATGTGGATTAGCACCTGCAGGCGCCTCTTGCTTTGCTATTAGGTGTTCAATAAGTTTCTGTTGTTGAGCCATTGCTTGCTCGTGGCGCAGGTTAGCGTCTATCAGAGCCTGTTGTTGCTGCCGATTAGCCTGTTCATGGCGCAGGTTAGCGTCTGTCAGAGCCTGTTGTTGCTGCCTATTAGCCTGCTGGTGTGCGGCCAATGCCTGTTCATGGCGCAGGTTAGCCTCTGCCAGAGCCTGTTGCTGTTGCATATTAGCCTGCTGCTGTTGCAGACTCACTTGCATTAGCTGCTTCATCATCTCCTCCATGTTGCTTGACTGTTTTTGGAGTGAAGCAGCAGCCTTTACCCAGGACATAAGCAGCTGTAGCCAAGTTGATGCACACCGTTGCCCCTAGCAACCGTTTTGCCCGCTCCGCAGCACCAATTGTAGGGATCTTCCCGGGGGATGGTGTGTTTGGACACAGTTTACAGCAGACTTGGACTTGTAAAATATCAGCTTGGCGTTTATTTGCAGCATAAACAGTCCATCAAACAGAAATACAGCAGCACCGTGCTTTAAGAATAAAACAAACAAAAAGGTCTAGGCGCTTGCTAACAGGTCTTCTCATCTATCTGACACTATAACACAGCGTCTTTCACCTGGATACCGCAGGGTGCATCTTAGCTCCATCCGTGGCTGTATTCACAGCTTCCACCAAACACACTGGCTGATCACTCCTGGCTGAGAGCAACCACCTGCAGCTCTGCAGAGCTTTTACCTTTTCCAGGCTCATCAGAGCACACCTGATCACAACACCCAAAGTGGATCGGGGGGAGGGAATGGCAAGTCCCACTACCAAAACCTACCTGCCATTCCATGTAAATCCAGGCCCGGTAAAGATAAATAACAACTCAGCAGCATAACACTGCTGAGCAACAGATCCATCCTGGACTTACCATCTCACCGTGTGTAGCAACCTATGTACACCCCCTCGAGCACTTCACCTGTGACATGTCTACACGACCTTACTGGAGGAAAGTGAGAGAGAGCATGGCAAAGGTCCATTCACAGACAGTAGTCCATTCACAGTCCTGACGAAGCCGCAATGTAGCGGCAATACGCGTGGAGCATCTCTTCTGCTACTTGGGGACGTATAACTGTTTGTGGGTATGTTACACACATTATATAGGACTGTATGTTTATTTTCTTAATTTGTGTCATATTTTCATATCCCTCTTTTGAGTCCCATCTCTGTGGGCCCACTTGGCCTGTAACATTGTAGTAGTGCGGTTTACCTTTATCATAGGTGCTGCAGTTCCTTTTTTTTTTTCCCTCCATGGGATTTTAGGTGTTTTTAACCACTTGTGTTTTGCCGGTGTTCAATAAAGTTTATTATTACTGCAAATGCTATTGGTGTGTGCTTGACTTTTTTGCCCCATTTTTCTTCTGTCCCCCTCTCCATTTACATTGTTGCATATACGGGGTAGTCAGCTGAACCCACATTTTTCACCATTTTGTTATTATGTTTGGTGGTGCCCACCCTACCCCTTTTTTGCTTGCTATTGAGAAACTTAAGACTCCCATCCATAACTTCAATCTATTAGATGGCTTACACTACTAAGTCTTTATAGTAAAGAAATAAAGACAAGACACAAGTGAAAAATATTTTTTATTCAAATAAAAACACCCCCACATCCCTTGTTGACCTTTTTTAAAAAAAAAATCCCAACAACCGCTGGTCGTCGACATAGTCCACCAAATCCGCTGTAATCCACAGGATACCGATATCTGAAAAACAAGGGAGAAACGCACAAAAAACACACAAACAGGAGCACAACACCCATCATTGTGAGCGGTGTTGTGCATCTTACAGTATGCAGCATCTTTACAGATTGTTGCTTACAGTGTGGCACCCAAGGGGTTAAGGGAGGATGCGTTGCATCCCCCTTAACCTTTTGGGTGCCATACTGAACAATCTGGCCCCCAGGGGGCCAAGTAAGGGCCCCCACTTAACCCCTTGGGGGCCAGACTGATGTTAGATAGCACCCATACCAGCAAGGAAGGGGTTAAGTGACCCCTCTTCCTTGCTGGGATGGGTGCAGTGCAGGGGAGGAAGGAGAGCTTTCTACTCACCTACCCGGTCTTGTCTCTTTGCCGGTCCCCGGCACACTGAGCCTGTTCTGGTTCTTTAAATGTCAGCTGACATATAAATCAAAATGTTTCTTGTAATGTTGCTATTGTGATCAAAAATAGCATGATTAGAAGAAACATTTGCTGTTTTAATTTAAAGTATTAATTAAGTATTCCATTGAGCTGTATTACCGGCAATAGTAATTGCCGGAATTAATACAGCTCCCTGTAATAGTTAGGGTTCATTTACACAGAAAGATTATCTGACAGATTATCTGCCAAAGATTTGAAGCCAAAGTCAGAAACAGACCATGAACAGAGATCAGGTCATACTGGAAAGCCTGAGATTTTTCCTCTTTTTAAACCCATTCCCGGCTTTGGCGTCAAATCTTTGGCAGATAATCTGTCAGATTATCTTTCTGTGTATAGGGACTCTTAATTTTTAATTAATAAAGCAAATTTTCGTTCTAATAAAGCAATTTTCGTTGTACAATAGCTTAATTAAAACGAATACTTGCTTTTTCAATTAAATATACTGTAAATAAATATATATATATATGCATTTATATATATATAATTTTTTTTTTATTTACAGTATATTTAATTGCAAAAGCATTGATTTGTTTTAATTAAGCTATTGTACAATGAGAATAGCTTTATTAGAATAAAAATTTGCTTTATTAATTAAAGCGACTCTGTACCCACAATCTAACTCCCCAAACCACTTGTACCTTCAGATAGCTGCTTTTAATCCAAGATCTGTCCTGGGGTCCGTTTGGCAGGGGATGCAGTTATTGTCATAAAAACAACTTTTAATCCTGCAGCGCTGTGTCTAACGGCCGGGGCTTACATTTGTATATGCATTAGGCATTAGGTAAATTGTGTTATACTCATAGCATGAAGCATTTTACGTCAAATGTAATGCGCTAATGATAAAGTTGGTAGTCACATTGCATTAAACAACCACCATCTTGGAATTTTCCTGAAAAATTATTAGATTAAGACAAATCCGTTTCTCTACTCAAAACAAAACATACCATAAAACTTTACAGAGATAATCTATTTTCAAAATTCTTCTTTAATTTGTACAAAAAATGTGTGTTCAAAAGTGCAGTTATACATGGATTTTAATATAACATATGGTGCAAATATAATATCTGCCATTTATGATGTATAATATATTACTGTGCTAAGAACAATTAGCAGATATCTAACTGTTATAGATGTTGTAGAGGATGGTATTGAAGAAAATGAGGCACATGCTGGTGCTTCTGACGTATACGTCTTTACTGCAGGGGGTGACAGCAACATTCCCTGAACCTGTGAAAGTCATAAAAATTGCATTAGTTTGATTTTCAATTTGAAAACTGCAGTGCAATAAAATGGGTACTTCAATACAGGATTAAAATCTAAATAAAATATGCATCTATAATATGCCAAGATTAAAAAGTTACATAGCAAATGGTTCGGCAGGTTTGCCAGACTCTAATGTAAAGTTCGGTTTCGTCCAAACCAAATCTTAAATTAATTACACTAAAACAGCTAAACGATTGAGACGTTTAGCGGCTTTAGTGTGGTTAAAAAAATTGGGTTATCTATGCTTACCTGTCCACGCTTCCCTGATGTCCTTCCTCTCTGGTGTCCCCCAAAGCAGCCAAAATCCTATTCAGCCAATCATTGACTGAAACGGGACAGTGCTGCGGCCAGTGATTGGCTGAGCAAGCTGTCACTCCTGAGACGAGAGTGACAGCCCACTCAGCCAATCGCTGACTAAGAAGGGACAGCATCACAGCAAGTTGTTTGTTTTGCAAAGTTTGGAAAGAATACTGGTTCGGGAAGTTCGGTTCGTTCATCTCTAATAGTAAGGTTGAAAAAATACAACCAAGAGAGGCATAGATGATGGATAAATTCTATATTCTATACATATGCATTTACGTTATTTTGGTCTAAGAACGTGTCTAAGCCTGTTTTGAGGCCCTCCACTGTTTTTGCTCTTACCAGCTCCATAGATTCGCTGTTCTCATGGTAAAGAAGGCTTGCCACCTCCAGAGATTGAACCTTTTTTTCTTCAGGAGGTAGTGCCCCCTTGTCTTTTGGGGGGTGGGGGGTTTTAACTGGAACATCTTTTCCCCATATTTTTTGTATGGGACATTTAATTTCTTATAAAGGTTGATCATTATTCCTTTAAATTGTCTCTTCTCAAGACTAAACAAATTTAATTCCTTAAATTTTCCCTCATAAGTAAGATGCTCTATTCCCCATATTAGTTTATCTGCTGCCTTTGTACCTTTTCCAGCTCTAGGACATCTTTTGTATGATTGCAGGCTGCGCATCGCTAAGTGTAATAGTGATGTGCGGCTGATGGCTGATAAGTATGAAAAAAATTCTAAACATTATACTAACCTGTCCATGCTCCCCCTTTGTCCTGCTGCCTTTACCCTTCTCACCACAACAGCTTCTGAAGCCGTCTCTAAAGTCACAGGCTGCTCAGACAATCACTGGCTGTGGTGATTGTCCTTTCTCAGCCAGTGATTGGCTGAGCAGCCTGTCAATGCACAGACAAGTTCAGAAGCTTCAACAATAGCTGCAGGGAAAAGCCCAGAGTACACCGGGGAGCCTGGAGAGGTAAGTATATACTTTATTTCTTTCTATATAAGCAAGGGCTGCACAGACATTGTTAACTATATATTCAGTCCTTGCTGCATGATTATCAAGCCCTATAGTTAACAGGTGCTCGCAGCTGTCTAGTTCCTGTACATAGATTCCCATGAAAAGAAAAACATTATTGCTTCCAAACTAGATAGGTAGAGGCAACAGGCTCAGTTTCTGACTGTATGGCATGGGAATAGAAGATTTCAGCCAAGATCTCTTGTTCTGTTGGGTCTTGGCTAGAATTCTCTACTTGCGGTATCTACACCTCCCTTCATATGCTGGTACACATCTGTTCATACCAAACAGTATTTGTATTGCTTTTTAGTGATCACAGTACATTTTATGTCCCCATCAAGCTGACTGTTTTACACAGAAAGCACATTACTTACACTCCATTCTCCACTTTCATGTTTAGAACATCTGACGTTGATTGGTATTTGCTTTACACGCTCATTAAAGGAGTTTCCTTTTTTCTTGGACCACTGGTATGCATTCATGGCCTCTGTAAAAGTTAGGTTATTATATCGTTTTGGGCTTTTGATGATAAAGGGCCATGATCTGCAATACACACACAAAAAAGCTAATCATTATTATGCATAATTAGTGAATACATTTGTATATAAGAGTGACCCACTCATAAACAGTACCCCCCCCCCACCGCCCGCATCATTTACCCTCTAGGTGGGCTTCAATACAGAATATGTATTTTTAAATATGTATCTTTAAGAACTAAACCCAGTGAATAAATTTATCAACATAAATCTCCACCTAAAAGGGAAAATAATAGCAGGTCAGAAGACTCTAACCTTCTGTCATGTTTCTATAGTGCACAGAACACTAGGTAATTTTCATCAAATATGCCAGCCCTCACCCCCTCATAAATATTTATGTGACACCCTGCAGTGATGAGCACCATAGTGATGTCACTGCACAGCAACACCAGTAGGGAGGATTAGTGCACTGAGCACTGTAGTCCCACCCCTTGTGCCCCAATCTGCCTAATTTGCATATTGAGCAAAGTGAAGGTTTTGCAAAAATGGCGCTGAGGATGAAGGTAAGAAAACTACCTTCATTCTAAGTGTTCCATGTATAAGGACATACAAGCAAGTTAGAGTTTTTTCCTTTTCTCATGGCATTAGTAGAAATTCCTAATGCCATGTAAGGCTATGTTCACACTACGTAAGTTTCCGGCCGTAGCGCGTTCCGTGAATCAGCGGACGGAGACTTACGTAGTTTGCGTATAATGAAAAGTATACGGCTGCACAGTTCACACTACGTACGAACTTACGCCCGGATCGTACGCGGCAGCGTAAAAAATGAACCAGACCATTGTTTGCGGACGAAAATGCCGTAACTTACGCCCGTAGCGTTACATGCGGTCCCGTACGTAGTGGTGATTTCTTCATTTTTGCAGCTTTTTGTGCTGATCCAAAAGGTTCTGTGGGGTGTCCGGGGCTAGGCGAAGATTTCCAAGTAAAAGACCACTGTCAGATCGCTACGTAGGGCGCTCGGGAAGCGTAAGTAGACTTCGGGCGTAAGTTCGCGGTCCGTACGTAGCCGGACGCAAGTAGCGTAAATCTCCGGCCGGAGTTTACTGCGTATATGTCCGACCGCGAAAATATGCGGCCGGACATATACGCAGTGTGAACATAGCCTAAAGCTACAAACAGATCACCAATGATGACTGACAGATTATTAGGCTGCAGGGGGACAGGCTCCACTGGGAGTTATCAAGGTGGTCCAACAACTAGAAGACAAGTGCAAACCCTTTCTTTATCTGTCCTTTGAATAACAGTACTGAACCTTGCAGATGAAGTTTAGTTCTAAGCACTTTTAGGGTCCTATGTTTGGTCTCTTTTTTGAACAGAGAAAATCGCAACAGAGGAACCACAGACCACAGTATAATGTTTGCTAAAACATAAAAAAAATAAAAAAGAAAACCTGTTAATTTGTTAAAAAAAAGAAAATTTGTGACATGTACGCTTTAGATACTAGATTCATTTTTGCTAGTTCTCTGTGCAGTACTGCATCAAAGTCAGTGATGCTTTGAATTTTATCCAAAAATTATTTGCTGCAATAAATAACAGTCCTTTGCTGCAAATACCGAGAGATGAGAGGACAAAAAATTTAAAAAAGGGGGAAAATTGGACAATAAAGAGAGAAAGAGAGCAAGAGGGAGGGAAGAGGAGGAGGAGAGAGGAAAATGCTTTTTATGGAGCATGGTTAGGATTTGGGACTTTTTGCCATGAATTTGAATTGGTCTCATTAGTTTATGGTTTTACTTACGTGACTGGTTTGTATATTTCCTTCACTCCAATGAACTGTAATTGCTCCTTTATTTCTGGAATACTCTCACATCGGGCAAGATTAATTTTTGGATAATACATCAAATAGGAAAGACACATTTCATCTCTTGCACTCAAACCGCCCTAAAATGTAATCAACAATCACAACAATATAATAAATATTATGGAAATCTAAATCAATGCTGGTTTCACACATGGCAATTTTTTTTGGAAAACTATCTCTGCAGTTTTAGTGTCAAAGCCAGAAGTGGATTCTAAAGGGATGGTAAATATAAAAGGAGGACTTCTTTTATCTCTTTTTCCTGTTGGATCCACTTCTGGTTCTGGCAAGATGACTGTGATGACAGTTTAAAAAAAAAAAAAACTGCCATGTATGAAATCAGCACAATGGTCAAGAAATTAATGATTTATAATGTATATATTTAATAGGCACACTGTAACGTTTATATCGGATTGCTTAAAAAATGGCCATTCTTTAAACATTTTATTTTCTACAACCCCTGGTAAAAAGTATGTAAAATACAGCTTTTTTTAACTAAGAAAAAGAAATCCCAAATCACAGATACTGTATGACACAAAACAACATCCTAGAGTTTACAAGGTGTCAGAATTCTGACAGTTTGCCCCCCCAAAAACAGATGCTTTTCTCGCCATGTCTGACAAAGGGACATGACTTTAGAGAAGAAGCGTATGTTTGGTACATTGATATTTTATCTTAGACTATACAATGTAAGGCTATGTTCCCACTACGTAAGTTCTGTAGTAATCACGGCCGTTGTTACTGATTTGCAACAACAACCGTGATTACTACAGAACTTACGCAGTGCTGCCGTCTGTGGAATCCTGGCTGGGATCCCTAGCGGCGGCGCAAAAAACTGACATGTCAGTTTTCCGCAGCGGCTATTCACTGAATAGCAGCCGCAGAAAAACTGTCAGTGCACACAATGGAGCATGCAGCAACCCAATTCATCAATATTGAAGATCATCCGGCCGGTACTGCAGTACCAGCTGAGATGATCTTCTCTGACACCGGCCGTTCCGTTACCTGGCCTTGTCACGAAATGGCCGGTGTCTTAGGCTGGTATTACACAGAGTGATTATCATTCAAAAAATCGTTGAATCGTTCGGATTTGAATGATAATCGTTTCATGTAATAGCAGGCAATGATTAAACGACCAACGAGAAATCATTGATCGTTTAATAGGATCCGGACCTATTTTTATCGTTTGATCGTTTGCACATCTTTCGCACATCGTTCGGTGGAATAAGAATTCGCAGCTGAAATGTACGCAATACCGAAGACTAAACAACCCGAGAACGATCATAAATAACGATCATCGTTCCATGTAATTGGGCAAACGATTTTGGGTCGTTTGCCTTAGCGGTCGTTTAAGATCGTTTATCGTTAATCGTTAGTCGTCGAAAAATTGTTTGGTGTAATAGTACCCTTACTCCATGTAAATATGGCCTAAGATTGTAAAAAATTGATAAAACAGCCTGAGCCCCTGTGATAAATCTAGCGCATAACTTTTCACTGAGAAAAACTATTGCTTATTTCTTACGACCATATGCATATACATTTGGCCAATGTAAACACTCTATGGTAGGTCTTTTTGACCTATTCCTTGAAATTCCTGTACCATCCACAATGTACACTTCACAAAAGTTCCGGATGACCCACACATAAAATCCTGTGTCTGATTAAATGGCGCTGATGCTGAACCTACAGTACCACACAGTGTTCATATCAGCCCAATGTATATGAATAGAATACAGTGTAACCTTTGCCATCTAAGGCTGGGTTCACACTGCGTTTTTGCAATCCGTTTTTTTGGAAAAAACGGATTGCAAAAACGGATGCAGTTGTGTGCATCCGTTTTGATCTGTTTTTCCATTGACTTCCATGGTATGTCTCTTATCTTCATCCTCTGCGCTGTTCCTGTGCAGTTTTAATGTAATCCTGTGTCTGCCACTTGCACCACTGCCCCATTTAAGAGCGCCAATATGGCCCACCAATGCCCCATTCTTAGACAACAGGAAAAAAATTTAGGCAAGTCAAAATTTCTTCATTTCCTCCATTAATTTACGTTCAAGAAACCTGACTGTTCAGCCATTAAACATCAGTGTGTGTCATATACTGCATTTCCTCTAAAGTATAAAAGCTGAATGGACATCCTCTATAGCTTGTGATTCCAGAGTTTGTGCCAGGGGCTGTATAAATTCTGTTTTGACCACGGATTCTACTGTAGCTGTAGTTGATCATATCTAATATCGAGGAAACGGTTAGTTTTTCCATGCTTGAAAGACAGAATTTAATTTGAGGTTAAAATTATGATGGTGAATATTAAAAGACAAGATTCTCATCCCCAAGTGGATCAGACTAAGCTTAGAGCTATGTCCAGGGTCGCTGGGACTTGAAAACCACAGTATGGCCTTTACAGAATACCATATTCCCAGCAATTCTTTTCATATCTAATCGGTTATGCAAATAAAGACTTGCATTGTCACTTGATAATGCACACAGGTCTTAAAGCCTATATGCACGGTAAACAGAGCTTTTGGTACTAAAATAAATTATTCACAATTTTTGGGATAGCCAGATTGATTTAAAGTTGTTCATTTTATTTCATTCATTGCTTTGACTGCAACACAAAGAGGTATTTAAGGGAAACTAAAACAATAAAGGAGTTTTTTTATTTAAAAATATTTGTCCCCTATCCAGTTACTAAGACAGGACAATGCTGTAGCCAGTGATTGTCTGAGTGCGCTGTCACTCCATAGACAAGAGTGACAGCCCGCTTAGCCAATCCCTGGCCATGGTGGCTGTCCCATTTCAGTCAGTCAGTGATTGGCTGAGTAGATTGTCACTCCCAAGATGAAAGTGACAGCCTGCTCAGTCAATCACTGACAGACTGAGACAGGGCAGCCACTGTGGCCAGTGGTTGGCTAAGTGGGCTGTCACCCAGTGAAGGCATCTGTGGACGACACCAGGTATAAAGGACACTCGGGGAGAGCGGACAGGTAAGTAGAGATGAACAAACTAGCTGCACTACATTAAAACAGCTAAAAGCCTGCAATTGTTTAGCTTCCTTAGTGCGGTTTATTTAACCCTTTGAGGACCAGGCCCAAAATGACCCAGTGGACCACGCAAATTTTGATCTTAGTGTTTCCATTTTTCCCTCCTCCCCTTCCAAGAGCTCTAGCACTTTCAGTTTTCTATCTACAAGCCATGTAAGTGCTTGTTTTTTACAGGAATAGTTGTACTGTGTAATGGCGTCATTCATTTTACCATGACATGTATGATGGAATTCCAAATATATTATTTATGAAGATATAAATAGGTCAAATCGTAAATAAGAATGCAATATGGTACCGTTTGGGGGGTTCCTGTGTCTACGTAATGCACTATATGGTAACAGCGACATGACACTATTATTCTATAGGTCAGTCCGAACACAACCATATGCAGGTTACACAGATTCTCTAATGTTATATATATATTTTTTTATGAAATCCTTTTTTTGGCAATTAAATATTAATAAAATGGGCCTATTGTGACGCTTATAACGGTTTTATTTTTTCACCTATGGGGCTGTATGGGGTGTAATTTTTTCCGCCATGATCTCTAGTTTTTATTAATACCATATTTGTGAAGATCGGACGTTTTGATCACTTTTTATTGATTTTTTTTAATATATAATGTAACATAAATTGGTAATCTGCGCACTTTTCCCCCTCTTTTCGTGTACGCCGTTTACCGATCACAATGACGCTTGTTATATTTTAATAGATCGGACAATTACGCACGCTACGGTATATTATATGTTTATCTATTTATTTATTTTTATATGTTTTATTTATATAATGGGAAAGGGGGGTGATTTAGACTTTTATTGGGGGAGGGGTTTTGGGGTAGTGTAATAGTGTTTTGAACTTTTTTTTTTTACACTTTTGAAGTCCCTTTGGGGGACTTTTACATACACTAGTGTGATTACACACACTGATCATTGCCATGCCATAGGCATAGCATTGATCAGTGTTACCGGCGATCTGCTCATTGAGCCTGCCTGTGCAGGCTCAGTGTAGCAGATCGCCGATTGGACCGCACGGAGGCAGGTAAGAGACCTCCGGCAGTCCGTTTCAACGATCGGGACCCCAGCAGTTGACAGGGGACTCCCCCTGTCACTTACACTTAAACGCCGCGGTCGCGCCGCGATCGCGGCATTTAAGGGGTTAATGACACGTGGCAGCGCGATCGCTGCAGCGTGTCATTACCGGTGAGGTCCCGGCTGCTGTTTGCAGCCGGCCCCCACCTGCTATGAAGCGCGCTCCGCTCCGGAGCACGCTTCATAGCGGGAGAAACACCCAGGACGTAAGGTTACGTCATGGGTCATCTGGGGACAGACTTCCATGTCGTAACCCTACATCCAGGGTCGTCTAGGGGTTAAAGCATAACAGTCATGTTTTTTTATTGCAGAAATCAGTAGTATAAGCGATTTTAAGAAACTCTGTAATAGGTTTCATCAGCCAAAAAAGCCTCCTTCTGTACTCAAGAAGCAACCTCCCAGCCTCCCCCCCTGACTTCTTATCTGTGCATTATCAGGCAAACACGTCTTCATTACAGAGAAGCCAGTGAAGACGGGCTCGGCTCTCTCCATTCTATCTTTATGGAGGGGGGAGGGGCCGAGGGAGATGAGGGAGCAGGAAGAGGTGACATGAAGGTCAGCTGTTTGTAGACTGTCTGGGCACCTAAACCGCAGGATTCTGGGGTCAGAAAGGTCAGTGCTTATCTATGAACTTACTGAGAGAAGATTGCAGGGTGTTGTGCTTTGCAGAAATCCTCCTGCTCAGTCACTCCTAGCAGCCCCTCCCCTCTCCATAGCCACATAATGGAGACAGAAATCCTGCTTTATCTGATGTGAGGGGGGAGGCTGGGAGATTGCTTTTTCAGTCCAGAAGGAAACTCTTTTAGTACATAAAACCTATTACAGAGTTTCTTAAAATCGCTTGTACTGTTGATATTTAATGTTTTCAGAAAAATGACCCTGAAATGACAGTTACGCTTTAAGGTTTGGTCAAACAAACCCAAACTTTGCCTCAAAGTACAGTAAACCTGCTGAACTGAACTTTTGAAAAGTTTTCTAATCTGTAATCAAAAAAAGTTCCCCATATTATAGAAAAAATAAAAAATGTCCCCTTCCATGCTTGTTCTGATTCTTCCTGGGTCCCCTGCTGATCTCTTCTTCCTGACCCCACAAAATATGGATATGTGACTGCTGAGTCCAGTCACCTGCTATAGCAGGTCACTATGGAGATAAGGTAAGGTGGTGAAAATGATTGTGAACTATTTTAAATGGTACAGGCCCAGGCAACTCAACTCCTTCAACCTGTTTTAATACAACATTATAGCACAGGTTCACACATACAGTATGTTGTCATGTTATTTACTGCCAAGGCACATTTATAAGGCACATACATACACTAATACATACATTCATTAATACATTTCCTTCTGCCCACTAGATGGAGCTCCTTACATACAGATGCATACAGCTTGCTCATTTGGAGAAATATAAATTTCCTCTAATGGCAGCCATAATTATGTACTCTTTGTAGTTGTCCAAAGCAAAGTAGCAAATTTACAGCTCTGTCGCCTTCAGCCTTCCTAGGCATTCACTGACTGAGGGACAGCGCTGTGGCCATTTATTGGCTGAGTGAGCTGTCACTCTCAAGACAGCCCACTCAGCCAATCCCTACACATGGCACTGTCCCTTCTCTAATGCTGAGCTGTGACCATGACCTAATATTAGTCCATAATAAAAGTCTGTTGAAGAAAAGGGGTGGAGAGAGAGAGAGAGAAGAATGTTCTTACCCATGTCATAGTAGATCTGCTTTTTGTGTTATACTGACATTCAGTAATTAAATGATCACCCTAGAGAAAACATAGAAAACATTTGTTATTAAAAAGTGCCATTCTTATATTAATTGAATGAAGTCCATTGAATCTTTACGTATGCCAAACTTTTATGTTTTAAAAATGGTTTCCCTAATTTAGTATTACTTTTTAAACCACTCCCCTACCAATGGGAACTTGGTATGGTCTTATGCGCTAGGTCTTATTTTTCCATGAAGAAGAATTCACATGCCACATGCACAGCAGGGACAGAGTGTGTGGTATGGCTGCTTCCGGCCACCAGGGGGAGCTCTCGACAGCACACTTGTACAGCACAGCAGAGAAAGTGTATGGTATGGCAGCAAGTGATGGGCTTACAGGAGACTGTGTACAGCTCTACATCTGCAGCTGCAAGGGATCAGGGAATGTGAGGGAATGTGTCCACCCTCAAACAAATTGTACATCCAGAATACTCCTTTGAAGATTAATTAATTGTGGTCAAATTATTTGGACCTCCTGTTGTTCAACTGAGCCATATCAAGATCGCCATAGAATCTAATTTTATTCTTGTCTAGAAGAGCCACAGGAGCTATTGGCATTGTACCTACAGTATAATAACAAGATGCACCAGTGTTACAGCTGCCTGCAAGTACCCTAAGAAGATAGATGTGACAGTATGTTCAGATAAACAGACAATAAACGTACAGGTAGAATAGTTCGTTCTTCTTCTAGATACTGGAACTCCTGGAAATTAAAGTCAAACTCATTGTCATATGCAAGTAATTTCTGCTCTTCTCCTTTCCTGAAGTGACGTGCACGAAGGGTTTGGCCCGCTTGGTGAGCGTGAAGAAGAACAGCAAATACATGGATTCCATCTGGTTTTTCATGATTCAGTGCCTGATATCAATAAAAGGTCCATTATTATAAAAATATATTATTTGTCACATATTTAGCCCTCTCCTACAACATACAGCTTACTTACATTTTTCTGTTTAAATGCAGGCAAGGCAAACATGGGACAAGACACATTTGTATAAAGTATTATAATGACAGATTCTCCAAATATTTCAGTGACATTTATCATTGAAAGAACACATCCAGTATTGTTCAGGAAAGATACTTTTATCTCATTAATCACACATCTGCTCTATTTGATAGAGACTTCCTGGTTGGGCCACAAAGAAAAAAATCCTTTTATTTTAAAAAAATAAATAAATAAACCCCATACATCTCATAAACTGGATAGATGGTGCTGTGGAGACTATTATACACAATATTCTACAATACTTCCTTTGATGATAAAATTTTATTTGTAACCCTTTGAGGACCAGGCCCAAAATGACCCAGTGGACCGAGCAAATTTTGATCTTAGTGTTTTCGTTTTCCCCTCCTCCCCTTCTAAGAGCTCCAGCACTTTCAGTTTTCTATCTACAAGCCATGTAAGTGCTTGTTTTTTACAGGAATAGTTGTACTTTGTAATGGCGTCATTCATTTTACCGTAATATGTATGACGGAATCCCAAATATATTATTTATGAAGATATAAATAGGTGAAATCGTAAAAAAGAATGCAATATGGTAACGTTTGGGGGGTTCCTGTGTCTACGTAATGCACTATATGGTAACAGCGACATGATACTATTATTCTATAGGTCAGCTCGAACACAACCATATGCAGGTTACACAGATTCTCTAATGTTATATGTATTTTTTTTAATGAAATCCTTTTTTTTTGGCAATTAAATATTAATAAAATGGGCCTATTGTGACGCTTATAACGGTTTTATTTTTTCACCTACGGGGCTGTATGGGGTGTCATTTTTTTCCGCCATGATCTCTAGTTTTTATTAATACCATATTTGTGAAGATCGGACGTTTTGATCACTTTTTATTGATTTTTTAAAATATATAATGTAACATAAAATCGGTAATCTGCGCACTTTTTCCCCTCTTTTCGTGTACGCCGTTTACCGATCACAATGACGCTTGTTATATTTTAATAGATCGGACAATTACGCACGCTACGGTATATTATATGTTTATCTATTTATTTATTTTTATATGTTTTATTTATATAATGGGATAGGGGGGTGATTTCAACTTTTATTGGGGGAGGGGTTTTGGGGTAGTGTAATAGTGTTTAGAACTTTTTTTTTAAACATTTAAAGTCCCTTTGGGGGACTTCTACATACACTACTTTGATTTTTACACTGACCATTGCTATGCCATAGGCATAGCATTGATCAGTGTTATCGGCGCTCTGCTCATTGAGCCTGCCTGTGCAGGCTCAGTGCAGCAGATCGCCGATCGGACCGCACGGAGGCAGGTGAGAGACCTCCGGCGGTCCGTTTCAACGATCGGGACCCCCGCAGTCACACTGCGGGGGTCCCGATCGGTAAGTGACAGGGGACTCCCCCTGTCACTTACACTTAAACGCCACAGTCGCCGCGGCGTTTAAGTGGTTAGTGACACGCGGCAGCACGATCGCTGCAGCGTGTCATTACCGGTGAGGTCCCGGCTGCTGATTGCAGCCGGCCCACACCTCCTATGAAGCGTGCTCCACTCCGGAGCGCGCTTCATAGCGGGAGAAGCACCCAGGACGTAGAGTTACGTCATGGGTCGTCTGGGGACAGACTTCCATGACGTAACCCTACGTCCAGGGTCGTCTAGGGGTTAAATGGAGTATTTGTTGTGATAATAAAGGGGGGGGGGGAGGTGCATAAGAATGCTAGACACTCAAACTGCCCAGAGTTTAGGTTGTTGCTAGAAGTTTCATAAAAGGCAGTTTCATTCTAGCTCATGGGACGAATGGATATGCAAAATAGCTCTCACACCACTTAGGCAAAGTGGTGTCCCTTCAAGTCAGTGTTTCACTCCATCTAAGAGTCCTAGATAATTGACTGGAGAAATACAGTATGCCAAGCCAAATATCTCTTCAAAAGGACGGATAGCTGTTTTAGGATTGTTGCCCCTCTTCAGTGCAGAGCAGGTAGTTTGCAGACTAGTGAGGCTCCAAGATCTAGTAAAACACTAACTTGTAAGGACACCACCTAGGTGGTGTAAGAACTATTTTGCATATTTTTTTTCTTTACAGAATTCTCAGTGACGCAGGAATGGCCTTTAAGTCTCTACATTAAGGGGAACTAGTATCCTTTTGACCCACGTCGATTTGTATGAGTAAGTAGGAGAGCATTCCTTTTAGGAATGTGTTTGCATTTTATGGAAGTAGCAAAATGCAGATCAAAGGCTGGTTTTACAAGCCAGGACCTGAGGGCATAAAATAGAAACACAATCGCAGCTGTATTACACCTGTGTAATGTCAACCTTAGTCACAGGATGTTTTGTTGTATTCTGCTGTTTCATGCTTGGATGACAAAGTGGTGTATGTTCTTAGCCAGTCAAAGAAAGATCAGCTAAGCTATGCAAGAGGGTATTGCAGTATGTGATGCCAGGATTTGGAGGCTAAGGTGCTATGGTCAGGTGCATTATTAATAAAGCATTTACAAATCCAATTGAAAAAAATATATTAAAGGGGTTGTCTACTAGCGGACAGAACAGGTCTCACCTGATATGCTACCTGATGCTCATCTCCGCCCATCTTCAAAGATGGGGGGGGGGGGTAGTCTTTATTATGGCAATGTGCAATAACTGCAGGATGAAGTTACAGTATTGTGCAGTCCATACCCACATGAGATAGCCATAATTGCCACACGCCCCCTCTTGTCTTGGACGGTACACTTCCAGGATGTGTAGAGAGTGGAAGTGAGTGCCAGCGAGAAGAACAGGTACCTATTATGTTCCCCTAACAACTCATTTCAAATTATTGCATACCCCATTCCTTATTTGAAAAGATTTATAGTAAATGTACTATACATTATCCACTACAAGAATATGTCTAATACCATTAGGTTTGTACAGTGTACATTTAAAGGGATACTCCAGAAGTAAAAAAAAAAAAAAGTGTTTTTAAATCAATTGGTGTCAGAAGGTTATACAAATTTGTAAATTACTTCTATTTAAAAAAAAAACTCAAGTCTTCCAGTGCTTATCAGTAGAGATGAGCGAATCGGTTCGGCCGGTATGGGATCCGGTTTGGATTTTTCCAAAAGTCCGAGTCCCGTTGGATTCGGATTATTGGAAGTCCGCTCCCAAATTTTTTTTTTCTTGCTCTCTAAAATTGCAGCTGCCATTTTAGAAAGCAGGAAGTGTTCTGGGCGGGAAAAGCGCTTTCCCATGATGCCCGGAACACATCCAATCAGCAGGGATGTTGCACTAGCCCACCCCCTGTGTGACGTCGGTATTGCTTTAAGAGGAGCGGTTACATGACCGCATGAGGCAGTCCTGCACAGAGAGAGGAAGGAGACTGTTACCAGTGCACAGAGCTCATCAGTGACAAAACACTGCTGCTGCTGCTTGCTGCAAAGACAAAAAGATTATTAGGAAAGCAGAGAGGAGAAACATATAGTGATTGAGAGAGAAAAATAGAGAGGGCGAAAGATAGATAGGTAGATAGATTAGGCATAGGAGAGTAAAGGGTGCACAGAACAAAAACGTGTTATACAGATATCCAAGTACTATACTGTCACCCTTGCGAGAGTGTAGTGGAGAGACCGCTTCTTCACTGCATTTCTGACCTTTTTTCTGCATAGGCCCTGTAATGGTGAATTTCCTGCATAGACCCTGTAATGGTGAATATTGAAGTCTAAAAAAAAAATTTGACTTTGAGATATTGAAAAAATAACTATGTTACTCACATGTAGAGCCCTAAATTCAACCAAATACACTACCCCTGTATCATATAGATGCTTTAAACTATGAAATCAGAAGAAATCCGAAATTCGGTCGAACCGAACTTTTTGAAAAAAATCTGGAAGTCCGGTCGGAACAAACATTTGAAAAGTTCGCTCATCTCTACTAATGAGCTGCTGTATGTCCTGCAGGAAGTGGTGTATTCTTTCCCCTCTGACACAGTGCTCTCTGCTGCCACCTCTGTCCATGTCAGGAACTGTCCAGAGCAGTAGTAAGTCCCCATAGCGAATTTACCAAATCTTTAACACTTTCCTAATGGAAAGCTAAGGGTCTGACCACTACAGCACAATTCTATGAGGCTGATCTTCTCTGCCCTTATCAAAGTCTGCAGGATGAATTTAATATGCCAAAAGAAGACTTCTACAAATTTTTTTACAGGCAAGACACTTTTTTTTGCAAAAGTTGAGACCTTAAGGAATAAGGGTGGAGAAAACTGTATTTTATTCTTATTTTCTAACAAAAAAGGCTTGTGTGGTATATATAATCAACTAAATAATCTGACATCCTTTACAAAAATGCAGCCTTTGTGTTCTTGGGAGCGGGCGCTGGGTCTGTAATTTACTGACAAAGATTGGCAAGCAGCCTTTTCTGTTATACAGTACATAAAACCTTCACATGTAGCACCCATATAGAATCTGCTATAAAAACCATCTTGCAATGGTACTACACACCCACAAAACTGGCACATATCTACCCAGGAACATCAGACAAATGCTGGAGGAATTGTGGTGACTGTGGAACGCTCTTTCATTTACTTTGGCAGGGCCCTGTAGTGAAACCATATTGGGACTCATGTATTAATATCATTAATAAAGTAGTACAGGTACAGCTGCCCCTGGGCCTCCACATGATCCTTCTTTTCTTAGATAACCACTCTATTCCTCCCACAATCAGACCATTAGCTTGTCTACTATTCATACATGCAAAAATAGTGTTAGCCAGATATTGGAAAACGTGTACCCTCCCTCCAGAAAATGAGTATATAACTGCAGTAAACTTATCTTTTCATTTTGAAAAGGTTTTAGCATATGGTGCTGGCTCAACACAACCTTTGTTATGCAAAAGAACAGTTCAGATATGGGCTTTGAGGAAATTTGTATTATATTATAATATATTATTTTTCTCTCTTTACTTTTTATATTATCTTTACTGATGAACTAGTATACTTTACACTAATTTTCTCAGGAGGTGCTACACCTAATGCAATTCTACCATGCTGAATGTATGTTACACTGTTGTATCTATATTTTTTGTTAACCCATATGTTAGCTTGCTGTACATTACTGCGGGCACTCAAGTCAGTGCTTATAGACTTTCTTTTTTGTAATATGTTCTTAAAAAAACTAATAAAAACTTTGAACCAAAAAACCTCTCCTGCTCTGAACAGTTCCTATTATGGACTAAGGTTGCATCAGAGAACACTGTCAGACTGGAAAGAGTATACCACTTCCTGCAGCTGATAAGTATTAGAAGGATTGAGATTTTTAATATAAGTAATTTACAAATTTGTATAACTTTCTGACACTAGTTGGTTTGAAAACAGTTTTTTTCCCGACAGAGTACCCCTTTAAGGTTATGTACCCTTGAGCAGACCACACTTCTGCTTTGGTGGTGAAGGCCGAAATCTTTGGCCCTTGTTATTTGCTACGGAGTGGCAAGATTCCATACAGAAAAAAATACATTGCTACAAAGTGGCCCCAAGGTCACGGAAAGCTTGTGGAGAAAAGACACCAGGCCCTTCTGGGCTTTGCACCCAGACAAAGGATGTTCAACTCTTTTTTATGTGCGGCTCCCTCTCTTCTGTGCACCGTGTCCAATATAAAATATACCTTTTAATAAAGGAAATCTCCATGTGGGACATTAGGCTATATTCCTTTCTGAATTTTTGGTACACCATCTGAAATTTTACAGTCTGCATATGTTATGCATTGTAACCTAATAAATAAAATTGACAGGTTATCCCAGATATCTCAGATATCCCAGCATACTGTTTAAGGAATAAGACAGTAACTACACACACCTCTTCCAGACATTCCATAGTGCAGTGTCCTTCGGAGCTGAATGCAGGCATACCTGGGGGGATCATATGATACAGGCTGACCCAAATGCCTGCCTCTAGAACACCAGCATCATATTTTCTTGTGTGAGGGGTGTAGTACAGTTTAATTCCAGAACTGTCTATTAATCCTGCAATGAACAGACAGACATCTTTTAGCACTATAAATCCACTGATATAGAAGTGATTGTACAGTATCCTAAACTGAAGCAGAGGACAATATACAGTGTATGCAAATCAAATGAACTAAAGACAGACAAAATGTTATAGAACTGTTGGATTATAAAAAAAGGAACCTTCTGCATGTCCAGTATCTACTTTAGTTGCCCTTTTTATAAACCCATATTTACTAAGCTAGAGTGGCGTTGCCTTTTTGTTGATGCAAAGCAATGTTACTGTGCTATTCACTAAGGATGAATTATTACTATGGCCTATTCAACACAAAGGGGGAAAATTCTTTCAAATCAACTGGTGTCATAAAGTTATATAAAATTTAAATTTACTTCTATTTAAAAATCTCCAGCCTCCAGTGCTTATCAGCTGCTGTATGTCCTGAAGGAAGTTGAGTATTATTTACAGTCTGACACAGTGCTCTCTGTTGCCACCACTGTCCTTGTCAGGAACTGTCCAGGGTAGGAGATGTTCTCTTTGGGGATTTGCTACTGCTCTGGACAGTTCCTGACATGGACAGAGGTGGCAGCAGAGAGCACTGTGTCAGACTGAAAAGAATACACCACTTCTTTCAGGACATACAGTAGCTGATAAGTACTGGAAAACCTGAGATTTTTAAATAGAAGTACATTACGAATCTATAAAACTTTCGGACACCAGTTGATTTGAAAGAAATTTTTTTTTGCAGGACTTGCCCTTTAACCAATTGGGACTGGAGGCCAGGAACAGAAGTGTACATCTTGTGGTGAGTACAGGTTTATATTGATTTTGCCTCAGATTGAGGACATTTAACTGTAAATAGAAAATTCCCCATACAATTATTTAAACCTTACCAAAGCTTTGGCCATTCCACATTCTATTATGACCTTTCAGTGTCTTCCTAATAGGGTTTAAAGGCATACAGTATGTCAATGCATTTTACTAGAGATTAGCAAAACTATCAGTAGTAATGAAGCAAGATTCTGCTCATCAGCCTATGGGGCTTAGAAGTCTGCTCTGCTCCCTGCTGCTCCTTCCCGGGTGCTTAAAAAAGGTGGATCCAATCCTGGGAAACTGAGAGAAGTGTCCCAGGACATGTTTTTTCCTATCCTTCAAAGTCTGCAACACTCTAATATACAAAAGATCGTAGTTATGAACAAACAATGTGTACATACACCGAAAGATATGCCAGAGATTAGTGATCAGCTCAAAACATGAGATCAATGACAGACAAACAAATTTCTGTTAGTCATTTGATCGCTGCCTGAAATTTGATCGCTTCTTGAATTCGAATAATATGACAATTTTTAGCACTATGATTGTTCTCTGTAATAGAGCATTTAGTCAGCAGACTTGTATAGTACAGTTTTTGAGCAGAGATAAGATTGCAGTCACCTTTGTGATAACCTGCAACCACTGTTGCTTCCTTCAGGCAGGGGAAGGCCATAAACCACAGATTTCGTCTAATCCTGACATCTTTCCTTTCTGCCTCCAAGGTACTTGTCCAACAGTTCCAAGTACTAGAGCAGCTGCACCTTCTAAATGTTTATGTTACTCATTAACAAAAAGGTTTCACTTTAACCTTTCAACCTACATGTCAAAGCTTCTTAATACTCACTATTGAACCATGACAAGCTCCACTTCACTTCAGTGGTGAAATATCTCTGCTATTTTGATGAGTACATGCCTGTAAGATGCTTGACTTATGTCTTGCACAACAATAGGATTATATGATTAGACATCCAGAAGATTACTTGGTTTTCAAGACATGGAGAAGGATAGAGAATCTGTCACTACACATATAATTAGTGTTGAGTGGACCTGTCAAACTGTTCAGGTTCTACAATGTTTTCTGAACCCAAACGATCAGTTTTTCATCCGTCACGGCCGCAGAAGTTGTATGGTGCCCTAGGGAGTCCTAAAGAACATGGATATAGCTATACACCATAGGCTGTATCCATGTTTTCCTGGCAGCCCTAGGGCGGCATCCAACTTCTGCAGCCACAGGAAATCGAATGCCAAGCATTCAGGTTTGGAGAACGTTGCTCAATCCGAACAGTTTGACAGGTCCACTCAACACTAATTATAATCTGATATGCCCACCCTGTTACCCTTACTAGAATCTCCCCAATTGCACTGGCCCATTCATAGTTGAAATCATAGGTGATCCATGTCGCAATATTTAGGCTATATAATAGCTCGCCAGTATTTTTTCACGGATCATAGAACTTTTACAGAGCCATAAAAAGATTAATGTGTAAAAGGGTCAGATGAAATCTATGGGTACTGCACTGTTTGCAATTCAGTAATTGCGGAGAGTATAATACTAATGTGTGAAAGGAGCCCAAGATTGTAAGTACTACGAGTCAGAAAAAATGGATGAATACTAATTCAGTGGAAAGGAACCAATTATAAGCAGATCACAGAAATAAGCAATTATTTAATATGAATAACATGTTTTGTACTGGTAACATGGGTACTTTTTCATGTTTTTCCCGGACACAACTTGTCTCTGGGTTTTGTTCAACCCCACTGGTTTTACATAGTCTGGCCATGGACTGTGCCGCACCACAATCAGTGCACAGAAGGTGTGGCCCACTGAAGGATCCCATGGTCTCCATTTTGCCAGTCTGTCACTGCTTGTTCTCCACTCTACTTACTCCTGTTTTGGCCTGCATTCCCCCCCCCCTTCCCCATTCCCTTTATATATTTTTGGAAGAAGTTTGTATTTTGAAGGAAAAATTTCATTGAAATATTAAAGTTCCCAGCCTTTATACTACCTTCCATTTGTAGTGGATTGTCATAATGGACTTCCATTAGAACATACAAAGGGTCAGTAGGTGTTCCAATAGACAAGCCAACATGGGGTGGGTATGTAAATCCCTGTAAAGAAAGTAAAAACAAATTTATTATGAAATTCTAAAACAGACGTACATTGTGTGACAAAGGGGTATGGATCTAATGAATAGCAAATCCAATTTAAAGGGGTTATCCAGTGCTACAAAAACACAGCTACTTTCTTCCAGAGACCCCACCAAAACTGGAGACAAGAGTGGTACTGTCTCTGGGAGAAAGTAACCATGTTCTTGTAGCACTAGATTACCCCTTTGAAGGGGTTCTATTATACATAGTTACATTAATATTTGTGGCTGATCCTGTACGTGTGAATGTACCCTTAAGGTTGGTGTGGAAGGTGTGGTTAGTTCACTGAGAATAGAAAACGTTATAGGGGCTACCCTATAGCAACAAGGTTGGGAATACCTGGTATAGTGCTCATAGTGTACATACTTTTTAACATTCATCTGGACAGATTTACTAAAAACTGGCATTTTTTATGATGATCTTTAGCACATTCATGCAGTTACGTGTGTGGCTGTCTGTGCACTACCATATGTGTCAGTTATAGTAAATATAATGGGTTGAAGGCAGATATGTACCCTTTGTGCTAAGCCATAACCAATCCTTTTCAAAAGATGGGGATCATAGTGTAAAGCCCCTAAAAAAGTTGCACAATTTTGAACCAATGATCTTTGAGCAAAAAATGTGAGATCAATGTATGAAGATTCATCCTCAGGGCCTCCGAAAAACGAACCGCGGCGCCGGGTTCCCCGTGACGGCGCTGTTCGATTTGTGGGTTCAGATTAAAGAGGATGTACCTGGTGGTACATCCTCTTTAAGGTTTAGGAGGCTTAGGTTTAAGAACTTACGGTTTTTTAAATTGTGATTTGGTTTAAGAGCATTGATTTGGTTTAAGAGCTCCCTGTACTGGGTGCGAGGAGGAGTGGGGCATGGTCTGCATAGCATGGTCTGCATAGCATGCTCTCCAGCACTGTACTCTGACCCAGGACGTCTCCCTCACCTTTTTCGGACCGCAGCCCGGATCCCATGCACGGCGCCGTTCTATGCACCGGTACCGGGCAGTGCTCAAGCACTGGAGGCCGGCCGGCCCCCAGTGGGAGGGAATTCCCTCCCCTGTATGACGCGCCTCCCATAGAATGACTACTGTATATATACCGCAGTTCTGGGGGCTTTGATTCACATCCCACCAGGGTTATTTTTTGTGGGTTTACACCCACACGCTAAAACATGCAGATAGGCAAATTTAGATTGTGGGGCTAATGGGGATATTGACCAAAATTGACAAATCTATGTGAAGTGGTTATACAACAAATTTTAGAGCAGAGTGTTGGTCAGTAACCTAGACAACGAGTTATCAACAATGACAGGTAAAGAGCAGCATATTAGAAGGAGACACGTTTGCTAAATTAATGTGTATGCAAAAATATTTACCTTGACAAGTCTTACAAGTATAACTGTGTTAGTCAATATGGGAATACCTTAAACATTTTACTGTCATTTATTAGAACTTTTGACATTTCATGGAGACATGGAGTCTCCCACCAATCACTTGATATAGCACGCAGCTGCTTGCCTCACTCCTTGGCTCAGCGCTCAGTCCACCTCATTGCAGTCCACCTCATAGTAAAGCCTGTCTCCTGCAATGAGCTGGCAGTGTGCTGTCATACTGCTGCTGGCTAGAAAAATCAGATGAGATCTCAGCACTTAGACCTTAAATGATCAAAACTTTTGACATGTTCGCATGATGGCGGAAGTTTTTATAAATTACATTAATGCTTAAAGCGACTCTGCCTCCCCAAACCCCTTGTACCTTCGGATAGCTGCTTTTAATCCAAGATCTGTCCTGGGGTTCGTTCGACAGGTGATGAAGTTATTGTCCTAAAAAACAACTTTTAAACTTGCAGCCCGTGTCAAACGGGAGTATCTGTGCCCTAACTTTGCACCACCCCTCCGTCCCTCCTCCCCACCCTCTTCATCATTAGGAATGCCACTGGAACATTTTCTCCATGCTGAACACTGCACAGGTGGTTAACAATCCAGCCCATGTTCAGTATTTACACAGCTGACGAATAGGAGGCAATCTGCCTGGAGCATTCCTAATGATGAGGAGGGCGGGGAGGAGGGATGGAGGGGTGTGCAAAGTTAGGGCACAGATACGCCCGTTTGGCACGAGCTGCAAGTTTAAAAGTTGTTTTTTAGGACAATAACTGCATCACCTGCCGAACGGACCGCAGGACAGATCTTGGATTAAAAGCAGCTATCTGAAGGTACAAGTGGTTTGGGGGGGCGGGTCAGATTGTGGGTACAGAGTCGCTTTAAAGTGTCAGACACATTTCTCTTTAACTCTATCAAGGTGGCTGGTCTTCACAACAAAACAGATAGTATACATGGCAATAATATTTATATCTGTTACTCACCTCTCCACCTATAGCCCAAGCATAAAGGACCCTTTCACATGTGAGGAAGACATCTGGCATATTGGGATGATAGCATTCATGTCCAAGTTCAAGTACTGCGTCACCAGCGTCTCTTTCACATTCATACAATAAAATATGATGCACCAAGCTCTCGTGGCCTTTCTGTATTAGTGGTTCGACCTAGAAAAGGCACATTTTTCTTGAGTATGAATGCATATGAATTTATATATCACACATCGTGGCTTAAGAAAAAGGATGGATACCCTTGTAATAACGGAGTGACTTTAATTAAACACAATGTTGACACAGGACTTTTTATTATGGTTGCATTCAGTTGTTAGTAACTTGAAATGTGCTAACTGGAAGAACTGAGTTTTGGCACAGCGTTATAGAAATTAAATCTGGGCTGAGTTTGTCCAAAGAGAAACAGATGGTAAATAGAAAAGCAGTAAAGAAATGAAGACGGTTATTTGCTGAAGTCCTCAACTAAACAGAATAGGTTATGCCAAGTGAACAGCAAAACCCTGTGTATTAAGTAAAATTAATGATTGACTCTAACGGGCTATTAGCGTAAATGAATAAACTGATTTGTTTATTCAAACATTAGCGTGAATTGGGCAACACAATAAGGTGACCCAATAAGAAATGAATTCACATTTTAGTTTTTTAAATGTAAGGTCATGTAATATACCAGGTCTGTTAAAAGCTGCTTTATTAGTATTGCTTTGTCTCTTGATGATACTAACTAAACAACCAGCTATTGTACATCCAAAAACTCTACATTTAAGGACTGTGTAAGTGCAGTTAAAGAATTTCTGTTACTCCAAAAAACTTTTGACATGTCCAAGATGTCATATATTGACGGTCCAACAGCACCAAAGACAAAAGTTCAGACAACGGGACGCACGCCAGAGGGTCCCCTATCCCTATAGAACACTGTATGTCATCAGAAGCGAAGTGATCCAACAGCATCTAGTAGCTTACAGTTCAATGAAGTTTATTCAAGGAACATTGACAAGGGCAATGTTTCGACTTTCTCATCCCTTTATTAAATAAACCTCACTGAACTGTAAGTTACTGGATGCTGTCAGATCACTTTCTGATGTCCTAGAGACGTGTAAAATCTTCTTATCAGTCAGGGACTTGGTGCATAGAACCTCATCGATTGCCTCTTTCCCTCTTTCCCCTTCTCTTTCCTCACAATTGGTGAGAATCAAGGCACCCAGACCCTGACCAATCAAAACTTATCAATCATAGAGACATGTCAGAGACATACACATTTTTTTTAAGGGATCATGACACTTTAACCTCAATATGTTTCTTCTCTAAAGTGACACCTGACAAAGCTGCAGGGAAAAAATACTTTATCCATAGATTTCTTGAACAAAATAGAAACTTTGTTTTGTTTTCCTCATATGGATCAATGCAGTACATATGTACTGCATTGATCCATTGAATCTGCACTTGATTGTTAGGACTGCTAAAGGCAGCCTCTAACAATTGCCGACTACAGGCAGCCGGCAAACAAAAAAGAGGACCCAAGCTATAATGGGTAAGGTTTCCACGGTCTTACTGCTCCAGCCTCTGGACCGCCAATGACACATACGAAAAGCCATTTAGATGCCGCTGTCAGTTTTGGCAACAGCATTAGATGGTTAGGTAGGCCACGCAGAGGATCGCCACGTAGAGTGGCCTCCAGCTACTGATAGCAGGTGAGGTCTGCCCAGTATAGATCGGAGTCACATTGGGACCCCTCTCCAAACTTACAATGCAACTGCACATTGTGGTGCTGGAAGGGGTTAAATAGTTATTCAAAGTGATTGTACACTAAACTATGCCCTCTTTATGAACTGCACATATTTATTCAAAGACATCTTTTGGAAAGCAGCATGACACTGCCAAAGTTGAGATCTAAATCTTTTAATACTGGTGCTTGCAACAACTATCAGCTGCCCCAAACAGACGTATCTTTGTAGGAAATCTATTGATGTCTTTTCCTAAGTCTTACAAATCTCTAGTCAATTGATGTTCTAACAAAGTATTTCATTTTTCTTTTTCCAGTTAACCCTTTTATCATCCATATGGTTAGTAGTTGTTCAGCTACCAAAAATAGTTTAGAGATTCTTTTTTTATCTGTTGAGATATTATGTTCTGTTTTTTCTTAAAAAAAAATATTTCGGACAGAATGTTTCTTTTCTAATGGGATATGTTGGGATATGTTTAATGCAAATGTTGACAAAGCATGCAAAACGCGTGTAGGGTGAGTAGGTGAGTGGGAATCAGTTGAATACATGCATCCTCCTTGGCTTATCTATATTTAATACGTTTTGGTGACTTCACCCTGTGTGTGGTACTCACTGAGTACTCTCGGCACTTTATAGGGCTTTTGCCTGTTTATATTTCTCTTTCTCTGCTGCCATTTCTATTTATTTATTATTTGTAATTGTTCGCCATCTAGTGGAGGTTGCCTGTTTTACAACAGTTATATATTTTTTATGAGCTATTTCTATGCATGTGCAATATATGATCTCATAAAGTATGTTTATATGTCCCCTCACCAATTTCTTTACTGTATGGTTCTGTTTCACTTCCTTCATTTTAATGAATTTTATTAAATATGAATTTTTCAAATAAAGATTACAATTATATTTATCTGTGATTGTCTTGCATTTCTTGTGATCCCTTTATGGATCCCCCCTTTTTTGTTTTGATCTATATTCTTTGGTGCGTTTAGGACTAAATATTTTGGGCACTTTTTATTTGGATGTCTAACTATTTTTGCAAAACTTAGCACCATCTAATAATCTGGTAAGTAAACTGGTTATATTTAAAGTGTTTTTTGATGGCCTTTCCACAGGATCTTGGGGATAATAATAATAATAATAATAATTTTATCAATAATTAAATTCTTAATAGAAAACAAGCTAAATACCGTAAATGGATTCTCTGATTGGAACTTATTTGTTCCCTATACACAGGATAGAAGATAAGTAAGTGAGTCTGACCTCCGTTCTCCATATCGCCCCCTGGCTCCTTTATTTTAAATACAGCCGTGGATCACAGTTAATGGGGAAACCAGAAAAAAATTGAGTGCTGTACTCGGCTCTCTCAGGTGGCTCCATAGAGAATAAATAGTGCTGCAGGTCAAGTGCAATCCCTCTGCTGTATTCAAAACAAAAGAGTCGGCGGAGCAATATGGAGATCACTGGGGGGCATGGAAGTCAGACCCCCACCCCCGCCGCAGTATCGTACTTGTCACCTATCCTGTGGATAGGGAAAAAGTAAGTTTTAATTGGAAAACTCCCTTAAGGAAACATAATGCTGGTACATTTTTAATGTAATAGTACCAGGAATTTCCAGGTAGTTCACAAGTTTACAATGAAGTATAAATAGGATGATTTGGAAGTTCTAAGCCCTTTTTAGTTTTAATTTATATGTGAGTCAAATGTAGGTCCTGAACAACATCCTAGATCTTGCAAGAGTGTATAAACCTGCTAGTTTTGTGAATTTATGTATATTTTTTGCCTTTTTTTCTTGTGTATATTTGTATCTTATTCAGAACATTTTTTTTTATGTTTTTTTTTAAATAAATAAAAAATTATCAGATTGCTTAACCTTAAAAAGGTTGTTCAGGGAAATCTTAAACTCTTCCTATTGCCTCCCCATGACATAAAACAACCATCCCCCTTCCCCCCCCCCCCCCTCACCTGCTGCTTGTGCTGTGTTTCCATTCTACTGATGACGTCTAGCTCTCAGCCAATCAAAACAGCGGGCCAGTGGAAGTCAGGAAAACAGGAACACAGGAACACAGCCAGGACCTTAAGATCACACAGCGCAAGCAGCAGGTGAAGCGTGTGTGTGGGGAGGGGGAGGGAGTAAAGCCCCTATTCCACGGGCCGACATTGAGGAGCAAACGAGCACTATTAGCGCTTGTTTGCTCCTCGTTCCCTGCTCACTGCCACCACTATTACATGCGGTGGCAACGAGCGGGTGAGTCGGGGGGGGGGGGGGGAGAAGTTGCGGGGGGGCTGCCCAAGTGATCGCTGATCGTGCGGGCAACCCATAGGGGATAGTGGCAGTCTGCTGCCGCCACTCCTATTCCACGGAGTGACGGCAGCAGACCGCTGCTATCCAAGTCGTTTGTCTTTCAACATGTTTGAAAGACAAACGATGCAACTATCAGCTGACATGAACAATGTCGGCTGATTGTTGCCTTTCATTCCACGGATAATCGTTCCGTGGAATAGGGCCTTAAGTTTAGTTGAGTTACAGCCCAGACTAGTCACAGCCCAGATGACTAGTTCACAACTTTCACTCTGCCTCGCGTGTGGGATTAAAATCTATTTTATTGCAGCCGTTCTGGGAAACCAATCAGCACAAATGCCATTGTCATGCCCAGCAGCTTTGCAGAAGCTTTGCTCTTTGATCTTTGTTACATGCAATGCATCAACAGCCTGATAAAGGATCGGTAGTACATGTTGCTTGCCTAATAACCACTGACATTAATGGCCCTATTACACCAAGTCATTATCGGCCGTATTTGGACGATTATTGGCCGTCAAGGCTGATAATCACTTGTTATAATAGGTAATGTTATAAAGCAACGATCAGCCGACAAAGGGAAACAGGAGCGGCGGCAGCTGACCACTACCATCTCCTATCTAAAAATCGTCCAGGTAGCACCTCCCGCAGCTCCCTGCGACTCCCCACACACACGCACACACACTCCTCCCCGCTCACTGTCACCACATTAGCGGGGAACATGTAATAAGGCCCTACAATGTTTAGTATCCAGTCTCAGTTAATACAAGTTTATATCAGTTTATATGGTTCTGAACATATTCTGCCGCATTTATTCTAAACTCCAGATTCCCATTCCATTCTCATTATTAGAAAGCATATATCTCAGTTGACTGCATGATAATTACCATGCACAAGACTATGTTTTAGTAAAAACATCTGTATAATCTATAATAACACAGATGTTTTATCAGGTAGACAAATAAATCAGGTTCAACTTAAATTGTAATTTTGTTCTACGCCCCCTAAGGGGATGATAAAGAAAAAAAATAAAGAGAAGCATAATTCAACATTGGAATTTTTGTCTCTAGCTTTGTAGATTCCTAATGTAAAATAACATGGAATAATGTTTCTTCTAATACAGACAAAATGTAGACACCATACAAATCCATTAAGAAGCATAGCAAACAAAACAGGCTAGATCTGGATGCAACTAAAATACAATCATGTGTTCCTTTTAGGAAACAAACACTACATGCAAATACCAGAAGAATCACATAAGCTGTTGCTTTGATTGAACAATTTCACATTCTTGTGGAGGACAACAGTGAGGACTTAAAAAACTTCATTACAAAATGTTGTAATTAAAAACAGACGACATATCTGCAAACTTGTTGCTAAAAGTTTCTCAGTGCCTACATTGTAACTAGAAGGACAACGGGGGAAGTCATTAAACCTGTGCCTGGTGCAAGGCAGCTTGGTGGCACACATTTTTGTTCAATCCTGATAACTGGGCAGGGGGGTCCTGGCCTTTTCCAGCTGCCGATTTACTATTGTTTGCCCCTGCAAACAAGCATAAATCATGGTGGAAAACTATGCCAGCTAACAACTGACATAGATTTCTGAGACTGCCACATTATGCACCTCTCAACTCGGGGAGTTAGTGAAGAATGGCGTACAGATGGACAGATTTTTTTTTCTTTTCCTTACTTTGGGAAGATGTATTTGTCACTTTTCTCTTACCTGTCACCTGTCTTTTAGTAGTATGGCGGATCGGTGTAAAATCATTATAAATTAGTGTTTAGCAAGTAGGCTCGGATACTGCTCAAATAAACAGCTGAACAATAGCTCCAAGGGGAATCACTTTTTATTTATTTATTTTTTTGTATATTTCGCTCCTTTACAGGATTTTTACATTTAGGAAATATACAAAAATTACAACAAAAAAATTTAATAGCTTTATGCAAAACATTTTATAAATAAGACGGTGAATGCAAGCAATTTTAAGTATTCACCACCTGTCTTCTAAAGTGTTTTGCATAAATGTATTACATTTTTTCAGTTCTAATTTTTGTATATTTCATTTAAACACCCCTTAGAAGGAGCGAAATATACAAAAAATAAAAATAAAAAAGTTAACTAGGCACTTCGAACTCTGGAGTAGGGGCACCTTTATTTCAAAGGGGCTCATTACTCAAGTTGAGCATTCAAGCATTGAAAAATGCTTAACTTGAGTAACAAGAACTTGAGTATTTTAATATTCACTAAACTCTATTATAGATAACAGTCTAAGGCTATGTTCACACTGCGTATGTTTCCGTCCGTAGTGCGAACCACAAATATACGCAGGTAGTTTTGAGGTTGATGCGTTCGCTTGAAAGTATACGATATACGCCCGCACAGTGCATGAGCTTACCGCCGGATCGTATACGGTGCCGTGAAAAATGAACAAGACCATTGTTTGAGGACAGAAATGTTGAAACTCACGGCCGTGGATTTCCATGCGGTCCCATACAAAGTACTTATTTCAGCCAAATTGAACTTGATTTTTCGATCCAAAAGGTTCTGTGTGGTTTACGGGGCTGGGCGAAGATTTCCAAGTAAATGACCTGCCTCAGATCGCTTCGAAACAAGCTAGGGAAGCATAACTGTACTACGGGTGTATGTTCGCAGTTCGTACGCATGTCGATTTTTCCCATTTGTACGGCGGCATACGAACTACAGCCAGAAACATACGCAGTATGAACATAGCCTAAAGGTGCGTAACACATACAGGATCTACAGCGGATTTCACACTTCCGCAGCAAAATCCGCTAAAATCCTGTGTCCTGTTTTTTTTTTATGAGTTTACATACTTGCAGTCGATATTTCATTCCGCTGCGAGAATGTAGAGCCCCATCCCCCTTAACCCACCGCTGCCGGGCTAATACGTTTCCTGGCTGTGTGCTCCCACTTGCTTCTCAGTCTCCAGGCTACCTGGTGTCCCGCTCAGCCAATCAGTGGTTGCGGCAGGGCAGTGCACTGATTGACTGAGCGGGACACCCGGGAGCCTGAGAAGCAAACAGGAGCACAGCCACACGAATCAGGAACCTTGAAGTGGTGTGTGGGCTTATACACTTTGACCAAATTGTAACTTACTCCTGTAAGTATTAAATAGTGCTAAGAAGTGGACGGTCAGTGTGAGACATGTGGATGCGTGGCCATGTCTGTTATTTTCTCCATGGAATTTTTTTCATTTTATGGTTACACCATTCACCATGTAGGATAAGGAACATTACATTTTAATATATCAAACATTTACACATGGGGATACTTAATATGTTTTTTTTAACTTAAATTTATATTAAACTAAATTTTTTAACACATTTTAAGTCCCTCTAGGACACTATTACAAGCAAGCATCAGATTATTACACTCTTCCATGCTATGCCATTGCATAGCATTAGTCAGTGATATCAGCGCTCTGCCGCTAGAGACTTTCTAAGGCAAACCATGAATTGGACCTCACAAAGGTAAGTATCAGACCTCCAGCTGTCAGGGAAAATGATTGGTCAGTGGCAGGTGCTGGTTTTGTCACTGGCTCTATGCTGTTCATCATTGACCGTGAGAACTTCCACTTCTGAGCATGTGTTATGTGTTGTGAAGGGGTTAACATTCCAGAGAAATCTGTAAAGAGATGTAGCTCAAGAAAGCATCAATATTGCACGCCAAAGCGTATTAGCTGAACTAGAAAATCAACTTGAATTCATTGTAAAAGTCAGATACCCTTTTTGAATAACTGTGTAGTCATTACAATATAAAACCCCAGATTGAGGAATTGTTGGATTGATTCTTTGCTTATCTTTTAGATTTAACACAACTTTCTCCTCCTATCAATTCAATTCAAACATCTTATCCAATCGCCAATGGTTCATTTTGGTAAATGATGAACTATTTGCTTTTGAGTTTAGTAACTAGTGTCTCTCCAGTTCCATTGCCCATAAGAGATTTTAGGCACATTAGTGTGGACAGCACTTTCCATTTCCAGCCAAAATTAAAATCAAAACTCAAAAACACAAAAATTACCAGAATCAATTCTTGCCCCACCTTGGAACAAGTCATGCACTCCAAACTCCTGATTAGACTTGTACTTCATAATAACATCCTGCTGTTAGACATGGAAGATTTGTGGACACATTTGTAATGCTTGACTGTGTTTAACATCTGAGTTTAACATCCAATTGAATAAACATCAAGCGTTTCATATGAATTTAAAAAAATATCCCAGTAGATGTCACTCATTTTTCTTTGTCTCATTTAAAGCGTTACTGCGGCAAAATCTTTTTCTTTAATATAGATTTGTAATTTATTTATAATTTATTTGTGATTTAACAATCTCAAGTTTTCTGGTACTTATCAGCAGTATGTCATGCAGGAAGTGGTGTAGTCTTTCCAGTCGAAAACGTTTTTTGTTTTTTTTGCCACCTCTGTCAATGTCAGGGACTGTCCAAAACAATAGCAAATATAGAATTCCTTTCCTGCTTTTAACAGTTCCTGAAATAGACAGAGGTGGCAGCAGAGAGCAATGTGTCAGGCTGGAAAGAACACACCACTTTCTATAGGCTCACCTCCAAATCCATCCACACCCTTATGTTTAAGAATCTAGGCAGCCTATTACTACAAAATAAACCACAAATTCTGCACTTTACAGGAAAAATAGTAATCTGTCCATAAGGCGAATCTAAAGACTAAATGGATAATGTAGATCATGTCTGGACAAGCAACGCTAAAGCTGAGGGACAAAGGTTCCCTATCACTGCTATAGATGATGATTCAAACAAAAACATCAGCGGTAAAAATGAGTGTACAAGCCTAATCAACGTCTTGGCCTGGATCTGTAAATCGATATTTAATTATAGTTTATGTATCTATATCATAAAAATGAAAGTCTGTCTGTCTGTCCCAAATAGACTTCCAAACGCCTGAACCGTTTGACCCCAAATTTGGCACACAGATACATAGGGTGTCCGGGAAGGTTATTGCGAAGGTCCCGTCCCCGCCAGATGTTTAGGAGGGGAGGGGGAGGGGGAAGAGCGCCCCATAGAGATGAATGGGAAAATCTCCTCACTGCAAACACAGGTGATATAATTAGCTGCAGCAGACACGGCAGTTGGAGCCTTAGCAACCAATAGGATTACTGCTTTCATTTTCACAGGGAGCAATGGTTGCTAGGGCAGCTGCCTCACAACATCCACAGTAATAACTGGTAGACTCCCTACTCCATCTATACAGTACATGTATATACAGGACCCCCTACTCCATCTATACAGTACATGTATATACAGGGCCCCCTACTCCATCTATACAGTACATGTATATACAGGGCCCCCTACCCATCTATACAGTACAGGTATATACAGGACCCCCTACTCCATCTATACAGGTATACAGGACCCCCTACTCCATTTATACAGTACATGTATATACAGGGCACTACAGGTATACCAAACTGTGACTGGGTAACACTGCCACACCAGACCTGACCAATACCGCCATACTGTGACTGGATAACACCATCATATCAGACCTGACCAATACCATCAAACTGTGACTGGGTAACACCGCCACACCAGACCTGACCAATACCGCCATACTGTGACTGGATAACACCATCATATCAGACCTGACCAATACCACCATACTGTGACTGGATAACACCGCTATAACAGACCTGACCAATACCACCATACCGTGACTGGATAACACCGCCACACCAGACCTGACCAATACCACCATACTGTGACTGGGTAACACTGTCATAACACACCTGACCAATACCACCATACTATGACTGGAAAAAACTGCTATACCACACCTGACCAATACCGCCATACTGTAACTGGATAACACTGTCATACCACACCTGACCAATACTGCCATACTGTGCTGGATAACACTGTCATACCAGACCTGACCAATACCGCCATACTGTGACTGGATAACACTGCCATACCAGACCTGACTAATACCGCCAAACTGTGACTGGGTAACACCGCCACACCAGACCTGACCAATAATACCATACTGTGACTGGGTAACACTGTCATAACACACCTGACCAATACCACCATACTGGAAAAAACTGCTATACCAGACCTGACCAATACCGCCATACTGTGACTGGGTAACACCGCCACACCAGACCTGACCAATACTACCATACTGTGACTGGGTAACACTGTTATAACACACCTGACCAATACCACCATGACTGGAAAAAACTGCCATACCAGACCTGACCAACACCGCCATACTGTGACTGGATAACACCACTATACCAGACCTGACCAATACCGCCACACTGTGACTGGAGAACACAGCCACACCAGACCTGACCAATACCGCCATACTGTGACTAGATAACACCGCCATACCAGACATGACCAATACCGACACACTGCGACTGAATAACACTGCCATACGGGTAAATACGACCCTGCAGGTAGCGGGTGAGTACAGGGAGGGTGGTGAGGAGCTGCGGGGGGCTGCCTGGTTGATCGCTAAATTGTCTGGGCAGCCCATGGCAGAGAGCAGTGGTCTGCTGTCACCGTTCCTATTCCACAGAGCGATTGCAGCAGATCGTTGCTATATTAGTCAATTGTTTTTCAACATGTTGAAAGACAAACGACTGCAACAATCAGCCGACATTGTTCATGTCAGCTGATTGTTGCCTTTTATTACACAAGACGATTATCGGCGGTAACAGCTTATATTAGCCGATATCGGCCGATAATCGTTTTGTGTAATAGGGCCTTATTCCAAGATTCACTTATCTTTAATAATAACCTTCTACAATAAGCAATAAGCACAATGCTGTGGAAATAATATTCAGTTCTTTGATGAGTAAGCATCAAAATACTGAAGTGCTCATTACTAGGGATGGTCCGAACCGGCCGAGGTTCGGGTTAGTACAAACCCGAACTCTCTGCAATGATTCCTGCTCCAAGGAGAGGGTAGATACAGCGGGAGGACCGCCTGGCAAACTGGGATACAGCCATAGCCATAGGCTGTATCCCAGTTTTCCCGGCGGTCCTCCCGCTGTATACACCCGCTGCACGGAGCGGGCAGATGGCAGGAATCTGATGCAGAGCGTTCAGGGTTCATACGAACCCGAACCTCGGCAGGTTCGGACCATCCTTACTCATTACTTGAGTCGATTATTTTCCAGTGCTTGAGTGCTCTAAAATGGTTAAAAACAATGCCGGTTAAGTTAACCCCCTGAGGGCCAGATTGTACTCTCACGGCTTCCATCTTCAGTCTGTCTTCACTATCACCACTTAGCCAATCAGAAGCTGCACTGAAGACAGATAAAATACTGGAGTGGTAAGTATACTTTCCCCTGCTCAGCAGCATTTCAACAAGCTTTTTGTTACCGAGTACCTGAGCAGCTTGCAGTACTCCCTCCAGTATTCAGTTCTTTCAAGTAGCCCAATACTCGAATGAATACTATACTCAGTAGAGAGTGCTCACTCATCTCTAGTTATGAATAGATAATAAAAAAAACTTTGTTATACTTTTATCTTGATTCCCTTCTCTAAAATGACATATTCTACTATCATATTTACTATGAGGAATATACAATAATGATATCCATATCTAAAAGTGTATACTGTATATTACTGTATACATCCTTATAAAATAGAAATAATATTGGTAGGAATGGAAAGTAATGCTAAGACCCATTACATAGTTTCCTTACGTTCATAGATATGTAGTCATACATAATCTCCTTTCTGCTTCCTTGCATATGATGCAACCACTGCAGCACAAATGAGCCAGTCAACAGAATAGAATAGAAGCATACATTGTTTTCTGGCAGCTAATGACCTTTGATAGGTGCTGAAGGTCAAATGCTGTCTCTTCTGCATAGTAGCAATAGTAGTCTATTTGTCATGTGTAGACTGATGCATTCTTCGCTAATAGCTGAGATCTCTCTAGGATACAACATATTTTGGGTTATAACAATGCTTTTCATAGTCACAGATACAACATTAAGAGGGAAATTGATAGCTGAGATTGTAAGTTTCTGTATTCATAAACTGGTCAGTTATAGTGGCGTGCACACAATTTATCATGTTGTTTTTACAGTCTGTGATACATGATAAATTGTGTACATGCCACTGCAACTGACCACCTTTCTGCTTGCTTTGCCAACTTTATTGGTAGACATCAAGGGCTGTAAATGTTCAACTGTGCAGTAGTTTCTATGCAATTTCATATCTCCATGTGTTTTCATCTTTGTGAGAATTTTTGTGTCAGAAGTGCTTTTTTTTAGCACTACACATAAGTATAAACTACGCCTGTTGGGCAACAGTGATACAAACTGTATTGGGAGCCTTATAAATGGCCCTGGTCTCTATCACATGGTCATACAGTAAATCACATTGAGGTCTGGGTCACACAGCCTTGTTTGCGCCCCAAGGTTTTTACTTTCTTTTATATATATATTCTATATATTTGTCTATACTTTAGGTGCTTTAAGTATATCTTTTAAGACCTAATTTTGATTAATGGCAAACAGCATATGTGGATGTAGAGGGCCAAACTGATAGCTAACATTGAGGAATGAAGGAAAATTGCCTCTGTGCCAATCCACATTATCTCCTGCTCCCACTGCTCTCTCAACATAGGAGACAAAAGATTACATGCTTCTCACTCACATTGTGTGTGTTTGCTGAGCACAGGCTGATGACGCAGACAGGGGGCAGGGTGTGATGTCACAGGAGGCTTGGCTGGATCCCCCAATCCCCGTCAGAGTGATTCACCATCTCTAACCAACCCCTCTAGCCTACACCTGCTGCTGCAACTTCACTGATCAAAAGGCTGCAGTGAAATTAGGGCTATGTTCACACATGTTGGAGTGTCATTGCAGTACTGCAGCATCTGCACAAAAATGATGCTGAACAGCAGAGACAATCAGAGCCGGCCTTGCCAATCCCACCTGGAGAAAAAACAGGGTATAAACAGTATATCGCATGTAAGAAGATATCAGATAAAGTTCTAATTGTGGGGCTCAACCTCAAAGGTAAAAGATGCTCGATCATATTATGTGTTCGGAGATGAAAGGAAAAAAAATTTAATTCAAAAAGTTCTTTACTTTATTCCAATATCGGTGTTAAAGGTAAAGAATACAGTGTGATGTGTGGTTTTACAGGTAGCAAGAGAGTGCTGTGTGTTTTTACAGGTAGAGAACACAGCGTGCTGTGTGGTGTTACATGTAGAGAATACAGCGATGTGAGGTGTTACAGGCAGAAAATACAGCGTGCTGTGTGGTGTTACATGTAGCGAATACAGTGTGCTGTGTGGTGTTACAGGTAGAGAATACAGTGTGCTGTGTGGTGTTACAGGTAGAGAATACAGTGCTGTGTGGTGTTACAGGTAGAGAATACATTGTGCTGTGTGGTGTTACAGGTAGAGAATACAGTGTGTTGTGTGGTGTTACAGGTAGAGAAAACAGCATGCTGTGTGACGTTACAGGTAGAGAATACAGTGTGCTGTGTGGTGTTACAGGTAGAGAATACAGTGTGCTGTGTGGTGTTACATGTAGAGAATACAGCGCTGTGAGGTGTTACAGGTAGCGAATACAGTGTGCTGTGTGGTGTTACAGGTAGAGAATACAGTGTGCTGTGTGGTGTTACAGGTAGAGAATACAGTGCTGTGTGGTGTTACAGGTAGAGAATACATTGTGCTGTGTGGTGTTAAAGGTAGAGAATACAGTGTGTTGTGTGGTGTTACAGGTAGAAAAAACAGCATGCTGTGTGACGTTACAGGTAGAGAATACAGCGTGCTGTGTGGTGTTACAGGTAGAGAATACAGCGTGCTGTGTGGTGTTACAGGTAGAGAATACAGCGTGCTGTGTGGTGTTACATGTAGAGAAAACAGCGCTGTGAGGTGTTACAGGCAGAGAATACAGCGTGCTGTGTGGTGTTAGATGTAGAGAATACAGCGCTGTGAGGTGTTATAGGTAGCGAATACAGTGTAGTGTGTTGTGTTACAGGTAGAGAATACAGTGTGCTGTGTGGTGTTACAGGTAGAGAATACAGTGCTGTGTGGTGTTACAGGTAGAGAATACATTGTGCTGTGTGGTGTTACAGGTAGAGAATACAGTGCTGTGTGGTGTTACAGGTAGAGAATACAGTGTGCTGTGTGACGTTACAGGTAGAGAAAACAGCATGATGTGTGACGTTACAGGTAGAGAATACAGTGTGCTGTTACAGGTAGAGAATACAGCGTGCTGTGTGGTGTTATAGGTAGAGAATACAGTGTGCTGTGTGGTGTTACAGGTAGAGAATACAGTGTGTTGTGTGGTGTTACAGGTAGAAAAAACAGCATGCTGTGTGACGTTACAGGTAGAGAATACAGCGTGCTGTGTGGTGTTACAGGTAGAGAATACAGCGTGCTGTGTGGTGTTACATGTAGAGAAAACAGCGCTGTGAGGTGTTACAGGCAGAGAATACAGCGTGCTGTGTGGTGTTAGATGTAGAGAATACAGCGCTGTGAGGTGTTATAGGTAGCGAATACAGTGTGCTGTGTGGTGTTACAGGTAGAGAATACAGTGTGCTGTGTGGTATTACAGGTAGAGAATACAGTGCTGTGTGGTGTTACAGGTAGAGAATACATTGTGCTGTGTGGTGTTACAGGTAGAGAATACAGTGCTGTGTGGTGTTACAGGTAGAGAATACAGTGTGCTGTGTGACGTTACAGGTAGAGAAAACAGCATGCTGTGTGACGTTACAGGTAGAGAATACAGTGTGCTGTTACAGGTAGAGAATACAGCGTGCTGTGTGGTGTTATAGGTAGAGAATACAGTGTGCTGTGTGGTGTTACAGGTAGAAAATACAGCGTGCTGTGTGGTGTTACAGGTAGAGAATACAGTGTTGTGTGGTGTTACAGGTAGAGAATACAGTGTGCTGTGTGGTGTTACATGTAGAGAATACAGAGCTTTGAGGTGTTACAGGTAGAGAATACAGCGTGCTGTGTGGTGTTACAGGTAGAGAATATAGTGCACTGTGTCGTGTTACAGGTGGAGAACACAGTGCGCTTTGTGGTAATACAGGTAGAGAAAACAGTGATGTGAGGTGTTACAGGTAGAGAATACAGTGTGCTGTGTGGTATTACAGGTAGAGAATATAGTGTGCTCTATGGTGTTACAGGTAGAGAATACAGCGCTGTGAGGTGTTACAGGCAGAGAAAAGAGCGTGCTGTGTGGTGTTACATGTAGAGAATACAGCGCTGTGAGGTGTTACAGGTAGCGAATACAGTGTGCTGTGTGGTGTTACAGGTAGAGAGTACAGTGTGCTGTGTGGTGTTACAGGTAGAGAATACAGTGCTGTGTGGTGTTACAGGTAGAGAATACATTGTGCTGTGTGGTGTTACAGGTAGAGAATACAGTGTGATGTGTGGTGTTACATGTAGAGAAAAGAGCACGGTGAGGTGTAACAGGTAGAGAAAACAGTGCGCTGTGTTGTTTTACAGGTAGAGAATACAGCGTGCTGTGTGGTGTTACAGGTAGAGAATATAGTGCACTGTGTCGTGTTACAGGTGGAGAACACAGCGCGCTTTGTGGTGTTACAGGTAGAGAATACAGCGCTGTGAGGTGTTACAGGTAGAGAATACAGTGTGCTGTGTGGTATTACAGGTAGAGAATATAGTGTGCTGTATGGTGTTACAGGTAGAGAATACAGCGCTGTGAGGTGTTACAGGCAGAGAAAACAGCGTGCTGTGTGGTGTTACAGGTAGAGAATACAGTGTTGTGTGGTGTTACAGGTAGAGAGTACAGTGTGCTGTGTGGTGTTACAGGTAGAGAATACAGTGCTGTGTGGTGTTACAGGTAGAGAGTACAGTGTGCTGTGTGGTGTTACAGGTAGAGAATACAGTGCTGTGTGGTGTTACAGGTAGAGAATACATTGTGCTGTGTGGTGTTACAGGTAGAGAATACAGTGTGTTGTGTGGTGTTACAGGTAGAGAACACAGCATGCTGTGTGACGTTACAGGTAGAGAATACAGTGTGCTGTGGTGTTTCAGGTAGAGAATACAGTGTGGTGTGCTGTGTGGTGTTACAGGTAGAGCATGCAGTGTGCTGTGTGGTGTTACAGGTAGAGAATACAGTGTGCTGTGTGGTGTTACAGGTAGAGAATACAGTGTGCTGTGTGGTGTTACAGGTAGAGAATACAGTGTGCTGTGTGGTGTTACAGGTAGAGAATACAGTGTGCTGTGTGGTGTTACAGGTAGAGAATACAGTGTGCTGTGTGGTGTTACAGGTAGAGAATACAGCGTGTTGTGTGGTGTTACAGGTAGAGAGTACAGTGTGCTGTGTGGTGTTACAGGTAGAGAATACAGTGCTGTGTGTTGTTACAGGTAGAGAATACATTGTGCTGTGTGGTGTTACAGGTAGAGAATACAGTGTGTTGTGTGGTGTTACAGGTAGAGAACACAGCATGCTGTGTGACGTTACAGGTAGAGAATACAGTGTGCTGTGGTGTTTCAGGTAGAGAATACAGTGTGGTGTGCTGTGTGGTGTTACAGGTAGAGCATGCAGTGTGCTGTGTGGTGTTACAGGTAGAGAATACAGTGTGCTGTGTGGTGTTACAGGTAGAGAATACAGTGTGCTGTGTGGTGTTACAGGTAGAGAATACAGTGTGCTGTGTGGTGTTATAGGTAGAGAATATAGTGAACTGTGTGGTGTTACAGGTAGAGAATACAGCGCATATGTGGTGTTACAGGTAGAGAATACAGTGTGGTGTTACAGGTAGAGAATACAGTGTGCTGTGTGGTTTTACAGGTAGCAACAGCGTGCTGTGTGGTGTTACAGGTTGAGAATACAGCATGCTGTGTGGTGTTACATGTAGAGAATACAACGCTGTGAGGTGTTACAGGTAGAAAATACAGTGTGCTTTTACAGGTAGAGAATACAGTGCGCTGTGTGGTGTTACAGGTAGAGAATACAGCTTGCTGTGTGGTGTTACAGGTAGAGAATACAGTGTTTTTTGTGGTGTTACAGGTTAAGAATATAGCATGCTATGTGCTGTTAAAGGTAGAGAATACAGCACTGTGTGGTGTTACAGGTAGAGAATACAGCGTGCTGTGTGGCGTTACAGGTAGAGAATACAGCGTGTTGTGTGGTGTTATAGGTAGAGAATACAGTGTGCTGTGTGGTGTTACAGATAGAGCATACAGTGCTGTATGGTGTTACAGGTAGAGAATACAGTGTGCTGTGTGGTGTTACATGTAGAGAATACAAAGCTTTGAGGTGTTACAGGTAGAGAATACAGTGTGCTGTGTGGTGTTACATGTAGAGAAAAGAGCGCGGTGAGGTGTTACAGGTAGAGAAAACAGTGCGCTGTGTTGTTTTACAGGTAGAGAATACAGCGTGCTGTGTGGTGTTACAGGTAGATAATATAGTGCACTGTGTCGTGTTACAGGTGGAGAATACAGCGCGCTTTGTGGTGTTACAGGTAGAGAATACAGCGCTGTGAGGTGTTACAGGTAGAGAATACAGTGTGCTGTGTGGTGTTACAGGTAGAGAATACAGTGTGCTGTGTGGTGTTACAGGTAGAGAATACAGTGTGCTGTGTGGTGTTACAGGTAGAGAATACAGTGTGCTGTGTGGTGTTACAGGTAGATAATACAGTGTGCAGTGTTGTGTTACAGGTAGATAGTACAGCGCATATGTGGTGTTACAGGTAGAGAATACAGGAGTCCGTGGAGCCTCAGTTACGAGTCTCAAAACACGGGATAGCCAGATATCTCTAGCCTGTTGCCAACGGGGTGCCTCCATGATGGGGAGAGCACCACACCACCCTGATAAATAACCCCTTAAGTCCCACTCGGTTGCGAGTATTGGAACATAGACAGGGAAACAACAGGGTGGCCCCTTTTGTCAATGTCTAACTCAAGGTGCGAGTATTGCGATCATGACAAGGGCTTGCAAAGGCAGGCTTCCAACCACAGACAGCCGTTTCGGGGTTTTTGCCCCTCGTCAGTGTGGGGTAGGATTCTGGCTAGTTGGGGCAATGAAAAATCAACCAACAAAACACAGTGATCACTGAACTCAAGGAGAACAGCGAAAAAAATTCCAATGAAGTACTCAATCAAGAGTCTCCACTGATGCCCCCAAAAATTTAAATATGCAAAACAAGAGTCCGTGGAGCCTCAGTTACGAGTCTCAAAACACGGGATAGCCAGATATCTCTAGCCTGTTGCCAACGGGGTGCCTCCATGATGGGGAGAGCACCACACCACCCTGATAAATAACCCCTTAAGTCCCACTCGGTTGCGAGTATTGGAACATAGACAGGGAAACAACAGGGTGGCCCCTTTTGTCAATGTCTAACTCAAGGTGCGAGTATTGCGATCATGACAAGGGCTTGCAAAGGCAGGCTTCCACCCACAGACAGCCGTTTCGGGGTTTTTGCCCCTCGTCAGTGTGGGTTAGGATTCTGGCTAGTTGGGGCAATGAAAAATCAACCAACAAAACACAGTGATCACTGAACTCAAGGAGAACAGCGAAAAAAATTCCAATGAAGTACTCAAGAGGCTCCACGGACTCTTGTTTTGCATATTTAAATTTTTGGGGGCATCAGTGGAGACTCTTGATTGAGTACTTCATTGGAATTTTTTTCGCTGTTCTCCTTGAGTTCAGTGATCACTGTGTTTTGTTGGTTGATTTTTCATTGCCCCAACTAGCCAGAATCCTACCCCACACTGACGAGGGGCAAAAACCCCGAAACGGCTGTCTGTGGGTGGAAGCCTGCCTTTGCAAGCCCTTGTCATGATCGCAATACTCGCACCTTGAGTTAGACATTGACAAAAGGGGCCACCCTGTTGTTTCCCTGTCTATGTTCCAATACTCGCAACCGAGTGGGACTTAAGGGGTTATTTATCAGGGTGGTGTGGTGCTCTCCCCATCATGGAGGCACCCCGTTGGCAACAGGCTAGAGATATCTGGCTATCCCGTGTTTTGAGACTCGTAACTGAGGCTCCACGGACTCTTGTTTTGCATATTTAAATTTTTGGGGGCATCAGTGGAGACTCTTGATTGAGTACTTCATTGGAATTTTTTTCGCTGTTCTCCTTGAGTTCAGTGATCACTGTGTTTTGTTGGTTGATTTTTCATTGCCCCAACTAGCCAGAATCCTACCCCACACTGACGAGGGGCAAAAACCCCGAAACGGCTGTCTGTGGTTGGAAGCCTGCCTTTGCAAGCCCTTGTCATGATCGCAATACTCGCACCTTGAGTTAGACATTTACAAAAGGGGCCACCCTGTTGTTTCCCTGTCTATGTTCCAATACTCGCAACCGAGTGGCACTTAAGGGGTTATTTATCAGGGTGGTGTGGTGCTCTCCCCATCATGGAGGCCCCCCCGTTGGCAACAGGCTAGAGATATCTGGCTATCCCGTGTTTTGAGACTCGTAACTGAGGCTCCACGGACTCTTGTTTTGCATATTTAAATTTTTGGGGGCATCAGTGGAGACTCTTGATTGAGTACTTCATTGGAATTTTTTTCGCTGTTCTCCTTGAGTTCAGTGATCACTGTGTTTTGTTGGTAGAGAATACAGGACCCAAGCTCGGCACGGGGAAGGTTGTGTTAAAACCTGTCAACCTGAGAAAATGATGGAAACACCACGGACATGGACAGGAAACAGCAGGGGCAGCATGCATGGACGCCTCTGAGGCTGCCTAATCACACCATTACTCCTAATTCTGGGCAACAGCATGGCAGTGAGAACACAGTGAACCATTAAAACAGAGGTAGCAAATTAACCACACCAAAATTTAGCCTGACACAGCATGGCAGTGAGAACACAGGGAACCGTTAAAACAAAGGTAGCAAATGAACCACCCCAAAATTTAGCCTGACACAGCATGGCAGTGAGAACACAGGGAATTATTAAACAGAGGTAGCATATGAACCACCCAAAAACTTAGCCTGACACCACGGAACACCATGGAAATGGACAGGAAACAGCAGGGGCAGCCTGCATCGATGCCTCTGAGGCTGCCTGAGTGCACCATTAGGCCAAATTCTGGGCAACAGCCTGGTGGTCAACCTCACGACAATAGTGCTGACCCAGACCAAGATGGCCAAGGCAAATGCGACCAAGGTCAAAGGCCTGAAGGTCACTTTGAAGGTCAAAGGCCTTGAAGATTGTTCCCCTGCCAGTGCCTGACAAGCTGACTGCTCCCCTCCTCCCCCCCTTAATAACTTGTCTTTTTTAAATTACTATACTGACCACGGCTGGGGCATGACATCCCCTGACTAATTTAGCAGTTGGGGTAATTTTCCCAGTATCATGTAACTCACCACTTCTCCCCACCACTTCTGTTCTGGCGACCGAATTTAAAATTATTTATTTATTTATATTTTGATTTTGAGTTTGAATTAAAATTTGAGTTTGAATTCAAATTAGTTTAAATTTTGAGTTTGACTATAACATGGTATGAAATGGACAATACAATCATCCAATAAAAATAGCCGGATTTTGGCTAGATTTAGCCTCACACCCTCATGCAGTTGTGCATGAGAGGCAAAAGTTTTGGAGGTAGGGACGAAGAAATAACAATACAGTCTTATTAAGAGGCCCCGGAATTTGAATGAATACACTTTGAGGCTATGTTCACACTGCGTAAAACTATGGCCGTAGTTCTCGCCGCAGAACTACCGCCGTAGTTTTAAAGGGTGGAACATCCTATGCACTCCAGCCAGGATCCCATGCGGCGCTGGAAAAAACTGACATGTCAGTTTTCTGCGGCCGGAATTCAGTGAATTACGGCCGCAGAAAGCCCTGTCAGTTCACACATTGAAGCAAGTGGCTCCGGCCGCTTACTTCACTGTGGGCTATGGGAAGCTCTGATGCGGGCGCGAGGTGATGCGCCCGCATCAGAGCTCCGCGGCCGGAAAGATCACCCAGCCGGTACTTAAGTACCAGCCGGGATGATCCAGGCTGAGACCGGCCGGGTATTCACATAGTGTGAACATAGCCTTAATCCCTTAAAGAGTATCTAAGATAGGGCAAGTGCGGTAGTAGTGGGTGGACTTTTTCCACCATTTTTGCTGTCTGTTCTATTTAGCAGTGGCGTGTATCTTGGAGATACAATAGATGACCTGACAGCCCTGCAAAATAGTCGAATTTGAATTAGACTATAAGTTGAATTGAAGTCGACTTGTTTTGAAAATTGAAAATTTCAGGCTGAGGCTCAGCAGTTTGTCTATGTGCACATTTAGGGCTTGAGCATGTTGGTGAGTGGCAGTGTATGTGCACTTCCGTTCAAAAGTCTGAGGTAGGGACAGTTGAACGCTGCATTTGGACACCTTGCTGGAGGGTGTGGAGCATAGTGGAGGTGAAGGGGTGGGTGTAGGGCGGGAGGCGCTCGTGCCTGGGACCTGGGCAGGGGGACTGACAGAGCCAGCACATGACACAGGGGAAGGAGCAAGGGTGTGACTTGCAGTAACTTAACCGCCTTGGTTCCACTAAGTGGGGTGTTTAGCACATATGCCTGCGCATGCTGGAAGTGGTTAGGCTGGTAGTGGTGGCTACCCTGCTGATCCTGGCATGGCACAGGTTGCACACTACAGTCCGTCAGTCATCCGCAGTTTCTTTAAAAAACTTCCAGACGAGGGGGCGTGGCCTGGACATGGCGCTGACCGGACGCGTGGTGTGAGAGCTCCGTCCCGCCGCCGGCCCGAACCGCCCCTCATCAGCGTCTGTCAGCTTCAGCATTGAGCCCACATGCCGGGGAAGCCCCGCCGCAGGTCCCCGCGCGTCTCTACAGCCCCCCCGGGTCGCACCAGAAGCGGTATTCGGCAGTTTCTCCTGGACGCTGCCGGCACTAGCCAGACCGCGCACGGATCCAAGATGGCCGCCCGCAACACTCTCACTGCTGCGCACCGGAGCCCTCTGCAGGACGCGGCACCCGCTCTCTCACAGGACTTTCCTGCCCTGTTACGGGAACAACCACCTCCCGACCAGCCTGCCACCTCCACCTTCAGCCTGCCTGGGCCATCGGGTAAGGAACTGCAAACCTTACAGTCCCATATAGCTGCAATGCCCACAAAATCAGATATGGAGGGCTACATAGCCCGCATGGAGGCTGTTTGCAAGTCTGAAATTAGATCCTTAAAGGACGACCTGGTCTCTCTCACTACCACGGTGCAGGCCCTAGAACACACTACAGGGGACCTACAGGACGAACAGCAAACGCTGCGATCCCAGCTTGATCTCCATACGCAGCAGATCCAGATGTTGTTTGACATGGCGGATGACGCCGAAAATCGAAACCGCCGGAACAACATCCGGGTAAGGGGGATCCCAGAATCAATTAAGCCCCCGGACCTCATGTCCACTTTGCAGGGACTCTTTAACCACTTACTGGGGAAACCCCCCACTGCACCCCTGGAAATAGACCGTGCCCATAGGACGCTAGGCCCACCTAGCAATGACCCTGCCAGACCCCGAGACATAGTGTGCAGGGTGCATTATTTTCAAATCAAAGAGACTATAATGCGCAAAGCCAGAGATCGCGATCACATTGACTTTCATGGTGCCGCTATTCAGCTACTAACGGACCTGTCCAGGACCACCCTGGCTAAGCGGAGAGCGCTTCGTCCCTTGCTATCCCTACTCCGAGAGCGCAATGTCCCTTACTCGTGGGGCTACCCGTTCCAGCTCCAGATCCGCCACGAGGGAGGCCAGATTCATCTTCGTACACCTTCGGACCTATCACATGTTCTGGAGACCCTGGACCTCCCCCGCTTAGAGATCCCGGAATGGCCGTTTCAGCCTCCCCTACCACAAGGTGCAGCGCGAGCAGACCGACCAAGACCCCCACGGGAGCGGAGACGTGGACGTCGCTCTCCAGAGAGGGTGTGACCTGATGGTTACACAGGAACCGTCTCTACTTAGCCCACATGAATGACTTCCATCACATGTTGGGGCCTCGTTGGTGATTGCAGAGACTATTGCGGACGCTGTGATTGCGATATCACCGCCATAGAAGTTGAGAAGGCCTCACTCCCCCCGCTCCCTCCCCACCCCTCCCCTCCGCCTTCCTTCTCCCCCCTTCCCTCACTCCTTCCCCCCTCCCTCCCCCTTCCCTCTCCCCCCCCCTCCCTCCCCCTTCCCTCTCCCCCCTCCCTCTCCCCCCCCTCCTCCCCCTTCCCTCTCCCCCCCCCTCCTCCCCCTTCCCTCTCCCCCCCCCCCTCCTCCCCCTTCCCTCTCCCCCCCCCCTCCTCCCTCCCCCTTCCCTCTCCCCCCTCCCTCTCCCCCCCCTCCTCCCCCTTCCCTCTCCCCCCCCCCTCCTCCCCCTTCCCTCCCCTCCTTCCCTCTCCCTTTCACCCCTTCCTTCCCTTGGAGTGTTGTGTCCCCCTCATTGGGGGCCATAAAGGAGGTCATTCATCGTGGACTTTATAGCCCTGGTTAAGGTTGGCATGTATGTCAGATGTTAGGAGGTGGCGTGGATGCTGCTTGTTTGGGGGCCGGCCTGGGGTGGTCTCTCGTTTAGGCACCCTGACAGGGGCCGAATGTGGAGCCGCTCTCGCGGTCAGTTATTATTACCTGCAGATTGTTGAGACCCACCCGGGGCCGGCTACCCATGTATTCCGTAATCCTGACTGGCCAAATGTTGCTCTACCGCCAGGCTGGGTTTGTGTTATACACGTGCATTGTCTTATCCTGGTGTATTGCGGCCTTTGATCGAAGGCTACCCCTGTGTCGGGTGTCCCGGTCACATACGGGCATGGGCTGCAAATGAGGGGGACCGCGTATGTGAGTTCGAGTCGGGTGTGTGATAACATACCTAGTGGCATGGCTGTGCCCTGATTTTACTCTGCGGACCACATATGCGCTCCACCTCAGCTCTCCCTCATATATTTCTTTTTTTGGGGTTCCCCCCTTGGGGGTAGTTTATGTATGTTCATACCCTCTGGGTTTGCTGACACAAGATGTTTAGGCGGCGAGGTGCTGGAGGCGTTTGGCGCATATGTTGGTGTCACTCCAGTCACTTCCCCACATAGCCTACTTTTGGTGTTTACTATAAACACGATAACACGTAAGTGTTTATACTTTCCTCTGTCCTTAGTGGATTGAGGCGGGCAGAATCTATCCTTCTGCCTTTTTTCTTTCCGTCAGTGTTTTCATTCATCTACCTATCTGCCTCTTCTCTTTCTTCTGCTCCCTACCCTCCGCCTTCCTCTCCTTCCTTGATACCACCCTTTCCCTCTCCACCTCCCTATACCCACCATGACGTCCCTACGGGTCACGACATTAAATGTGCGGGGTTTTAACAAGCCTGAAAAACGCTCACAAATTCTTTACCATATGCACAAAAAACGGATTCATGTTTTACTCCTTCAGGAAACCCATTTCAGAACGGGCCATGTCCCGGCGCTACCCACCCGCCATTACAACTTATGGTACCATAGTACCAACGCAGCTGCTAAGACAAAGGGCGTCAGTATTGCCCTGCATAAATCACTGGCGGCATCGGTGGTGGATACCTGTGTAGACACTGAGGGACGGTACCTTTTTTTAAAACTTAAACTTTCTGGGAGAATGTTTACTATTGCTAATCTTTATCTTCCCAATCATAATCAGGTACAGGTGGGCAGACGATACCTCCGGGAGTTCAGCCGCTTCGCGGAAGGCCTTCTCATCACGGCAGGTGATTTCAATTTGGTGATGGACCGACAGTCGGACTCCTCCGCGGGTAGATCCTCAATTTCCTCCTCACAGCTTCGCGCTCTGAAAAGAACGCTATTCGACAATAGGCTAGTAGATGTCTGGAGGATTCTCCACCCAGGGGTAAGAGACTACACGTATTACTCATCTGTGCATGACTCCTATAGCCGGATTGATCTCATCCTTGTAGATCACCACCTCCTCTCCTGGCGCCCTCAAGTAGTCATAGATCCGATCATATGGGCAGACCATGCCGCAGTAACCCTGTCACTCCCTCTTCCTGATCAGGTACCGCGCGAGTGGACGTGGCACCTGAATCCTAATTTACTGAAAGACATAGTGTGCCAGGCCCAGGTCAGGTCCGCCATCTCGGATTTTCTTGCCACCCACGGGGCTGATGACACCCAGTTACCCCTACAATGGGAAGCACTCAAGTGCATAATTAGGGGGGTTTTCATCCAAAACGGAGCTAGACTTAAGAAAGACAATGGCCTTAAAATCCAAAAACTCCTTTCCCAAATACAGGCTGCTGAACTCACACACAAACAGACACGGGATGCGGAGGTCCTGGCGACCCTCCTGGAAGCCAGAACTCAACTAAAAGCCCTTATTGATCAAAAGTATACACGTTTCCGGGAACGCCTACGGCGTTCTTATTACGAACACTCCAACAAATGTGGCGCACCACTAGCCAGATTCCTGCACCCCAAATCGGGCAGTACATTTATCCCTTCCATAGACTCTGGACATGGAACTAAACATAACCCGACGGACATAGTTACGGTTTTCAGAGAGTACTACCACAACCTATATAACCTGAAAGGACCCTTGCACGACATGGTCCCGGCTGCCTTCTCGGACAGGGTGGAATCATACATCACGTCTAGCGCGTTACCAGCCCTTTCGGGGGAGGCGGTTGATTTGTTAGAGGCCCCATTTTCTGAGATTGAGCTATCCACAGTCATTAAAAATACACCAAATGGGAAGAGCCCGGGTCCTGACGGGTATACCGCACAGTTCTATAAGCAGTTCTCTGACCAGCTCGCGCCCTTTCTTGCCCGGGTTTTCAACTCCATTTCCCCGACCTGTCCCTTCCCACCCCAGTCCCTAATGGCCACAATTGTTGTGATTCCTAAACCGGGTAAAGACACGTCTTCGTGCGCCAACTACCGGCCAATCTCCCTGATTAACTCAGACATCAAATTCTTCTCTAAAATGATAGCCGGCAGACTGGCCCCCTCGCTCCCCTCGATCATACATACTGATCAGGTGGGTTTTGTCCCGAGACGTGAAGCGAGGGACAACCTCAATAAAACGTTACTGTTGATGTCCCATGCCCAGGGGACGCGGTCCCCAGCGTGTATGCTGTCAATCGACGCTGAGAAAGCATTTGACCGCGTCCACTGGGCATTTCTCTGGGCCACCCTACGCCAGCTGGGCATGGGAGATGGGATGATGGGCAGGATAGGCGCCTTATACCACGGACCAACAGCCAGGGTCAAAGTAAATGGACTCCTTTCAGCCCCCCTTACAATTGCAAATGGGACACGTCAGGGGTGCCCGCTTTCTCCTCTGCTATATGTCCTGGTTATGGAGCACTTGGCGGTGGCACTGCGGGCATCTCCTGATATAGCGGGCATACGTTTGAAGGGCTCCCATTATAAGGCGGCACTTTACGCAGACGACCTGTTGCTGTATATATCTAACCCTGCTACAACCCTTCCAGCAGTCCTGCGGGAACTAGAGCTTTATGGCCAGGTCAGCAACTTCAAGGTCAACTACTCAAAAACAGAGGCCTTAAACATTTCCCTCCCGGCCCCTATGGCGCGGCAGCTCAGGGATGCCTTTTCATTTAAATGGCAATCACAAGCCCTCAAATATCTGGGAATCTGGGTTCCCACGGACCTATCATTGCTGTTCTCTCTAAATTTCTCCCCGTTGCTGGCTCGAACAAAGACTGACCTTTCTAACTATAATCGCTCCCTCCTCTCCTGGTTCGGGAGAATCAACGTGATCAAAATGGATGTCCTGCCTAGATTTTTGTATCTCTTCCAGGCCCTCCCTTTACACATACCCAGCTCGTTCTTTAAACAACTGCGAACCGTTGTCCGGAACTTTGTCTGGGGCTCTGTCAGACCCCGCATCAAATACAAGACGCTCACGCGTGCGAAGCACTCGGGAGGCGCTGGATTACCAGATTTCTCCATCTGCAGTAAGGCATGTACGCTGTTGCGCCTTGTGGATTGGTTCCACAGAGCCTCAGACAAACAGTGGGTGGGGTTGGAGGAGGCCCTGTCCCCTGTCCCATTAAAGTCCCTGCCTTGGGTGCTTCCTGTAGACCGCCCTGCTATCTCCGCCTTTCCCCCGCTGACTGGACAGTTCCTGTCGGTGTGGGACAGGCTCCTCCCGTTATATAGTCTCTCACGTCGCCCGGGTCTCATGAGCCCTTTGTTTGGGGACCCAGCTTTCCCTCCAGCGTGCGGTAGGGAGTCTTTTCTGCTTTGGTCAGCCCCAGAGGGCACCCGGATAGCCCAGGTCTTGGGAGCTAATGCCACTCTTCCACCGTTAGCGTCCATGCAACAACTTTGCCCCGAGAAAAATCTATCCTGGTTCGAGCATGCACAGTTGAGAGCGTACCTGACCCTGCATTTCCCAGGAGGAGTCCGCACTGTGGAACAAACTGACTTGGAGTCCTTGCTCCTGTCACCGTCGCCGCCCGAGAGGGTTGTCTCCCAGCTGTATCGCCTTCTCATGGCTAAAGATGCAGACACGGCTCTTGCTTTCATTTCAGCCTGGGAAACAGACCTAGGCATCACATTCTCAGAGCCAGACTTGCAGAAAATCTTCACCCTGACGCATAAATGGCCACTGGCTTGTCACGCGCAGGAGAAGAACTTTAAGATACTCACCCGATGGTACCGTTGTCCCTCGCTGCTTCACAGGTTCTACCCAGAAGTGCCCGACTCATGTTGGCGCTGCGCCATAGGGGTGGGATCTATGCTCCACATTTGGTGGGACTGCCCGGTCCTGCGCCCCTTCTGGAATGCAGTTTTCGAAATCTATACCACGGTTACGGACAAGAGGTTGGTCCCTTCCCCTGCTCTTGCCCTGCTCTCCTTAGTCTAGGGCCCTCCCTCGGCCGCCAAGAAAGGCCTACTTCGTCACTTTCTGACAGCTGCCAGAGCTGTTATTCCTAGGTACTGGAAGTCCTCAGCAGCCCCTTCTATTGCTGATTGGCTAGCCGAGATGGACTCCCTCTATAGAATGGAATCCTTGACGGCGGAGGAACATGGCCGCAGTAAAAAAGTGGATCATACCTGGCTCCCGTGGGTGACCTTCAAAGCCAGCCCCTCCCTTGCAAGGTGGCTCACATGAGCTGTCAGGATGAGGCTAGCCCTCTCCCGGACCCCGTTGTTGGGGGTTGTCTCTTCTACTCTGGGAACGTCATGGCCCCCCCCCCCACCCTCACATATACCCCCCCCTCCCTGATCCCCTCCTTCCCCCACATGTTCCCCCCTCCCTCCTTGATCCCTCACATGTACCCCCCCCCCCCTCCCTGACCCCCCCCCCTCCTTCCTCTTTTCTTCTTTTTCTTACTTCTTTTCTTATTCTTCTGACGAGAAGTAGAATTACGCACCATATGCCTCTTCTCTTCTACTCTGCACTTCCTTTTTTCTCCTCTTTTACAGAGGGGTGCTTTGAACAAGTTAACCGCCTAGACGGGCGTTTCTGTTACGCTATTGAATTGTATGGTGGACACAAAAGCTCACAGTTCCGTCCTGGGTGGGCGGAATTGTTCCAATATACTGCTTGCTTTAACGAATACCTCGAACTGTTCCTCTACTAGACTACTGGCTGTCTGAGGACTCATTATTTGTTGGATTCAGATTGGTCTACCATTACTTTACTACTTTATTACTTTGTTCTGGTCTGCTTTGTTGTTGTGACATACCTTTCAATAAAAGCCTGATTTACAAAAAAAAAAAAAAAAACTTCCAGACTTGCGAACATCTAGGCCTGGCCACGGGAGTTTGACTCCGTGAAACAGTTGCTGATCTACTTGCTCTGGCCCTGCATTTCCCTCTGCCCACCCCTCTTCCTCTTCCAACCGCTTCTGTGGCTGAACTTGCCTCCCCCTCAGAAGCACGGTCTTCACTAGGCTTATCCACCCAGCTTGGGTCAGTCACCTCGTCCTCATCCACCAGCTCTTCCTCCAATTCCTCACTCTGCTCCCCACTTTGAGTTACATCCATTACAACAACCTCACTTCAAACCCTGCGTGCAAGTCCCCACTCTCATCACCCACTGACTGCGTGAGCTGCATAGTTTGGGCATTGGGACAGATCAACTGCTCCGGTTGCTCAGACTCAGGGAAGGGTCCAGAAAAGAGTTCCTGGGAGCATGTTGGAACCTGATCCCTTATTTCCCTGGCGGGGCCAGGCTGTGGGGAAGGAGGCTGAGCTGCTGGAGCAAGGGTTCCACTCCCTTGGCTAGTGTGGGTGGACTGCATGGAAGACTGGGTGGTGGATAAGTTACTGGACACATTATCCGCTATCCACGTGATCACCGGTTCACACTGCTGCAATTTCAATAGCGGTGTACCCTGAGACCCCGTAAGTTGCGAGAAGAAGCTAGCGAGTGAATGTCTGCGGTGTGCCTGCAAATAAAAGAAGCAAAAATAGCAACAGAAAGAAGGATAATCCTAAAATGTTCTTCACCTATATAAACAACAAAAGACTTAAAACTGAAAATGTTGGTCCCCTCAAAAATAATCTGGGTGTAATGGTGGAGGGGGAAGAGATAAAGGCCAATCTATTAAATACATCCTTCTCTACTGTATTCACAGAGGAGAATCCCATAACAGACGACATGACTAGGGATAATGTAAATCCTCCCATAAATCTCACCTGCCTAACACAACAAGAAGTGGGGAGACGCATTAAAAACATTAAAATCCATAAGTCACCGGGCCCAGAAGGTATCCATCCTAGAGTTTTGCAAGAACTAAATACTGTGTTAGACAGACCGATATTCCAAATATTTAAAGATTCTTTAACAACAGGGATTGTTCCACAGGACTGGTAATGTGGTACCAATATTCAAAAAGGGGTCAAAGAGTGATCCTGGAAACTACAGGCCCATAAGTCTAACATCTATAGTAGGTAAAGTATTTGAGGGGATTGTAAGAGATGCTATACTGGAGTATCTTAATGAAAATAATCTTATGACGCAGCACCAGCATGGATTTATGAGGGATCGGTCCTGTCAGACTAATCTGATCGGCTTCTATGAAGAGGTAAGTTATAGACTGGACCGGGGGAGGCTGTCGATGTTGTCTATCTGGACTTTTCAAAGGCATTTGATACTGTGCTGCATGAAAGGTTGGTCTACAAAATGAGGATGCTGGGACTTGGGGAAAACGTATGCTAATGGATAAGTAACTGGTTGTGTGATAGTAAACAGAGGGTGGTCATTGATGGAACATATTCAGATAGGGTTTTAGTTACTAGTGGGGTACCACAGGGGTCAGTGTTGGGTCCACTTTTTTTTAATATTTTATTAATGATCTTGTAGAGGGGCTACAGAGTAGAATCTCCATTTTTGCAGATGATACTAAACTGGGTAGAGTAATAAGCACAGAGGAGGATAATATCATATTACAGAGGGATTTGGAGAAGCTAGAGGCTTGGGCAGTGAAATGGCAAATGAAGCTTAATATGGATAAATGTAAGGTTATGCACTTGGGCCGTAGAAATAATAAGTACAGTTATGTGCTAAATAATAAAACACTGGGTAAAACTACTTCCGAAAAGGACCTTGGAGTATTGGTGGACAGTAAACTCAACTTTAGTGATCAGTGCCAGGCAGCAGCTGCCAAGGCTAATAAAATAATGGGATGCATCAAAAGAGGTATAGATAGTTTTGCCTCTTTATAAATCACTGGTCAGACCACACATGGAATACTGTGTATCGTTTTGGGCACCGGTATATAAGAAGGACACAGCTGAACTGGAGCTGGTGCAGGTCATTAAGGGAATGGGTGGGTTACAGTACCAAGACAGGTTATCAAGCTTGGGGTTATTTACGCTAGAAGAAAGACGTCTTAGGGGCGATCTGATCACAATGTACAAATATATGAATGGACAGTACAGAGATCTTTGTAGTGATCTTTTTACTCCTAGGTCTGTAACCATGACAAGGGGTCATCCTCTACATCTAGAGGAAAGAAGATTTCATCATCAGCATCGATGCAGGTTCTTTACTGTACGAGCGGTAAGACTGTGGAACTCTCTGCCACATGATGTTGTCATGGCCGATTCATTAACCTCTTAAGGACGCATGACGTACCCGTACGTCATGTGTCCGCAAGAGGTGTTCAGAGCGGGGCCACGCGGTGACCACGATCGGAACCACCACGATCCCGGGACTGTGTCTGATCGCCATGCCCGCTAATTCAGTAATCGGATGTATCTGTCAAAGTTGACAGCTGCATCCGATCACTGTATGCAGCCGTCCCTGGTGCCTAGTGGGGAGGAGCAATCCAAACATCCTGCTCCGGCCGGGGTCTCGGCCAAAATGCCGCTGATCCAGACTCGGCACTCGGATGCTTTCAGCTGCAGCAGCCGAAAGCATCCGAGTGCCGATCTCATTGATCTTTGCTGTATAAGTAGTGGTCTCAATAAAAGATCAGTGGCCCAGGGGGGATTCTAGTATAAGCGTAAAAAAAAAAGGGTTGTTATCAGTAAAAAGCCCCCTCCCCTAATAAAAGTTTGAATCACCCCCCTTTTCCCAATAATATTTATAATAAATAAATAAATAAACATGTTTGGTATCGCCGCGTGCGTAATCGCCTGAACTATTAATTAATCACATTCCTGATCTAACACGGTAAACGGCGTAAGCGCAAAAAAATCCCAATGTGCAAAATTGCGCATTTTTGGTCACATCAGATTAAGAAAAAATGTAATAAAAAGCTATCAAAAAGTCTTATATGCGCAACCAAGGTACCAATAGAAAGTAAACATCATGGTGCAAAAAATGACATCTCACACAGCCCCATAGTCCAAAGGATAAAAGCGCTATAAGTATGGTAATAGAGCGATTTTAAGGAACATATACACTCACCGGCCACTTTATTAGGTACACCTGTCCAACTGCACGTTACCACTTAATTTCTAATCAGCCAATCACATGGCGGCAACTCAGTGCATTTAGGCATGTAGACATGGTCAAGACAATCTCCTGCAGTTCAAACCGAGCATCAGTATGGGGAAGAAAGGTGATTTGAGTGCCTTTGAACGTGGCATGGTTGTTGGTGCCAGAAGGGCTGGTCTGAGTATTTCAGAAACTGCTGATCTACTGGGATTTTCACGCACAACCATCTCTAGGGTTTACAGAGAATGGTCCGAAAAAGAAAAAACATTCAGTGAGCGGCAGTTCTGTGGGCGGAAATGCCTTGTTGATGCCAGAGGTCAGAGGAGAATGGGCAGACTGGTTCGAGCTGATAGAAAGGCAACAGTGACTCAAATAGCCAACCGTTACAACCAAGGTAGGCAGAAGAGCATCTCTGAACGCACAGTACGTCGAACTTTGAGGCAAATGGGCTACAGCTGCAGAAGACCACACCGGGTGCCACTCCTTTCAGCTAAGAACAGGAAACTGAGGCTACAATTTGCACAAGCTCATCGAAATTGGACAGTAGAAGATTGGAAAAACGTTGCCTGGTCTGATGAGTCTCGATTTCTGCTGCAACATTCGGATGGTAGGGTCAGAATTTGGCGTCAACAACATGAAAGCATGGATTCATCCTGCCTTGTATCAACGGTTCAGGCTGGTGGTGGTGGTGACATGGTGTGGGGAATATTTTCTTGGCACTCTTTTGGCCCCTTGGTACCAATTGAGCATCGTTGCAATGCCACAGCCTACCTGAGTATTGTTGCTGACCATGTCCATCCCTTTATGACCATAATGTACCCAACATCTGATGGCTACTTTCAGCAGGATAATGCGCCATGTCATAAAGCTAGAATCATCTCAGACTGGTTTCTTGAACATGACAATGAGTTCACTGTACTCAAATGGCCTCCACAGTCACCAGATCTCAATCCAATAGAGCATCTTTGGGATGTGGTGGAATGGGAGGTTCGCATCATGGATGTGCAGCCAACAAATCTGCGGCAACTGTGTGATGCCATCATGTCAATATGGACCAAAATCTCTGAGGAATGCTTCCAGCACCTTGTTGAATCTATGCCACGAAGAATTGAGGCAGTTCTGAAGGCAAAAGGGGGTCCAACCCGTTACTAGCATGGTGTACCTAATAAAGTGGCCGGTGAGTGTATTTGGTAACAATGGTTTGAATTTTTTACAGGCCATCAGATAATATAAAAGTTCTACATGTTATTTAATCGTAACAACTTGAGGAACATGCATAACAAGTCAGTTTTACCTCAGGGAGAATTTACCCCCCAAAAACCAAAATGCGTTGTTTTTGTTCAATTTTACCACACATTGAATTTTTTTTCTGGTTTCGCAGTGTACTTTATGCAAAAATTCAGCCTGTCATTGCAAAATACAATTAGTGACGCAAAAAGGGCTCATGTGGGTTTCTAGGTGAAAAAATGCAAGTGCTTTTGCCTTTTAAACACAAGGAGGAAAAAATGAAAATGCAAAAACGAAAATTGGCTGTTAGGATCAGGACAGAGAGACACAAGGACAGGTGAATCCTGAAGCTAGCACCCGCCCCACTGCCCCTACCTGCTTGCCTCAGATGCTCTAATATAGCAAACGGACAACTGGACGGCAGTCCCTGATCTAACTACAGTGAATACACAAAACAAAACAAGACAATACACAACACAATAAAGGGAAGTCAGAAGTCCGAGTCAAAACCAGCCGAGCAACCAAGTACCAAATCGTGTCCAAAAGAATAGTCAAGTAGTCAAAGCTGAAGTCAGGTAACCAGGATATAATGCAGGGAATGCTAGATCAAGTAACACCAGGCAAGCCAGGGACTTTCACAGGCGAAGCATAGTAGACTGTGGAGAATACTTATAGGTTCCAGACTCAAGATTACTGACAGCTGATTGGTAGTGTCAGCTGTCAATCAACAATCAGCTAACACACACAACACCTATGCTGCTCAGCCAGGGCAGTGGAACCCTGGCCTCTGCTACAACACAGAATAGCAAAGCCGAGTAGGTAAAAAACACAAGAAGCAGTCCAGCTGTTATGAGCGCCGTCGTCGCACCCCTAGCAACCGGCCTGAGCGGTCATGTATGCTTTGACTGCATGCATCGGCGGTGCCAGGAGCCGAACGAGTCCTAACATTGGCTCTGTCCTTAAGAGGTTAAATAAGTTTAAGGGAGGCCTTGATGCTTTTCTTGAACAATATAATATTACAAGTTATGGGCATTAGATTTCCGTTTATACGTTTATCCAGGCATTGTTCTGGTTGCCATTGGAGTCGGGAGGCAGTTTTCTCCCTGTGATGGGGCAATTGTCGCCTGCCTCATAGGGTTTTTTACCTTCCCTGGATCAACACAGTATGATTTCTCTAGGTTGAACCTGATGGACTCTTGTCTTCTTTCAACCTTATTTACTATGTTACTATGTTACTGCTCCCTCCTCAACGGGTGCTGTGTCACCCTGCTCAGAGCCACAGCCTCTGCCCACTGCATCGCTTGGAACCCCAACCCCCTCGTCCTCGACCCTTACCCCTGAGGTTCACCATTCTATGGACACTGCACAGTCAAGACTGAGATAGCTGCACTACAGATTACAGCATGCCAAGAAAATATATTACTCTTTTGAGGAGTCTGTGTGTGAGTGCTGCTATATGGTGTATGCCACCCTCTTACACAGGACAATGAGCAGTTAACTTGGATATGGCTGCACTAAAAAAAAAAAGCAACCCTGTAGACTGGCTGCATATGACAAAAGAAACTGGTCACACTAGTTTTTGGAGGTTGTCGTATAGAGTCTGTGTGTAAGTGGTGGTATATGGTGTATGCCACCCTCTTACACAGGACAATAAGCAGTAGGCTTGGAAATGGCTGCACTAAAAAAATAAAGCAACCCTGTAGACTGGCTGCAGATGACAATAGGAACTGGTCACACTAGTTTTTGAAAGTTGTCGTATAGAGTCTGTGTGTAAGTGCTGCTTTATAGTGTATGCCACCTCTTACACAGGACAATCAGCAGTGAGCATGGATATGGCTGCACTAAAAAATAAAGCAACCCTGTAGACTGGCTGCAGATGACAATAGGAACTGGTCACACTAGTTTTTGGAGGTTGTCGTATAGAGTCTGTGTGTAAGTGCTGCTTTATGGTGTATGCCCCCCTCTTACACAGGACAATCAGCAGTGAGCATGAAAGTGGCTGCACTAAAAAATAAAGCAACCCTGTAGACTGGCTGCAGATGACAAAAGATACTGGTCACACTAGTTTTTAGAGGTTGTCATATAGTCTGTGTGTAAGTGGTGGTATATTGTGTATGCCACCTGTTACACAGGACAATGAGCAGTGAGGTTCAATGCAGCTGTGCTACAAATCACAGCAATACAATGTACAACAGCAGCACCACCAGCCACAAAAAATATGATAGTACTTTGAACTTCTTTGGGGTCTGTATGCAACACCAGCTGTCCCCTTTCTGCCAGCAGGCGACAACCACAGTGTGCAGCTAAAATCGTGTTAGCTGCACTGCAAGTCCCAGCCAGCAGTCTGGAGTAATCCCAAAAAAATAAAGATATTAAGCCCTTACAAGGGCTGTTGGGTTCTTTCTCTAGTATCCCTGCATACAGGAACGCTAATTCCCTTCCTAACACATTCCCTGACAGACAGCAGCTCTCTCCCTAATCTCTTCCAGCCTGCATCGGCGAGCACCGCCAGCCCAGATACATATATGCCAGAGTCATCTGATCTGGCCAGCCAATCGCTGCTATCGACATGTAGGGTTCCCACATGATGCTACGAGCTCCCAAAGACTCTCCTGCATGATGAGTGGCAGAGAAAAAGTATCGCATGATGCTCGTCTGAGTAACAAGTACCACCGAGTACCCTAATATTTGAACGAGTTAGAAGCTTGCACAAGCATGCTTGCTCATCACTAGTGGTGTTACATGTAGAGCATACAGTGTGCTGTGTGGGTGGAAACACATTGACATTAACACATTGAAATAAAGTACTGCAAATAATTGAGTAACACAATGAAACTGCAACACAGCCTAGATGTTCTGCAACAGCTTTGGGCAGGGAATGGGCAAGGTGGAGGACTGTGATGGAAAGCATGCCATTCTGGTACCTGTAGTACTGTGTATAACTGCTCAGCCAGGAAGTACAGAAACAAAATACAGAACGAAGACCCCCAGAACAAATGGATTTTTGGTAGTTTCAAACTGGGGTAGGCAGGTAAGCAATGCTATATGCTTCTGCAGCAGGTTTATTTTTTAACTTCACCTGGAGTTCCCCTTTACGCCACCATGCTTCACTGCAGACATACATGTGTAGTAAAACAGAGTACAAGGGGTAGGGTTGGTGGAGCTAAATTCTCAGAGGAGGGTGTAAGAAACTGGCAAATTTTATTGTGGTGTTAGCACTTCTGACCCCTGAGCCCCAATATGACAATAACAGGAAATTTTTATCTAAACAAGCAAAAATTTTAAAAAAGGTCGAGTAACCCATGTAAGTTAAATACTACAGCTCTACATCTTGAAGCAAAGCAGTTTTGCAGTGTTCTAGATATGACATCCATCTAGGTTAATGCCTATTTCATCTGAGTCCAAGCTCCAGCCTGTGATCAAACTAAGAACTGACAAATTCTGGTGACCTAATCCTTTAAGTATTCATACAGTAAAAGCTTTAAACAAGATGATATTGTTTCTTGTTGTCAGTGACAAGAACATGAGCAGGGTTATGGTAGCTTCCCATTTATTTCTTGAATAATAATGTAAAATGTGTGCATGTAAATACAGATGTAAATAGTGTGCAATTCATTAATTATAAAATAGGAAAGTAAGGCTGCATTCAAATGTTGTGATCATGGACAATGTTATGGCCCATTGCTTTCTTTGGGCTATTTACATGTTCCATTTTTTTCATGGATCCACAATCTGTATTGTGAAAAAATAGGACATGTCAAAACTCAGACTCGGACAAGATCATGGCACGGAATCCCCCATAGAAGTTTATGAGATCCATGTTTTTCATGGATTGCACTGATCTGATAACCGTGCAGTCTTTGGATGTGATATAATCAGTGTAAGTAAAAAAGCTTTAAACAGATCTTTGAAAAACACAGACACAGATGCCAAACGGATGCAATCACAAATGGTTTTTCATGGATCACGCAGGTAGATAGCGGACATCCACAGGCTTTAAAAATCACTGAACGTGTGAATGCAGTCTTAGACTAAAGTCAGGTCATATTCTTGGTCTGCAAGCATAAGGCATATACAACATCAATGTTTAAAAAAAAAAAAAAAAAACTCAAGTGCTCTTTACTCGACCTGAACTCAAAAGATGTGTAAAACAAAGTTTTTGCCTTTTCTTAAAAAAGGTCTAGTCAATCCTGCTACCATAGGCATCTATCTCAAGAATCAGAAGTGTGTTTTTCACATAAGGCCCCGTTCCCACTGAGCAAAGCTAGCGGAATTCCGCGACGGAATTGTCCGCCGCGGAATGCCGTTAGCCTCCCGCTCATAATGGGAGTCTATGGGAGGCGCGCGCTGCTGCTCTATACGCGCTGAAGAATGAACATGTTCATTCTTCAGCGCGGACAGGGCAGGAGCGCGCGCCTCCCATAGAGTCCCATTATGAGCGGGAGGCTAACGGCATTCCGCGGCGGACAATTCCGTCGCGGAATTCCGCTAGCTTTGCTCAGTGGGAACGGGGCCTAAAATGTGAGAAATTAGCAGCATCCCTGCTTACAAGAAAGTATAACCCTGGCTTTGTTTTTGTATAAATAATGTGTTTTCAGCTAACCATCACCTTGTGTTGCAGCAGGGCAGAGGCAGGAAATCAAAAACAGATATTTTTTACCATATTATTTTGCACATCATGAAGAGCCACAGTGTTCTTAATCAGCCAGATCTCTGCAGGACAATAGGACTGCACAGTGTTGTTATGGTTAAGTCGTTGAACATTTTCAAGGCCTTAGATGCCCTCATTGAAAACTATATTGTAACTTATGGGTTGTAGATTTCTGGAGATAAGACATCTAGAGATCCATTCTGATTGCCCCCTATCTATTTCCCTCATTAATATAGGGTAATTGGTGCCCACTTCATCAACATGGTAAGATTATAGAATGGACTTAAAGGGGAACTCCAGTAAAAAAAAATCTGGTATGAGAGAGGTATAAGTGGTATCCCACAGCCACAGTTAATTGCCCTAAGCACCTGTCGTAAAGTTCTCTCTTCAGTTCAGTGGTGATGAAGGTAGAATTCTATAGTTTTGCCACTAGGTGTCGTTGTTCCTTTTGAACCTTGTTATATGTTGCACAGCTGAAGTAAAGGGTTGCTGTTGTTACTCTACGACATGATCTGTGCTGTCCTTTAGGAGATACTTTCTCTACCTATCCCTGCTCCCCCCACACACACACAGCCCCTGGGGAACTAGTTAGTTAGCTCCGTGTGGACAGGAAGTTAGTTCAGTGTGGTCTAGTGTGAAGTGAGGTAGAAACACACATGTATGTACCAGCTAGAGACAATCTGCTTCTTTAGTCTACCTATTTCCACTATGCAGTGCCAGACACTACAAGGAGGACAAGTCTGGGAATAAACCCAGCCCACACCGAGAACCACTCTACAAAATGCAGGGCAGTATCCTAAGCTACAGAGGAACTGATCCAGATAGAACAAAGCTACCATAAGAAAGGTCTACGTATTCTATCATGCAGTGCTGGTGAAACCGGAACATTTCGGACACTTAGCTTAGCTCAGGTATCCACGACTGGGGCTTGTGTCACCCTAGTAGGATGGGTAACTCGACACTGTAGGGCAGAAAGTGGTAAGACATAGACTAAACACAGGCATAAGTATCTCTCTCCCTCTCTCTCTCTCTCTCTTTCTCTCTCAAGTTTCAAGTATTCTCTCTAAAGTTCCGGCAAAACTACCTTGGTTTGGGACTCCTTTGACAAACTCCTCTTCTCTTCACTGCTCAACTTTAAACTATACAAGTACCGCTACATCTACCTCTTCTATTCAGCACTTGCAAGTATCTCTCTGCTCAGATCCAGTGAAGCACTAAAGCCTGTATCCAGATAAGCTATTTACTGCTAAGGTGTTCTGTATTTCCTAGAGACTTTCTAGTAAAGCTGTTATATTTATTCTACCAGGACTCAGTCATCATTGCATCAGCACCTCATACACCTTTGCTATACACCTCGGGTCAATTTCCACTCTGGACTACCGTGACAGGAGCCCAATGGAACCATCACAGCCCAGCAGGTCACCGACCACTGGGGAACAGTAGAGCCAACCATAACATAAAAGCAGGTATACCACCACACCTGTGTGCTGGACTAGCACTGGCATCACAACATTACTACCTCTGGCTGAGCTGTACCAGACCACTTGTCATAACATCATCATGGAGGTTCACCACATATACAGATCTGGAATTTATTTCTATTTACAAATCTCCAGTCTTCCACTATTTATCAGCTGCTGTATGTCATGCAAGAAGTGGTGCATTCCTTCCAGTCTGACACAGTGCTCTCTGCTGCCACCTCTGTCCATGTCAGGAACTATCCAGAGCAGCAGCAAATGCCCATAGAAAACGTCTTCTGCTCTGGGCAGTTACTGACATGGACAGAAGTGGCAGCAGAGAGCATTGTGTCAGCTGATAAATGGTGGAAGACTGCAGATTTCTTAATGACAAATCTGTATACCTTTCTCATACCATTCCCCTTTAAGTTCAATCTATAATCTTATCATGTTGATAAAGTGGGCACCAATTACCCTATATTAATCAGGAATATAGTTTCCTAACTCCAGATAGGGTGCAATCAGAATGGATCTCTAGACCAATGTTTCCTTACATCAGATTTGAAAGAAAAACAAATCATCTGAGTATTCCTTTAATAGACCTGTCTTCTATAAATCCTATGAAATATGCAACTGTGCAACATCCTATCAGTCATAAAATGCATCTGTTTCAGTACCTTAATAACATGATGTTTCTTGTCCAGAACTGGAATCTTAAACATCTGGCACCAGTATGTTGTGTCCTTATCTGGAATAGGAACCTGTCTTAAAAACACAGATACAGTAGGTTCAAATGTATTATCTTTACCATGTTACAAGGCTATTGTGAAAAGTAAGTATTCACACAGTGTCATTCTGGTCATTTTATGTATTTTTCTGACAAAAGCAAAATGTGAAAATTGATGTGTCTAAACAGGGAATGTTACGCTGTTGTTTAAAGCATTTTTTTTCTACAGCCATACAGTAGGTGTCATTGGGAAACAGCAACTGCTGCGCACAGGGAAAGGAATGGCAGTGGGCAGAGATGAGCAAACTTTTCAAAAGTTTGGTTTGGTAGGTTCGACAAACTTTGAGGCAAAACACTAAAAAGGCTAAACACTGGCAGGTATTTAACGTTTGTAGTTCATCAAGTTCATTCATCTCTACTTATATGTCCTCTCTCCCCCAGTGTCTTTCTTCTCCAGTCTCTGGTGACCCCTGCAGCCGCCTCCAGCCCACTCAACCAGTCACTGGTCATGGCGCTTTCCCATCTCAGTCAGTGATTGGAGAAGGACATTGGGGGAGCGCAGACAGGTAAGCATACTTTTTTTATATGTATTTTTTGTGTGGAAAATGTTCAATTTAGTACCGGACCAAACTTTTTTCAAAGTTTTGAATAATTGATGGTTCATAAGATACGATTCGCTCCTCTCTAGCAGAGGGTCTTTGAAGATTTGGTGGGAGCAGATCAGCATCAGTGTCACTGTGGGGAAGATGCATGCCTGTTGACTTCATGGAGCCGGAGGAGGAGCTGCTGCCGAAGCATATACGTAGAATAAGATACCATGCTGGCGGCAGGACGGGAAAGAGTTCTCGAGGGGAGAATGCTCAGATAAATGCTTAATTAAGCACTAAGCTGTAGTGACCACCATAGACTGCAAAGATATCCAAAGACATCCTGTAGGTCATTACCAAAGCATGAAACAGAGAACTAAGCCCACTGAGAACTTAGCAGCTCCAGTGCCATAAAGCGGCATATAAACAGAATCTCCTTAGTGAGTGCCATAAAAGTTGTATTAATGATCACTATGATGTTAAACGCATTGCAAATGTTAGACACATGGACCAAGCTCAAAAAGAATTGTGCACCAATTTTTTATTTTATAGCCTCTGTAGTGCTTTTCACCTGTGTTTACTATGGATTACTTACATTGTGTGGACACACATGCCCAGTAATTCTCTTTAGTCTGGTCTCTGCAGAGTGATCCCCTGCTTACTGCAGATAAGTCAAAGATTGAAGATTTCTGTTTGGGATAAACCAGTGCGGAGGCGTAACTAGAAATGGCTGGGCCCCACTGCAAACTTTTGATTGGGTATATCTGATAGAGACAGAAGACCTGCACCGGTAACACTCAACTTATCTAGTCCTTTGTATATGCCCAGGATCAATGAAGTATAAGGTATGTCACTATGGTGGTGCTCATGAAACTCCTGGCAGAGAAAGGGGAAACCTGAAACAGCTGTCCCAGGACTTGCGTGTTCACCTGCAATTTCTTCCTCCCTATGAGCTCTCTACTCTGCAATATATCATCGTAGTCACTAATGGTGAGTGCCAGACTTTCTTTCTTCATAAATAAACTTTAACCCCTTAGCGACTCATGACGTATCTGACATGTGCAGCCGGGGAGCGCCTCTACTATCCGGTGTGGGTCCCGTTGCTGCGCCGGCTAATTAAGCCTCTAAGTGCAGCTGTCAAACCTGACAACTGCACTTAGAGGCTTTGATCCATGCATCCCTGGTGTCTAGTGGGACGTATCCCCCGGGGGGGGGGGAGATCCGTTCTTCTGCCCGTGCCGGGCCTCAGCGTCGGAATGACGCTGATCCCGGCTCGGAAACAGATTGCTATGGCCTGCAGCAGGCCATAACAGGCCATAACAGGCCATAACAATCTATCGATCTTTGCTGTGTATATATCTCTATGAGAGATCATTGCTGTTTATATACAAGTCCCCCAGGGGGACTATTAGTTAAAGTAAAAATAAAAGTAAAAATGTTTTTTTATTAATAAAAAATCCCCTCCCCTATTAAAAGTCCAAATCACCCCCCTTTTCCCATTTTATAAATATAAATAAATAAACAAATAAACAAACATATTTAGTATCGCTGCGCGCGTAATCGCCCGAACTATTCATTAATCACATTCCCGATCTCGCACGGTAAACGGTGTCAGCGCAAAAAATTCAAAAGTGCAAAATTGCGCATTTTTGGTCGCATCAAATCCAGAAAAAATTTAATAAAAAGTGATCAAAAAGTCGCATATGCGCAACCAAGGTACCGATAGAAAGTACATGTCATGGCGCAAAAAATTACACCTCACACAGCCCAATAGACCAAAGGATAAAAGCGCTATAAGCCTGGGAATGGAGCGATTTTAAGGAACATATATTTGTTAACAATGGTTTGAATTTTTTACAAGCCATCAGATAATATTAAAGTCATACATGTTACATATTGTTGTAATCGTAAAAACTTGAGGAACATGCATAACAGGTCAGTTTTATCATAGGGCGAACAGCGTAAATGAAAAACTCCCCGAAATCAAAACAAATTCCTTTTTTTTTTTTCAATTTGACAGCGCTAATGATTTTTTTACGGTTTTGCAGCATATGTTATGGAAAAAAATGCCTGTCATTGCAAAGTACAATTGGTTTCGCAAAAAATAAGGGCTCATGTGGGTCTCTAGGTGAAAAAATGCAAGCACTATGGCCTTTTAAACATAAAGTGGAAAAAGCAAAAGTGCAAAAACGAAAATTGGCTTTGATCTTAAGGGGTTAAATTCCCCCCCGACTGACCATTAAAGGGGTAGTGCGGCGGTAAACAATTATTCACAGAATAACACACATTACAAAGTTATACAACTTATGTTATGTCTGTGAATGGCCCCCTTCCCCGTGTCCCACCACCCCCACCCGTGTACCTGGAAGTGTGGTGCGCTATACATACCTGTCACGTGCCGACTCGTCTCCGATCTTCAGTCAGCGATGTCGTCTTCGGCCGAATCCCTCCGTCCGTCCTGAGTGCCCTCTGCCGCGTCATCGGCTGCTCAGCCGCGATTGGCTGAGCATAACTGTGCTCAGCCAATCGCGGCTGAGCAGCCGATGACGCGGTCGCGTCATCAGTTGCTCAGCCGCGATTGGCTAAGCATAACTGTGCTCAGCCAATCGCGGCTGAGCATCTGATGATGCTGAAGAGGGCGGCCGGCACTCAGGACACTCGGAGGGATTCGGCCCAGCCGGCCGAAGTCGGCATCGCTGACTGAAGATCGGAGACGAGTCGGCACGTGACAGGTATGTATAGCGCACCACACTTCCGGGTACACGGGTGGGGGTGGTGGGACACGGGGAAGGGGGCCATTCACAAACATAACATACATTACAAAGTTGTATAACTTTGTAATGTGTGTTATTCTGTGAATAATTGTTTACCGCCACACTACCCCTTTAAGGCGTCTAGTCATAACTGCATGCAGTGGTAAGGAGTGCTTGCAGTTAAAGGGACATTTTCAGAACCCAAGTGGTCCACTTGGCCACCTGGTGCTGCAAATAATAACAGCTCAGGGGGCCCAGTGTATTGCAGGGGCGGGCAATGGAGCCCCCTAATGCCGCTATAGCTGCTATATTGGTAGTTACGCCCCTTAACCAGAGCCTCTGTAGTAATATGGCATGTTGTTCAGAAGACTCCTATGTTGTCAACTGCTTAAGAGAAAAGGAGAGTAATTTTATCCATAGACTGTTCCCGTCAGCCAGATTAGCAGCAGCACCAAAGGGGACACATTAAAGCAAAATTCAATGAAAAAGTATTTTACATGCCAGACACTGTACAAAATACTTTAAAACAGGTAAAAAAAATAGCCAGGACTTTTTCGTATAGGAAAGTATATTTTATGTGAAAAGTGTCCATATCATGTAACTGAAATCCAACCACCAATGGTATGTAAGTAGGAAAAGCCCTTTCAAAAGAACATTAGCAATACAGATAAACTTCCTTTCCGTTGCATGCTACTGTATAATAAAAAAAATGAAGAGCTAGAGAGGAATTGTCATGTAAAATTTATATTCATATAATTTATAAAAACTTACGTACAGATTTGTAAAATTAAATGATGGATTGTCATTAGATACATCTTTTTTTCTTTCGGGATTTAACAGTCGTAAACTCTTCTGACCACGATTTAGTCCATGGTAAATAGGACCAGTACTTGCAATGTCATTTGCATGGTAAGCCCAAATCACTCTTACTGTGCTTTCCTGTAACAGCAGAAAATTAAAATGTAACTTTCAGTGAGTATAATTTACCTTGTGAATGAGGTTCTTTAATTCTATGATGCCATCAGTTCCTAATTTCCTAATCCCTTATGTACATATCAAGAATTCTAATCTGCATTAGGGTATGTTCACTAGAGATGAGCATGCTCGAGTCAGATCACTCTGCATTTGAATACTGGTGGTGGACAAAGTTAGATACGGCCCTAGGGAGTCCTGGATACAACCATAGGCCATAGGCTAGATCCATTTTTCCAGGACTGCCTAGGGCTGTATTAAACTTCTTCAGCTTCCAGTATTCAAATGCTAAACGATCGGACTTAAACATACTCGAGTTGTGCTCATCTCACATACTATATAGGCTTTAGACTTTATACTGTTAATCTGCAGAAGATATGCACAGATAGGCCAGGTTCACATTATATAATACAGGGGCCGTTCTGTGAGACAGAAGTGTCACAGAACGGCCGCTGTCAGTGAAGTTCATTCCATTCAGTAATGCAGTACTGGTTGGATGAATTTCATTTCTTTTGAATTGGTATGCAGGAACATACGGGTCTGCCCGCGTTCCAATTCACCATAGCCAACAATGTAAAGTATGGCCAGAGCCGGATTTTACATTGTCTGCACTGTCAGTTTTGTGTGGCTGCTATTCAATGAATAGTGACTGCACAAAACTGGCATGTACGTTTTTTGTGCGGCTGCAAGGAATCCTGTAATGTGTATATATACATTGTATTTTTTTTTCATTTAATTATGGACAGTGTTGCAATCTGCCGGTATTAACGTTTTCACGTCAGCAATGTGTATATATACGTTCCTACTGCATATACCCCGTCCAGTAGGAATGTACATATACTTTCCTGACTGTGAAGGGGTTTGATGTGTGTGGGATCGCTGCAGTGAGAGCGGCCCCACACACATCAGTGTCCCGGGAGCTGAGGATAATGATAGGCACCTGCGATAGTGCAGCTGCCTCTCATTAACCCCTTATATGCCACAATCTATAGCAATTGTGGCGTTTAAGGTACTCAGTGACAGGACAAGCTCCATGCTGCGGGGGTCCCGATCGCTTGTACTGACGGGTGGGGGTAATCCACTTACCTGCGTCCTGTCGGGTCGACCATCTATGTAAAGAGTTTGCTCATAGGTAGGCTCTATTCATAGATCGCCGATAACACTAATCTGTGCTATGCTATTAAAAAAAAACCTTATAACCCCCCCAATAAAAGTTTATTATACCTCCTTGTTCATTATAAAAATAAAAATATATAAAAAAATAAATAAACATATATATGGTAGCGTGCGAAATTGTCCAATCTATTAAAATATAACATTATTGTTCCCGCATGGTGAACGGCGTAAACGGAAAAAGAACCACCAGGATTGCTGATTTTTTAAAAATTATATATCAGAAAAAAATTAATAAAAAGCGATGAAAATTTTACACCAATATGATATTAATAATAACAAGAGATCATGGCACAAAAAATGACACCCCAACCAGCCTGGTAGGTGGAAAAAACAAAAGCGCTATGGCTCTTAGAAGGTGGGGAGGAACATTGCATTAATTTGACCTGGACAACCGTGCATCAATGGGTCTTGAATGGGGTAAATAAAAAAATATGTTGTGTGAACTTAGCCATTTAGACATAATAAAACATAACTTTAAATCTAGTATCTAAAATAACCCACAGAAAAAAAAGTTACTATACTAACTTTCTGTGCCAGAAATATGACCCATATTTCATTGTTGATAGAAAAATTAAAACCTACAGATTAGGGCAAGAAAACAAAAGTGCTGCCACCCAAAAATCACAGGAAGGAAAAATTCTATATAAAAAGTGTAAAATAGCATACTAGACTATTCAACCTTAAAGGGGTTTTCAGGAGAGCCTAAGGGCCCTACTACACAAACAGATTATCTGATAGATTTTTTAAGCCCAAGCAAGGAATGGATTTGAAAAGAGGAGAAATCTCAGATTTTCCTTCATTACCTGTTCAGTGTTTATTGTCCATCCCTGGCTTTGGCTCCAAAAAATCTGTCAGATAATCTGTTGGTGTAAAAGGGCCCTTAGACGGCTAAAGCCTTCTGCTCTCCAGTGCTCACTTCCACATCTGGGAAGTAAGCCTGAAAGGATGGGTGTAACTCGCAATCATCATGTGCAGGAGGAACCATGCCCTCATGTGATGTTCAATAGCTTCACAGTGTCTTCAATGTTACAACATAATTGTGCAGCTATTAGACATCTTGTACAGTTGTGTTTTGGCTTTGGGGAGCAGAGGACTTTAGCTGTCTTCTGTTCTCCAGACAACCCCATTGAGAAAGATTAACAAAAACCTTGATGTCTTCTGGTCACTTCTACCAATGTTGCCCGAAATGATTGTCTGGGGTTTACATAACTTACCGTTATATTTTTATCATGTTGATCGCATGTCTGGAGAGGTCTGCTAAATTTAAGCGTGGTATGAGTTCCATTTTCCATGGCATATTCAAGTTTATAGTTTTGTTGAGGGTCCTTGTGAAGAACTCTGTTGTCATCCGTAAAGTAATCCTATTAGATACAAAGATACAGGTAAATACATTGATATGATGACAAAAGATGTATTTATTATTGTGCTTATGTAATGCCAACAAATTCTACAGGGCTGTACCCACATCATCATCATGTACTTCAATCATTGCCACCATAGGGTATCTCGGTCTAATGTTCTTGATATAAGACACACATACACGCATACTGTAGATACACACACACAAAAACACACTATGACCTATTTCATAGCAATTATCCTTTCAAAAGAACACTCCAATGTCAATCACCACCATTAAGAAGACCTTCTTTATTCCAATGGTTTTATATCTAAATGCTGTGAATAGGAAAAGGTGTCATCTTCCTTTCAGCCTACTGCTGTTTTAAGCTACCACCAAGGGCCTTGAGGAAGCGCATGGTAGTGAAACAGACACACATAGAAGAACAAATCACAGTGTAGACTGGGGGTCTTGGAATGTGTCCATCATTCCTCAAAGAACAACGTTTCGGGCAGATGCCTTTATCAAACTTTTAACCTCGATGAAGCCTGTTGCCTAGGCCAAATGTTGTTGTTCTTTCCAATGAATCATTACTTACCTCTCCTCAAGCCCACAATGCGCCATGTGACAGACTCAGGGACCTCCACCAAAAGGCATTTTCCCCTGAGTTTTAATGGCTTCCTGCCCCAGTGACTGGCTGAGCGGGCTGTCCATCAATTGGGTCATGACGTCGGCTCTGCACAAGATCCTGGAGCCCGGTAGGGGTCAGTGATTTAGGGCTGGAGAGGCATGGAGAGAGGTGAGTATGTATAGTTTATGTTCCCCCATACTCCTTTACTTTAATAAATTTATCACATGCCTGGACTTATCCTTGCCCTTTTGGGTTATTTACTGGCCATTTCACTAAACAGAGCACCACCTAGGACCAGTGCTTCTGTAAAAAAAATTATCTATTAAAATCAGTCTCATAAACTTAATAAACAGTATCAATACTATTAATTGGACTACTGCAGAAAACCATTTGAAAACATTAGTTCTAGAGCAAACTATAAGGCTAAGAACAGGGGCGTAACTAGAAAGGGCTGGGTCCCATAGCAAACTTTTGATTGGGCCCCCCTCTTCTCCCTCATCTCACTGTAGGTAATGCCCCTGTTTGTTAACCCTTTGTCCAGTAGATAGCATATGTTAAGCATTTTCCCTGGTATCCCCCCCCAGTAGATAGTGCCCCCTATGGTAGACATCTCCCCTAGTGTCCCCCATTTTAGGCATCTAGCCTAGTGTCCCTTGGATACCTCACATACATAGTGTCCCAAAAATAGACAACTCCCCTATTATCCTACCCCCCCAGTCTTCCATGGTAGGCATCTCCCTTGGTAGTATGATGACAGCTCAGGAGGCCCAGCATATTGCAGGGATGGGCCCCCTGGTGTGGTGGGCTCCTTAGCGGCCGCTATAGCTGCTGTGATGGCAGTTTCACCTCTGGCTAGGAAGCAGGGGCGTAACTAGAAATGGCAGGGCCCCATAGTCAACTTTTGATTTTGCTCCCCGAGTGACCAGAACCCCATGAAGTGTAGTCATAACCTTTAAAATTTAACTGTAAGCGCTTGTCCTTAGTAGGTAGGGAAATACCGCATGTTAGGTTGACATCCCAGGAGGAAAGTAATGCCCTAAATTAGGTAGATGCCCCCAGAAAGTAGTCATCCCCCCACCAAATAATCAGCTGAGCCCAGTAGTTTACCCCAACCCCACCCCTCAATTAAAGGGGTATTCCCATCTGATCTTAGTATTTAGTATCCATAGCATATGTAATAACAAGCTACAGACTGGGAGACAGACAGCCACTGATCCAAAGACTGGGGATGGTATCTCTCCACAATGATTAGAGTGCTCAGTGTGCCTGTTCTAAGGATCAGTGGGGGTCCTGGTGGTCAGACAGGAATACATGAAAGCAGTGGTTAGGCAATCCCTTCAATTAAGTAGATGCCTCCAGTAGGTAGTTAACCCCCTTCCCCATTCAGTAGATGCCCTCAGTGAGTAGTTAACCCCCTTAGTTAAGTAGATTCCACAAGTAGGTAGATAATTGACCCCACTTAAATAGATGCTCCAGTAGGTAGTTAACCCACCCAATCAAGTATTTGCCCCCAGTTGCTCACCTTACCCAGGATGCCTATAGTAGATCCCAACAAAATAAAGAAAATATATAAATACCACTTCATCACCCCTCCACTCCAGCAATAAGGCCACCCACAGTGGCAGGAAGAATTGAACAAGTTATATACATTAGTAAAACATTGTAATAGCCATACATTTACAGAATATGATCAACAAAGTGCGTGTACCACTGGAATTGTTAATTCATCCAGGACTGCAAGAGCTAAATGGGGGCCTTGAAGGAATTCATAGCTAGGAACAAGGATGTATCGTAAGAAAAAAACTTTTCTGGCTAACCTAGATTCAAAAGAGCCTCATAATTTGACATTCTATTAACTTGCTCCCCATGGGGCAGTTTCCTTCCGTTCCTGAAACAGCTGTCTTAACACTCTCTCTCTAAAAACCCCAGCCTTCATGTGAATTTACTTTCAAGTTACTGCATGCTTTCTTTAATCTTTAAGATCTTAAAGAAAGTCTTGGAGGAACAAATAATGTTACTTGTCATCTCAATCTAAACTCCTGTTCTCTTCTTCCAGAGAAAAGAAATCATTTTTATGGTTTTGTTCCCAGGAATACAAAGATGTTTCTAAGAAGTTGGTACATCAAAGTTCAATGTGGTACTGTATAGAGAAGTGTGCAGACAATGTCTATTATGTATTATAACTGAAATCTTAATGTTCCGGAACCATTGATGGGCTCCATTAAAGCTAACAAGTTTATTTCTATAACTTTTTATTCATTCACTGCTAATGTTTTCATGACATCTTATTTTTTAACAAAACATTTATAATAACAAATAGTATACTAGATCATATTAATTCTTATAGGACTTAAATTGTAATTCTACTCAAAATGTACATTTTAACATACCATAGAGGCATATTATATCCATAGATATAGCCTTTTGCTTTCCACAATTAAGGAACATTGAGCAACTTATGGGATCGTCAAATAATGTGACATGATCACTGCTTGAAAAAGGCTGTTTGTAGCCGAAACGTTGCGCACTGGTGTGATATTAAAACTGGACATTTTCACTTTGGATGTGCTGTGTCCTGCATCTTTTTCCATGATGATCTATAATGTGACACAACATTCTATACACCCTTATACAATTTTATTGGTCCATTACTTGGAATGGTAATTTTTAAAGAAGAGATTTTAAAGTGTAATGATATCTTTAGAGTGTAATGTAACTGAGTTCTTGGGGTATCTTTTAACACTTATCTGAGTGACATGCCTGAATACATGACTTGATTAAAAAAAAAAAAAAAAAAAAAGATAATGTAAGGGACCCCTGGACCTGATGGAAGACTGGTACGGGCAGACAGTGTGAGCGCTAGTGCTAGCATCCCCAATACAGTTCTTGCCTAGTCCTGCCTTGCCTACACTGTTCAATTAGTCAGGTTCACAAATTTTTGGTGTATAATTTGCGAACTTGCAAACCGGACCTTTATCCCCTCCTGCTGCTGCACTGTAAATTAACGTCGCTGTAGCCTATCCTGAGCCTGCAGCAATGTTAATTTATGATGCAGGATGACACAGGCACAGAAGCTGCTCCTGTGTCATCCGCGGTCAGTCCCAGCTATCAGTGATAGCAGGGCAGTTTCTAGGTCATTTTGGCAACAGGGCGAATCTTGATAAAAGCGCCCCCCACCCGGACCTCACTTAGTTCAGCCCTGGGAAAGGAAGGGGGGCATTTATCAAGACTCAGGTTGCTAGGAAGCAATGTTATATTGTGAATACAAAAACATCATTCAGTGACTCACAGGTGACGTCTTCTTTGATCTGAGGCGTCACTTTCCTTTTCCTCTCTATCCAGCCAAGGCCTCCATGATGATTTCTTCCAGCTACAATTCATCTCTTCAGAACCTGCCAGACAAACATTTCAGGCTCCGCACATTTCCAGAAATTTCCTACCCCTTTTCCCACTCAAGGTCCCCAGCTGTGGTAATTCTGCTGTTTGGTACAGTGAAGTCAGTAGGTATGTGGGTTGTCCCCTGTATGTAGGATCCCCTACTGTGCCCCCATATACGTTACTGCTAAGTGCTGCGATCATCTAGTGTGAATTTATCTATCTATTTATAGTAATAATGTCTCCTGCTGTGCATCCATATAGAAATGTCTCCCTGTGCTGTTCTCCATTATAATAATGTACCCTGTGCTGTGTCTCCATAGTACTAATGTCCCACTGTGCTCTGTCCCTATAATGATGATGTCACCCTGTATTGGCCCAACACAAAAACAAACCAAAATACTCACCTAATCTTGGTAATGCGCTGGGTGTAACCAGGGCCGATTCTAGCTTTTCTGCCGCCTGAGGCGAAAACTGACAAAGCGCCCCCCCCCCCCCCCCCCCTCAGAGCAATAGTCAGAGAGAGAACATCCAGGACAGGCACAGTGCATCACCGCAGTGTGTATGGGACAGTACTATAGATAACAGTGTGCTCTGTGCGGTGACCAGACTTTGTAACTGTTTGAGCCACTATGGGCCCCCTGGGAGCTTCAAAACAAACAACAATCTACAACTGCTGACCTCTGACCTCAGGAGCCGGAGAAGAGCCATAAAACGGGCTGCTCTGTTAACTCTTTCAGTACTGCAGAATGTAGAGTATTACTGTGCATCACTTACATTCTGCAATACAGAAAGAGTTAACAGCAGAGCAGAACGTTACTTTTATGCCTCTTCTCCTGCTCTTGCACTATGCTGAGGTCAGCTCGGAGGTCGGCAGTGCAGAGAAGACATAATACAGCGTCCCCGCTGCTAACTTTTTCTTTTCTACAGTGTGTAAGTGATGCAGAGTATAATAACTCTGCATTATTGAAAGGGTTAACAGCAGGAGACACTATATCTATGTCTTATGTGATGTGAATACCTGTGAATACGAGGCTTCCAGTGCCTCCTCAGCGCTTCTCATGAGGCAACTGACAGGAAACACGGCTGGGCACTGAGCCGTAACTAGTTGTAATGATAAGGACACAGGACGCTGATGCCGCCCCCCTCAAGGGCTGTGTTATCTGCCGCCTGAGGCAAACACTTCACCTCGCCTCATGGCAGATACGGGCCTGGGTGTAACTAGAAATGGCTCTGGGTTACATAGCAAACTTTTGATTGCCCCGTCCCCACGACTGACCACTAAGCTGTCAAGTGTATTCATAACTACGTAACTGCTAGCGCTGGTCAGAAGTGCTTGCAATTAAAGGGACATTTGCAGAACCTGGGAGGCCTGTTCGGCCTTCGGGTGCTGCAAATGATAACATCTCAGGGGGCTCAGTGTATTTCGCTGGGGATATGCTGAAATCAGAAGCACTGAACTTGGAAGCATCTCGTGGCCCCATAGAGAATGAAGTGCAAGCTGCAGGGGCTGATCGCTTAGCTTGTTGCAGGGTACACCCTAAAGTATATACATTAACACTGGGTTTTGGATATGCCTTTTGTATTTGTAACATATGTAATTCATTCATCAGTTGTGCACTGCTATACATTAGACATAAATTAACCTCTAAAGATGCCTTGGCAGGTGGAACACGTGCAGTATTCTCTGTATTTGAAGAAAAATAAAGAGATTTGCATCTAGCGCACCTAAATAAAACTCATCAGAAGGTCATTACTCACGATATCTTTTTCATCTGCTTTTACTCTTGGTGATGAGGTGTTTGTAATCCTTCCGATTTGGAGTTCCAACAGGGTGAGTATAGTCCACGCTGGGAGTACGCCCCGGCCGGTGGCGTGTTCTCAACCAGCTAGCTAGTGTTCCGGTAAGGGTTTACTGTGACGTCACAGAGTTTGTTAAGGAGCAAGGTGAGGACCAAACTTTCTCCTACTAGTTTCCTGAGGAAGGCGTTGGTAACGCTGAAACTAGTAGGAGAAAGTTTGGTCCTCACCTTGCTCCTTAACAAACTCTGTGACGTCACAGTAAACCCTTACCGGAACACTAGCTAGCTGGTTGAGAACACGCCACCGGCCGGGGCGTACTCCCAGCGTGGACTATACTCACCCTGTTGGAACTACAAATCGGAAGGATTACAAACACCTCATCACCAAGAGTAAAAGCAGATGAAAAAGATATCGTGAGTAATGACCTTCTGATGAGTTTTATTTAGGTGCGCTAGATGCAAATCTCTTTATTTTTCTTTGTATTAATTATCACACGGGAAACTACGGGTATCCCCACTGTGCATCAAAAGCAGCACACTAATTGCCTATGTAGTACAGCGCCGTGTAAGATATACACACAGTATATACATTATATTCTCTGTATTTGCTTGTCCTTCTGAGTATTATACATAGTACCCGTCTTGATGCTTCATTAAGTGGCCTCATGCATAAGCTAGTCATTTGCTGTTTGTTACTGTATGTAACAGCACCTATGTTACTGATTTGAGGTGAATGTGGGCCATGTGATCTTAGCGGGGATCCGTGACTGATAGAAGTATTTGGTATCTTTCATCTTTTATGTCTTTTAGCATGTTTTTGTGATTTGTATTTCTTTATTATAAATGAGGTATGGCCTGTTTTTAAACATGTCCATCTTTGTATATGTTAGGTTTATGTTTAGTATTAGCTGCCTTTGTCTTTTGTAACTTTTGTTCAATAGTCTGATGCATTTTTGTGGTAGGTGGTAGGAGATGTCCATGAGGCCCTATGGAGTTGAAGCACTAACCACTTGGGTTTGTCTGTGTATGAAGGATCTAGGCTGCCTGAACACAAGAGTAGGAGGGCGCTACAGCCTCACTCACACTTAGTCTTCCGGCAGCAGGGAGCGGAGATAAGTCCGAGCTGCTCGCTTGCACAGGAGGATCTCTGCAGTTCAACAGGGTCCTTAATGCGGACAGGAACCAGAGGAGAACCAGAAGGTGTCCAATCACTGGAGTTAATGCGGTAGCAGTGAAGTAAATGAGAGCGCTTTCTATCCAGTGCAGTAACAGAAAGGGGGCACAGGGGGCTCATATTATCGAATTCGTATTACCAACTCACATTTTTTTTTAATCATTGGCTTATCTTGCAAAACACTCTCAGGTCAAGTTATTGGTCATCCAAGGTTTCACAGCAAAGAATAAGAATCCTTGGGTTTTAAAGATATAATCAACGTATAAAATACAAGTAGAAACATACCACATTTACAAGTATGTTTTGGACATGAAACTATGGCCCAGGTGGTTGGCTGTTTTTCTGTCATAGAATTTGCTCCCGCAATCAGGACCCGCAACCTGCTGAAATTGTAAATAATTTTATGGTCTTATGTTTATTTTTATATATAGTTTATTTTATTCTGTTGCATAGATGTCTAAGATGTATTTAGATTCTTCTAACTTTTCTGCCCAGACCACAACCATAACAGTATCGCCCTAATTGTAAATTGAGACTCTACTGGACTGCACTTTTGGGCAGATGGTGGTGCTGCAAGGAAAACTGGATGGGTAGAATGTGTGAAACTTGCATCACCCCCCCTGTAACCCCAATGACCTTTGAGGAACCAACTTCTACTATGTCAGTAGGACCATGGACTTTCAATGTAGCTTTATATGGAGAAAAAAAACCTTTACTATTAGTAAACCAATCCATTTTATGTACTATTTGCAAAAAAAATAACACAATAAAGAGAAAGTAATTCATAGCAGACAGTTTACAAAAAAAAAAAAACACTTTTTGGGTTATGTTCTCACAACATCTTTTGTAGGCAAAATAACGGCTGTTTTTTTTTTATAATGATGGTTGTAAATAATGATCATGATTATTATTGTGGGCCGTCATTGTAAAATAACTACTGTTATTTTAAAAACAACGGCCATGATTTTGCATAAAAAGACTTTGTTTAAACATAACCTTCATGTGTTTGTGTGGTCCTACTTCTATCTCTTTTGATCCCTTATCGCTGTCTGCCACAGAGGTCTTCTCTTTTTAACTACTACTATCTCTATCGGCTGCTAAAGTTCACACTAAACCGAACATTTAGCAAAGTTTTGACAGAATTAGTTTATTGATCTCTTTCTAGGATGGGGTAAGTACCATAGAAATTTTCCCCATAGGCATTGGTTCAAGGAATTGGCTTGTCTAGGCTGTCAAAAGCCTAAAGACAAACCAAGGGAGAGAAAAAGAAGAAAGCTGGCACCGGCGCCTCGTGTGATACCTCAATACACCAAGGATAAGGATTATGTAAGAAGGTGCTCACCTGGATGCCACTTGGGCTTTGCACTTTTATATATCTGATGAAGAGGACGTATGTCTTCGAAACGCGTCATATTTGTGCTATATTAAATATATTTTTCACTATATTAAATTCATTTTTTTAAGCTTTCGGCCACTTCTCTATGTGGACAGCGCTGACCGTGAGTACCTTAATTCCTTTTTATTTTATTCACTTAAAGACAAACCAGTCACTGAGGCTTCTGGGAGAACCTTCAAATAGGTGAAGTGTAAAGTAAAGCCTAGCGGATCACAATCAAGCAGCTGGAGGAGAATACAAGCGAGCACAGGGGTGTTGTAGGCAAGGACTGCGATTTACATAGCTTGCCTACTGCAACCAGGAAATGAAAAGTGTCAAGCAGGTGGGGCCTGTCATTCACGTGATCCTAGCACTGCTACTCCTCACTGTGCTGTATTCCTACCCCTTTGCATAATCAGGGCCAAGCACTGGGTATACAGCACAATGAGGATTAGCAGTGATAGGGCCCAGGTAAAAAAGCCTTGTTTTATGAAAATAGAAATACAGAAAAAAGCAACAAAGGTTGAATGCTTTTATTGATATCTGTAAGTGTAAGTTTTCAGGGGTGACCTATTTGCTTTAAATTACCATATTTTTGACACAATCTTTTTATTTTTATTTTAATGCAGAGCTTATTTTTTGTGTGGAGATCTGCACTTGTATCCTTGTCATTTTAGGATAGATGGGACTTTTTGATCACCTTCTGTGCCATTTGTTTGTTATATGAGATGAACATTCTAGTCTTGTTTTTGTTGACACAGTCAGATTAGCTCTAATAAATCTATTAGCTCTATTAGATCCCATTGTCTTCATTCCTTTATTTTGTCTGCTTTAGTCTTTTATTTTACTCAGACCATAATACAATGCTTGGTATTTTTCCTTTTTTGTCTTTGTTAAATGATGAAAGAGTCAATTGATATCTCAATAACTTCAATTACTCTTGGCATTCAACCTTCTTTTGAATTGAAAGTCTTTCATCTCACACAGACTATGTATATATCTTTTGTTTTCTAATTAAACACTGATTCTTCAGGCATTACAGTTTTCATTATTTCCTTACATGGGAGTAAAGTAATCTGTCTGCACCTTGCATTATTGTAGAACACAGCCGTCTGATCAAAGATAATTGAATACCTGTATTTTTCAGCAAAAGAGATTTACATTGAGGCTATGTTCACACTGCGTATGAATCCGTCCGTAGTGTGAACCGCGAATATACGCACGTAGTTTTGAGGTTGATGCGTTCGCTTGAAAGTATACGATATACGCCCGCACAGTGCACACTACATATGAGCTTACGGCGGATCGTATACGGCTCCGTGAAAAATGAACAAGACCATTGTTTGAGGACGGAAATGTTGAAACTCACGGCCGTGGATTTCCATGCGGTCCCGTACAAAGTACTTATTTCAGCCAAATTGAACTTGATTTTTCGATCCAAAAGGTTCTGTGTGGTTTACGGGGCTGGGCGAAGATTTCCAAGTAAATGACCTGTTTCAGATCGCTTCGAAACAAGCTAGGGAAGCATAACTGTACTACGGGCGTATGTTCGCGGTTCGTACGCATCCGGCCGCATGTCTATTTTTCCCACACCCGTAGTTTCAACTGCACATGTACGGTGACGTACGATTTACGGACGGAATCATACGCAGTGTGAACATAGCCTAAATGTTTTTATATTAAAAATATGTACCTTATTCTGTTTATATCAGAACCTCAATTTTGCTCTTTTTTACACTGTACATTCCAAACACAACTGTATTTGGGCACTAATATGTGTGTTCACGTGTGTACTTGAGTTAGTATTGAATACAGAGCCAAGAATATGAAGAAGTGGAGCAAGGAAAGACTAGACTCCTCTTCTTTTCAAAAGAGTCCCTGGCTTTGTGTTAGTGTTCATCGAACTGTTCGAGAAAAGTTAAGTTCAATACGAGCATCTCGATTTTCTCGAACTCAAACCAAACTTTTTACTGTTCGTTCAAGTTAGTGTTAACTAGTTAGTGTTCAAGATCAAGTTTGAGCACCTTTCTGCCAGCCAATCAGTGCAGACCACATATAAGTGTCAAAAGCGTCATTGCTAAGGTGTAAGGGTCTCATTGGCTGCTAAAATCACGTGACCATCTCATGGATCACGTGATGTGTCCTGGATGCCATTTTCTACTCACTCACTGTGCTGTACAGACTGCTCTCTGACTGTCTGCTTGCTTGCTGCTATTTAGCTTAGGTAGTTAGTTAGTTAGTTAGTTAGTTAGTGGGGTGTTTACCAAGCTTAGGGACTTTAAGACAAGGTTAGTGACGTAGGGACAAGCTTAGGGACTTAGGGACAAGCTAAGACTTACAGTAGTTAGAAAGCATTCCTCTTCATAGACAGCAATACTTAGGTCTAATATTGCTGGCTGCATCTTGGATACTCTGGGCCCAAAAGTTCATTTTTGTCAGTTTTTATTGCTGAATAACAGTGTAAAAAAAAGTCTCCACATCTGTCATCCAAATCAATCAATGGTACATAGGAGTTGCTTAATAAATTTATCCTGGGTGGCTAAAAGTTAATTTCTGTCAGTTTTGGGGGTAAAATACCTTTCAAATATACTGTGCTATTGTCATAGATATATATATATATATATATATATATATATATATATATATACGGTATGTTATTGTCATAGAAATAAATATATATATATATATATATGTAGAGGCGGACTGCCTCTACATAAATCCCGTGCGCGCCAGTGCGCGCGGCAGGAAACCTACGCCAGCTCAGAGCTGGAGTAGGTTTTCTTTTTTTTTTATGCTAATCTAATGATGGATAGCGCGGACTCTGAGTGACCTCCATTATACTGACTACTATACAAGATGCTGCGAAAGCTTGGGTGACCTCCATCATACTGACAACTAAACAAGATGCTGGGAAAGATGGGTCACCTCCATTATACTGACTACTATACAAGATGCTAGAAAAGCTGGGTGACCTCCATTATACTGACTACAGAATGCTGGGAAAGCTGGCTGACCTCCATCATACCTGGTATAAGATGCTGGAAAGCTGGGTGACCTCCATTATACTGACTACTATACAAGATGCTAGGACAGCTGGGTGACCTCCATTATACAAGATGCTGGGAAAGCTGGGTGACCTCCATTATACTGCCTACTATACAAGGTGCTAGGAAAGATGGGTGACCACCATTATACTGACTACTATACAAGATGCTAGGAAAGCTGAGTGACCTCCACTATACTGATTTTAAGATGCTGGAAAGCTGGGTGACCTCCATTATACTGACTACTATACAAGATGCTGGGAAAGATGGGTGACCTCCATTATACAAGATGCTAGAAAAGCTGGGTGACCTCCATTATACAAGATGCTGGGAAAGCTGGGTGACCTCCATTATACTGACGATACAGGATGCTAGGAGGGAAGGGAAGGCTGCGGCAACACTCCATGGGTGTCCGGTGGCCCTGCATTCCAACTCAACTCTGCTACGTCACTACCTCAACTTTGCTACGTCACTACCTCAACTCTGCTACTTCACTACCTCAAATCTGCTACTTTACATCCTTACTACCTCATCTCTGCTACTTTACTATCTCAACTCTGCTACCTCAGTTATCCATTGAAAGGAATGAAGTATTTCACCCTCTTTTCTGTCATTCTTAGAACCCAATTTTCTTCTTTAAGTTGTTCCATGTATCCAGTTTACTCTTTTGGATGGTAATTTGTAACGCCTGGAGTAGTGGATCCACTGGACCGTCACCAGCGATGGCACTAACCTCACCAGGGAGCGGAGTCTAAGGGGCCGCTGGTTTTCACCAGAGCCCGCCACAAGGCGGGATGGACTTGCTGCGGCAGGCGACCCCCAGGTCGCTACCCCTGGCTTGGTTGCTGGTGACGGCAGGCGAGGCGTGGCAGGAGCAGTAGGCAGGAGATCGTGCAGGCAGAGGACAGAAGGCGTGCTCGCAGGTGGCGGACAGGGCTCAGGAACAATGGGAAGGCAGCGGGCAAGGATTGGGACAAGGACTAAGGACAGGAAACAGGGGCAAGGACTAAGGTCAGGAACAACAGGGGGCTGGGCCAAACGCTATGGGAAGCATATAGAGGCTCCAACACAAGGGACAGGGCATGCTGGGATTTATAGGGGAGTGATTGGTGCAACTAACCAATTAAGGGCGGACTGGCCCTTTAAATCTGAGACAGCCGGCGCGCGCGCGCCCTAGGAGGCGGGGACGCGCGCGCCGGCCGGCACAGACCGAGACAGGAACGGAGGAGAGGTGAGGCGCCCCAGGGGCCGAACTAGCAGCAGCGCCGGGTCCCTACACAAGGACCCCGGCGGCTGCATGGGACAGGAGGCGGTCGCGGCGGTGACCCGGAACGCGGGAAGCCGCCGCGGCCGTGACATAATTTCAGCTACTCCTCGCCTGTATAGGTCTAAAAATTAACCCGAACATCTCTGATTCACTCATCACTAATGTTTACCAGTTACAAATGACCTAAATGTGTGAATACAACCCCAGATGTGATGGCAGCAAAAACTGCAAAAAAGATCCTACAATTGGTCATGTGGCCCTCCCCACCCTAAGGCCCTATTACACGGGCCAATCATGAGGAGCAAGATCAGTGCTTATCTACAATGCTTGGGACATTTATTACAGCCCCCCCCCCCCAGCAAACCTAACATTCACATTACTTTATAAAGCATATTCAGAAAAGTAGTGAAAAAAACTTGGTGTTTGCACACCGGTACCTTAGCACCTCCGGACAGCTGTCCTTCATATATCCGGACTCTTTAAAGAAAGGAATCCCCGAACTCTGGTCATAGATCCATAAGTAGACATGCTTTATTCAGGGTGCTGGTACAAAAATCGATTGACGTTTCGGAGGATAAGCTCCTCCTTCCTCATGCGCAGGGACGTAACGGGTGGGAGTTCAATATTTGAGTAAAGACATTAAGACATTTGTGTAATAGAACAATATCACATATATGCATTTTATGTTACAATTCATATATTACTCGCATGATCCTTTATGAAGGAGAACCAACATACGATACGTTTATAAAAATACTTGAAAACTACATGTTTCATTGAGTCCTTTCGGACTCAATGTCTCAAGCTCGGTGATCCAATATGCTTCACGTTGGAGTAACCATCTACGGTTCTCCTCACTGATTTTTGTACCAGCACCCTGAATAAAGCATGTCTACTTATGGATCTATGACCAGAGTTCGGGGATTCCTTTCTTTAAAGAGTCCGGATATATGAAGGACAGCTGTCTGGAGGTGTTAAGGTACCGGTGTGCAAACACCAAGTTTTTCTCACTACTTTTCTGAATATAGTGTATTGAGCGGGACGCGGTGGAGGTCCTGAAGTGAGAATCTAGTGCATATATACAGTATATATATATATATATTGCTGTTTTTTTACGCATTACTTTATAAAGTCCAGTTGATTTGACTATTCAGGGAAAGTGCAGATAGTCAACCAACAAGTAGAATCCCAATATCTCAGGAACAGGAAGGTGTAGCAAAAAAAAAAATTAACTTTTTTTTTTAAAGAATCGACAGGTCCTATTTAACACTACCCTGCAGAAAACTTGCATATAAACGAATTTATTAAACTCAAATTAGGAAAGAAAATGTTTTTACTATTTAAAATGGTTTTTAGAAATCAAATCAAATGGATGAAAATTCCACAGAGCTAAAGCTGGGAATGGAAGGGCTGTTGGGAAGTTTGAATTTATTTGAATTTGGACAGCTGTTGTTTATGTGCCACTCATTTAAGTGACCAAAGTGATTCAGAAATAATTTCCTGAAACCTTCTAGTCTTACTGCACAGAGGTTCTCTGCTGGATTTATGGGGCACAGAATAGTTCTCAAGTGCTAAAAAGACAGCCGGACTGTCTCCGATTCCAGGCACTATCAGGACCACTGAGCTATGGAACAGTTGTAATAATAATCATCTCACATCAGACCTTACCGATTTAACAAATTACAATTCAATAAAACATTTATGTACTTATGCAGGGCTGTGACAAGGAATGGGCAGGATAGACACCCGCCTACGGCACCAAAGCCTACCCAGCCCAGAGGGGTGCAATTGTTGGCAATTACTAGCACCACTTGCATGGAAGCAGATGGTGTGAGGAACCGCTGGTTCATTGGTTAATGAGCCTGCAGGGACACCTATCTACCTATGAGAGGGGCACTTGGCTAATTAAAGGGGGTACCTACCTGAGGTAGTTACCTACGGGGGCAACTATTTACCTACAGTATAGAAGGGCACCTGGCAACTTACAAGGTGGATACTGGGTGCATTTATCTACTGGGGGCACCAGCTACCTTACTATGGGAGAGGAACTGGCTACATAGTGGGTGGCTACATACTGGGCACCAGGCTATCTGCAGAGAAATAACTTTATATTGAGGGATACACCTATTTCTTTACTGGAGTTAAATATGTTATGGGGGCACATGTCTACCCACTGGGGGGCAGCTACCTACCGTGGCACATCTACCTACTAGAGAACAAATTACTAAAAAAAAAAAGGCTCCTAACCACAAAGGGGTATTAAAACCATTTGGGGCTCTTTGGGTGGGGATAAAGCAAAGATGATGATGGAAAAGGTGGAGAACCTATGGTATTTGTCTGATTCTGAGGATACAGGTGATAGATGGGAAAAGTCATCATGGCAGCCTGGGCCGAGTGGAAAATAAAAGGTAAGGGAATGTCTAAGGTCAGAGAAGATGCCCCCTGTGAGTCACTGGATGTAACTGGATGTAATCACTGATAGGGTTTGCAGAGCCTGTGTATCTACCACTACTTGGAAAAACATGATGAAGGCTGCATTTCCGGTACAAAGTGTAGCCTTTTTCAAGCAGTACTACTTGGAAGTGCTGTCAAATTGGGTCCGGTTTGGTAAGACATGCACCCACCCATGTGCCTGTGCTGCTTAGACTATGTTTTGTTCTACCACCTTAAGTCTATGTTGTTATGCTTTGTGGTCATGGTCACGGCAGTACTACTAGCCAGTAAAAATATTATAGTAAAATGTAAGGTGATAATATTTGTAGCTTGTATACTGGTGCAATAAATTAACTGTATGACTATGTTTATGCATACGCTTATATAACACATAGGAATTTATTATTATTATTATTATTATTATTATTATTATTATTATTATTGGGTGGGTGGGGGGTGCATTATCTGGCTTAAAATAGCATAAAAATGCCTTACCCCAGTCCTGTACTTATCAGTACTTATCTCAGTACTCAGTAGTATAAAGTAAGATAATCTGTAGTATAAATGAATATTCAAGAAATTTAAAGACAGATAGATTTCATAGATTTCTCCCGGAAATTGTCTGAAAATAGGAATGCACCATACATTAATAACTAATAACTAGGGATGAGTGAATTTACATTACAAACAAAGCAAAGTGCTTTGTTTGCTTGGAAGTCGGCTTATACATCGTCTGCCTTTGATCTTCATGCCGCCCCCTAATGATCCACCTTGGCTGCCTGAAAAAGCCTGATCCAGTCCTGGGAAACTGGAAGAAGTTGCCCAGGACTGGATCCAGCTTTTACAGGCACCTGAGGTGAAGTGATAGGGAGCAGCATGGAGATCAAAGGCAGCAGGAAATAAGCCGACTGCCAAGCAAACAAAGCGCATTGCTTTGTTTGCAATGTAACTTCGTTCATCTCTACTAATAACCCAAGCATTTTGCAAGGCAATCTAACAATTTTTAAAAATTGTAACTAAATTGTAGAAAGTCCTCTCAACCCACCGCTTGCTGCTTTACTCAGTAATGTCAGTAATGGGATGCATTCTGCCTTCTGTCAAGGACCCTGTAGAACTGCAGAGATCGTCTTGTGGAAGTGAGCATCTCGGCCTTATCTCCTCTCCCGCTGACAGCGAGTGAGGCTGTGGCGCCCTCCTACTCCGGTGTTCAGGCAGCATAAATCCTGTGTGCAGAGATGTAACCCACTATATTCCACTCAAAAATATAATTTGGTATGTTACAACTTCCGAGTCAGACTCATTTTAGAGTGACAGCCAGCTCAGTCAATCACTGGCCTCACTGAGTGGCTGAACAGGCTGTTACCCTGAGACGACTGGGACCCAAAGATGCCATAAGAGAACATCAGGGGAGTACAGAAAGGTAAGAATATACTGTTTTTTCTGTTATTACCATGGGCAGCAACATATAAAAAGTAGATTTAAAAATTCTACTTTTTATATGTTGCTGCCCAAGGTGATAACACAAATAAAATATCCCTTTAACTGATAAGCCCCTTCTTGACTAAAACAGTGTTTCCTACTAATATAGAACACCTTAGCTATCTTATTTTTGGATTGTGGAATAAATTGTCTGCATTTCAATAATTTCTTATGGGAAAATTTGCTTTGATATATGAGTGGTTTGGATTACAAGCACGTTCCCGGAACAAATTATGCTCGTGATCTATGTCTGTAGCCAGTAAATTCCTTAAAGAGAACCTGTCACCTTTAAAACAGTTGTCTGGGGAAGAAAACATTTTTACAAAGGGGCTTTGTAAATAACAAAAATAGCAAATTAAGCATAACCTCTTTTCATTTTTTTTTTTTTTAATCATCATCTAGAATTTATCTACACAGTGGATAGATGAAAAATACGTCTGGCTGGAAAAAACTCTTAAAGGGTTTAATTTCAACAAGTTATATCCTCTTAACAGGATAGGGAATAACAAGATCGGTGGGCGTCCGCATAAGAATGGAGGTAAAATGTTCACCAGAATGAATAGCGTGCACTGCACATTCCTGACCAGATCATCATTCATTCTTTTTGGGACTTGCTAGGCACTGAGCTAGACACATTAACCCACTCATAATTTTAGTTTTGCCACCTCAGTTGATAAAATAAAGCCCAAGAAGTATTGATGTAAAGAATATATTCTTTAAAGAGTTTAATTTTGTCTATGTCAGGTAAGTAAACCTATATCAGTAGTTGGGAGCTGTACTACTGGCATTACCGCTCAATGGTTGCGATAGTGACCAGGCCCCTACTCTCACTACATGCTCTACCTATGCAGACCCCTCGAATCGGCTTTGAAAATGACAGATGGTTCAGGGAACCGCAGGGAGCTAGCCTGCAGACTGCTCTCCCTCTGTTTAATTGGATTAGTGTTCTTTACAATGCTGATACAATTGAAAAGTTGGGAGTGCTAGCATAAGCATGGAAGTGCTCTGCCCCCTGTCCTGCCACTGGGCACTTCTTAAAAATGTTGGCAGCGTGTGGTTAGCTCTATTTGCATTGTACAGCATCCAGACCTGACCAGAGGAGGGCAGAGAAGTGGAGTACTGCAGGAGCCAGGACAGATGAGCATAACTAAAACCCCATCATGTATTCCAACAGCTAGGGAAACACATATTGGGAAACTTTGATTAGGTGCACAGTGGTACAGTACATGAGCTGAAAGTGGCACAGCATATTAGGTGACATAGGCAAAGTAAAATAGAGGACAGTGGCGCAGTACATTTGGGGACACTGACACAGTACATTAGAGGGGACAGCAGCACAGAACATTAGGGGACAACAGCACAGTACATTATAGGCAACTGTGAAACAGTACACTAGAGGACAGTTTTTCGGTACATTGGAGGGGACACTAGCAAATAAGATTACAGAAGACAGTGGCACAGTAAAATAAAGAGGACAGTGGTACAGTGCATTAGAGAGGACAGTGGCACAGTAAATTAAAGAGGACAGTGGTACAGTACATTTGAGAGGACAGTGGCACATAACATTAGAGAGAACAGTGGTGCATTACATTACAGAGGACAGTGGTACAGTGCATTAGAGAGGACAGTGGCACATAACATTAGAGGACAGTGGTATAGTACATTAGAGAGAACAGTGGTGCATTACAATACAGAGGACAGTGGTACAGTGCATTATAGAGGACAGTGGCACAGTACATGAGTGAGGACTGTGGTACAGGACATTAGAGAGGACAGTGGTACAGTACATTAGAGGGGACAGTTGCACAGTACATTAGAGGGGACAGTTGCACAGTACATTAGAGGATGGTGGTACAGTACATTAGATGGGACAATGGTAGAGTACATTAGAGAGGACAGTGGTACAGTACATTAGAGAGGACTGTAGCACAGTACATTAATGGACAGTGGCACAAAATATTAGGAGACAATGGCGCAGTACATTAAAGTCAAATGTGAAACAGTACATTAGGGGCCAGTTTTGGTACATTAAAATGAACAATAGCACTGTACAATAGAGAGGACAGTGGCACATTACATTACAGAGTACAGTGGCAAAGTATAGTAGAGGAGACAGTGTCATACTTCATTTGGGCACACTTCAATTGCCCAGTTGGGTAGGGGGCAGTGGCATCATTAAAAAACTTTAGGAGGTGCAGTGGCACAATAAAATGATGTTTATTCAATACGTTATACTCACCTGTTTCATCCCCACCATGTCTAGCGCTGCTGCTCTTATCGTCCATGCCACCTTTGCTTAGTTTCCTACAGAAATTACATGCCCAGTCATTGGTTTCTAGGTTTTGTGCCATCTACTGCTGAGGCCAGTGATTGACTGCAAGGTATACAGTTACATCATCAGGGAAGTAAAAAAAAGATGGTGGCTAGGACCAGAGAAACAGCCCTGGGCACAGAGGATATAAAACCGGTACAGTATAGCTTTTTTTATTACAATTTTCTGACAATAACTTTTCTTTCTTTGACAATAGTCTTTTCTCGTTAATTCATACAATCCCTTCAAGGGGTCATGGTGGCAAGCATAAATTTTGACCCATGGCCCATGTGCTGAGCTAGGTAGGTGGGAGTTAAAGAGGTGCATAGTGTTTATTTGATAACTTTTGCATTTTCTTTTTAAACAACCCTTTTTCAACTCCATTGACTTTAAGTGATGTTGAGTAAATTACACTATTTATACCACTGAGACCTTCTGCTAATGCTACTCAACATTAAATAATGGGATATGCTTGGGTGATCCTTGTTTGGGAAAACATGCCAGAATTCTCAAACTGCCACCTGCTGTGTTCCTGGCATAAACTCCACTAAGAAAAATATATTAGTAACCAACTGTGGTGTAACAGATGTAAGACAATAAATATCTGTTAGAGAAGACAAAATCTGGCTTAGCATAGTCTAAATTGCATAAATCTGAAAATCTGAATCCATTTAGGAATACAATGTAGCAGTAGTACCATTAGAAATGAAACACATCTGAGTGGTTTACATCTAGTTTGTATCAATGATATACATGTGATATACAAATATATAAAAGCTGAATAGATAAGCTTAAAGCGAATGTCAGGTACATTGCTTTGGGCCTTTTACATGAATGGATCCGTGTTGGCGTGGGGATGCCGGTGGCACGATTCTTTTTTTTTTAACCATTGCCCAGTTCCCTCGCGCTGCGTCTATTACCGAGCACAGCATCAAGCACTGGGGGCGGGCCAGCCGCCCCCCAGTGTGACAAAAAACCCTCCCCCTGTGATGCGGCTCCATTGATTGTAATGTTGCCTCATCACAGAGGGGAAGGGGGGTTGATGACGGGTTGGTACCAGATGCTACATTTGCTTTAAGAGATAATATTTTTGAGATAGTGGTTTGGTAATTGTCTCTTATTAGATATAACCTATTACCAAGGGTGCAAAGTCATGTTACATTAAACAATCAATTATGTTCACAGATTTAGATTTTTAACACCTTAACAACAGAGGGCATAAATTCAGGCCCATGGTGTCTGGGCTTTCACGCTTTTGGGTGTAAATGGATGCCCTTCTGGGTTATAGAACTATGAAGCAAGCTTGCTTTACAGAGGGTGAGGACCGGTTGGGAAAGGATCAGCAGCTGGGTCCTCACTGTCAATGACAGGCCACAAAGGTCGCATGGCAGCCCGCCATTACCCCTTAAATGATGCGATTTCTGCTTCACCTGTCACTTACCGATGGTAACCCCCTTATGACTGCGGGGGGTCTCAAACTACTTACCTTCGTGCAGTCTGATCGCCAATCTTCTCATAGAGTCTGCTTCAAACAGGCACTATGAGAAGATTTCAGATAACACTGATCAATGCTATGCTATGGCATAACATTGACCAGTGTATGCAATCTAATAGTAATAGGTAATAGTTCCCCTGGGGGACTTAAAAACTTAATTGTCTGATCTATTGAAATAAAACAATATTGTTTGTGCATGGTAAACAGCATAAAGAAAAAGCGGTATAAATGTCAGGATTGCTGATTTTTTAAAATTACATTTTATCTTAAAAAAATTCTAAAAAGTGATCAATATGTCCCATCTACACATATATGGTAATAAAACTAGAGATCATGGTGCAAAACAATGACACTCCATAAAGAACCATGGATGAAAAAATAGAGATCATGGTGCAAAACAATGACACTCCATACAGAACCATGGATGAAAAAATAAAAGCTATTTAGAAAATAGTAAAACATTATAAAATGTATGTAAACTTGCATAGGGATTAATTGAGATGAATAAAAATAAAGCCAGGAATGGATAAAAAAAATGGGAGATCTCAGTCTTTCCTTTATGACCTATTCCCCTTTTTTATGTGTTCCTGGCTTTGGTTTCAATAATTGCAATTAAAGGGGTAGTGCGGCGGTAAAAAATTATTCACAGAATAACACACATTACAAAGTTATACAACTTTGTAATGTATGTTATGTCTGTGAATGGCCCCTTCCCCGTGTCCCACCACCCCCACCCGTTTACCCGGAAGTGTAGTGCTTTATACATACCTGATCCGTGCCGACACGCGTCCGCCATCTTGTGCCAAACGTCATCTTCGGCTGGCACGCGTGTCGGCACGGATCAGGTATGTATAAAGCACTACACTTCCGGGTACACGGGTGGGGGTGGTGGGACACGGGGAAGGGGGCCATTCACAGACATAACATACATTACAAAGTTGTATAACTTTGTAATGTGTGTTATTCTGTGAATAATTTTTTACAGCCGCACTACCCCTTTAAAAGCCTGACTGTGTGATCACACCCTAATAGGCTGAATGTATAGTGCAATCACCCTACCTGCATTTCTGTTAGGCTATGTTCACACGCTGTGAACGACCGTCCGTTTTGTGACCCCGGCCGGGTCCCGGAACGGCCAGTCTCTGCCCGGATCATCCTGGCCGGTACTTAAGTACCGGCCAGATGATCTTTCCGGCCGCAGGGTTCTGATGCGGGCGCAACAGCGTGCTCCCGCATCAGAACCTCCCACAGCACACAATGAAGCAAGCGGCCGCCGCTCGCTTCATTGTGTGAACTGACAGGGTTTCCTACGGCCGCAATTCATTGAATTGCTGCCGCAGAAAAATGACATGTCAGTTATTTGCGTCGCCGCACGATGTGTATACGCTCCGGCCGGGACCCCATAGATCAATAGGCAGTGTACATAGGCGCATAAAGTACGGCCGTTGTTGCTGATGGCAACAACGGCCCTACTTTTACGTAGTGTGAACATACCCTTACACTGTATTATGTCATTTAGCGTCATCCATACTAAGTACTTCTAAGATCTCTTATGCAAACATATTAGTAAACCATTGACATCCAGCACAGCTCTATGCATGCTCGAAGTAATATACTTTACTACACCTATACAACTCACTTAAATTTAACAAAGCTATTAAAACTTTTGAGTGTTACATATAATAAACCACTTACAGCACATACATTTTTCAGCGTTAAATACAAAATGTAACCTGCAAAACCAATGCTACAGTATCTAATTTAGTTCATTTTTTATTTAGTTAATATTAGTTTATTAGTTTTCAGGCCAGTATACTCACCTGGAAATATGGTTTGCCTTTTTCAATGCCTCCAATAACTATATCAGAAGATGCCATGGCTCCATTGGGAGAAAACCCTAAACCGACATAGCCCAGGGTCTCCACCTGTACAAGAAATGTGATTATGTTATCCTTGTGCATCCAGTACATTTGATATTTTCCTTGGGAATCCAGAACAGCGCTGTGATGATAACTCTGCAGATCCAAGTCCATTGCTGCAGTAAAAAGAGGTAGCAGAAACATGTATGCAAGCATCTTCATGTAAGTTATCCTCCCAAGTGAAGTAACAGGATTAAAGTACACTTTCATTCAGCTCTCTCCTATTCAACAAACTACTCAACACTGAGTGCTCTAGCCCTAGAGCGTGTGTGCTCTGATGATCAGAGGAGGAGGGAAAAGCATGAAGCTCTTCAGCAGGAGGCTTGTGCTACTTGTCCCTTTCAGGAAGCAAAAAGCATGGCTTGAGCCTTCCTCAGTTAACTAGGCTTCTCACTAGCCTAAGGCTAGACTGCAAGACTGCCTTGATGTACAGTGGAGTGGGCATGCTGCTACATGTGGGCACTTGTCTTTGTGTGTAAGGGATGTCTCCTTTTGTATTACTCCCATGTGCCAAAAATAAACTGCTCAGACCACTGCAAATGCACAAACATCAGCTTTTTAAGTATGTGAAATGTACTTTTAACCCCCTCTCGTGGTGAAAGTCTTCAAGAAGTATTTCACTTTAATAATAGCTTTTATCTTTGAAACATTCCCCATCTTCTGCTTGAGTAAACGAAAATAAATCGCTAAAATAACAATATTCAATCCATGCATTCATACAAAAAACTGAACAAAACGCTAGCAAAACTGGGCTAATGCGTCTCTGAAATGGATAGATTGCACTCAAAAGTCCTTTCTTCCCATCTCGCCTGAAAAACTATCAATCACAAAAGGCCTCATTTACCGTGCACCAAAATGGGGAATTGGGAAATAAGTACATAAAGATTATTCAGGATTTAGATCATGCTTGGAATGATTGAAATGAATCAGTTCCGCAAGGTAAAGCTGTCAAAATTACCTATAGTTTATTTGCTGGAACCAAAGTATTACTACACCTAAAAGCTTCTTCCAGTCAGCACTGAGGACACATCTCTAAATTTTGTAATCCGCCCCCACAAAGGAAAATTTCTACTTAAAGGGATACCCCAGCAAAAAAAGAAATAAAAAAAATCAAATGAACTGGTATCAGAAAGTTAACAAATTTGTAAGCTACTTCTTTTCCAAAATCTTTAAGTTTTCCAGTACTTATCAGCTGATGTATGTCCTGCAGGAAGTGGTATATTCTTTCCAGTCTGAAACAGTACTCTCTGCTGCCACCTCTGTCCATGCAAGGAACTGTCCAGAGCAGGAGAGGTTTTATATGGGGATTTGCTACTGTTCTTGACAGTTCCTGTGACAGACTGAGGTGGCAGCAGAGAGCATTGTGTCAGACTGAATAGAATACACCACTTCCTGCAGGACATACACAGCCTGTAACTTCTTGAAGGACTGAGATTTTTATATAAAAGTAATTTACAAATCTGTATAACTTAACACCAGATGATTTGAAAACAATTTTGTTTTACCTGAATACCCCTTTAACCCTACTGGTCTCCTAGAGGGCCTCCAACCAGAGCCAGTGCAAAGTGAATTCCCCACCTTGAACCTTCCCACCTTACACACTGTACTGCAAAACCATGAGTAAGATGAGGTACACCTTAGACTAAGACTGACACTTGGGCATCAATCTAAGGTGTATGAGGGTGTCCTGAACAACCACTGGTAGTGATAAGGGTCTGGTGCTGATACTTTTCATCCTTTGTTTCAGGAGAGATAATCCAGGGAGAGCGCTCTGTCGCTGCATCTTACCCCACCCCTCCCCATAGAGAACACAGTAACGTTCTAGTGTGTGGGGAGGATTGACAGCGGGTGGAAGAGATAACTGACAGCTGAATGATCGTTCATCCGTCGGTTATTGAAGGTGTATGGCCAGCTTAACTTAAGTCTTTCTGAGCTTTTCCTCTACTGTTTTAAGGTCAGATGCATATTGAAGGATAAAGGCATTTAATTAATAAAATACAAACATATAGGAATAATAATAAGAGTAAAAAGATAGGAAAAAAAAAAAAAAAACAGAAATGCCACAGAGCCCTTGCGGTATTGTACAGAATAGTATAGTGTCCACACGATACAGTAATAAAGTTCAGTAACCGCCAAGATGATTAGTGATCCACTATTCATGAGATAATCTATCAAAGAATGTTTGTATGGTCCAGGGGGAGAAATGTTGTTATTACTTGTCTTACCAGTCTCTGCATCCTGAAGCGGTCCCGGGATTCTGTCACTGTTGCTGTTCTTCCTCTGATGTCAAGTGCACCTTTTCGAAAGTGACGGAGAAGAACATTGAGTGTGCGGTCTCATTGTGGATGAGTGCAAACAGTGTAAAGTTATTAACATAGGAAGATAGCGCAATTAGCACAGAAGGTATGCAGAGCGGTCACTGTGGTGTTTAGAAGTCTTTCAAAGTAAATAACTTAGTCTCTGGATTGTATATAAAGCCAAACGTGTTTCAGTTTTTTTTGTACTGCTGTTGTACCCCTTCTTCAGTGGGAATTTAAAATGAAGCTATTGCTTCACAGGTACACGGAAGACAGTCTGTCTCTGCACTTAATGTACACATTTTACTGTACTTTTCAAGGACAGAAAGGTATAATAACTCAACATGAACCCAGCAAGAAATTTTTTAAGACTGACTCATTATTTCTGCCAGTTTATTACAAATATTTCCTATTTTGCAGCTCCATGGACCCATCTTACTTAGGTAATAAAGATGAGCCTCCTTGGATCTGAGCTGGCATAGATGCACTGTATGAAGAAGGGCGAGCCTCTTGATAAATTCAGAGGTTTAAACCCAGGGAAATTTAAAATTAGAGCTGTGCAAAAAACGCAGCTATTGATGCATCTGCCCCTTCATACACTACATTAGTAAAAAGAAACTCACAGGGAACATAAATATTGGAATATAGAAAAAGAATGTTTGGCCATCAAATGGGCCCAGGAGTAGTGTAGAGTGGACCTGTCAAACTGTTTGGGTTTGGCAATGTTCTACAAACCTGAACACTTGCCATTTGATTCCCTGCAGCTGCAAAACTTGGATTCAGCCCTAGGGCTGCCAGGAAAACATGGTTATAGCCTATGGCTGTATCCATGTTTTTCAGGACTCCCAGAGAATGTTGCTGAACCCAAACACTTTGACAGGTCCCCTCAACACTACCCAAGAATTTGAGTTTTATATTAACAATGAAAGGTGTAAATGCTCATCTGACAACGTAGTAATAAAAGGAATATTTTGGCACTAGAGAAAAAATAGAAATTTAGCTATACTTACATGGATCCTCTGCAGACAAGAGCTTAGAGCTGGACTTTCCCAATGAAAATAACAACTTTTGTTATTTTATGCACAGTACTTTATTCATCAGGGTTGTGCTATACAAAGACTTTTCTCAAGGATTCCTGGCAAACTATAGCAGTGGTTTATACTCTGGTATCTTTCTGGACATTGAGGCTGCATCTGTTTCTTTATAACTGACTCAAAGTTATAAAAAAAATGTTGTGCCCATATAATCTATAATGAAACAAAATCTGTGTTAGGGCTGGTTTTGGAGACCCCTGCTAGTAAAGAGTAATTCTGCTAGTCTAGGACATAGCTTTTTGTAAAAGTTTAATATGCAAGAAGAGGACATAGCTGCTTGTAAGAGGTAATCTGATAGACTAGAAAATAGCTGTAAAGGGTTAATCTGCTAGAGGAGGACAGAGCTGCTTGTAAAATATTAATCTGAGTCTTTCTCACTCACATTGCCAGCCTGCAGGAGACATACCACACTAAGGAGATACACTGCACTGAAGAAAAAAATTACCTTTTCTACTGTTGCTTCTTTTTTCTTCCACCCTTATCTTTTCCTCCTCCTGCTGTCTCATAAAACACAGGACTCATATAATTCCATAATCCCGCATGCAGTAAGGCCTGATTTGCTATGTACACAAAAGCTGATCTGCTAGATCGGCACTCCCTGGTGTCTTCCTGCTTTTTTTCCCACTCCTGAGGGATGCTGCTGACACTGAGGAACTGGTCTCTCCAGTGACAGGCCGCTCAGCCAATTACTGGACAAAAAAATTCTGAACAGCCTGTCACTGAGCAAACAGGCTAAGAAGTGTCAGCGGTGGCTCTAGTGATCAAGAAACAGGCAGGAAGACATTGAGGAGAATGGACAGGAAAGTAATAACTTTCTTATTTTCTATATTCTTTCATCAGTCACCAACAGCACACCTCCTATTACAAAGAGTGATGCTCGTTCGGCAGCCAATTATTCTTAAACTTGATAAAAGACAGTGATCAGCTGATGATCGGCTCCTTTATTACACTCAGTGATATCTGCGCAATTCTGCCTGATTGGATAGATAATTGTCCGGTATTATAGGGCCGGAAAACAGCAAAGATTTTCACCATGTTTGACCTATGAACTCTTCCATCTTGAAAGCAGGAAGTCACTCAGAACTGTCAAGATAGTAGTGATTGCAGGCATCCTTTCTTAAAGGGCTAGATCTTTATCACTAAATTAGAGAGAAAATGCTTAGCCTAGGTTAATTTAATATATTTAAAAACGTTACTATATTTTAGTATTCTCTTATTTCATGAGGATTTAGATGCCCATGTTTCAATTATAAAGACAATATAACTACATTAATTGAATCTGTATCCTGAACACATAAAGTGCAAGGCAAAGTCAGCAAAATAAGTTCCAGACTTTAAACCTAGTGGAAGATCAAAATTGGTCAGTCTGTGCTTTTTTCCCCATTGTATCTGTATAGATGTTAAAGCTTTATTATAATGAAGAGGGACAGGAAACATTAATGACTGTGAAGGTTGAAAAGAGCTTTGACAGTACCCCAAAAAGCAAGGAATAAACTAGATAAGGTTAAATCTATTTTTAGAGATTAAAAGAAGTAAAAACTATTTATTGGAAAAAAAAAATATCTTTAGAAAAGCTAAAGAAAAAGAACAGGAACATGATAACCAGTCACTTAGCCTTATAAAACAACTAAAAAAAAAACACTGCAGATTTTGACAAGAGTAGAAGATGAATGGTCACAGAAGTCATTAACTTACCATATAAAAGCTTGGAAAATCAAAAAGAAGGACAGAGCCTTATGAAGTCATCTCTCTTGTTCTTCTGCCAGACATGTAGGAGGACTGGAGGCTAAGAAGGGTCTTGCATACTGGAGACCAATAGACAAGGCACAGGCCTGTGGGAAGCTGTTCACCCTCAGGCTTGCCTCTCTGGGCTGGGTGAGTCTTTGTTGCGAAGGTCATTATGTGGCTTTAATAGCTAGAGCCTGGACATTACCAGGGTAAGCTCATGCCGTGATTTCTCTTACTCTCTTGTGTCTAGAAAGGGATTTAAGGAGAAGTCCGGTGAAAATTTTTATTAAAGTATTGTATTGCCCCCCCCCAAAAAAAAAGTTATAAAAATCCCCAATATACACTTATTACAGGAAAGGCTTATAAAGGGCTGAGCATAACTGAGCAAGTTATGCTCAGCCAATTGCGGCTGAGCAGCTAATGAAGCGGCATAGGGGGGCCAGCATGAGGGACAGATGGAGCGGTTCAGCTGGCCTCCCGAACATGACATCATTGTCCCAAGATGGCATAACATACATTACAAAGTTGTATAACTTTGTAATGTGTGTTATTTAGTGAATAATTTTGAAATGCCACACTACCCTTTTAAGGGGGAAATATCAGCAGGTTAGAGGAATCTAGCCTGCTGATATATGCTCATAGCGCAGGGATAAGGGATGAAGGTAAGTTTCTTTGATATTAGGAATTTATTAATTATGCTAGTTAGGCAGTTTGGAGCACTGAGGGCAGGACTAATACCCTTAGTGCACTGATCCGCACCCTGGCCTTCTCCTTCTAAACCAGTCTGAGGGTGAAGTTAAATCATTGGTATCCCAGTGTATGGGTGCTGTGAAGCAAGTGTCCCAGTATCCCAGTGTTCCTGCTCAATAGAGTTCCTGCTTAGTCGCATTAATGGATAGTCGGTTCATGTAAATATTTACTGTAGATCTTTTATTTAAAAATATAAAACATTACAACAATAACAAAAATACACTATAAATATCATATAACTGTACAATGTATAGAAGTCCAAGAGTCCATAAACTCCCTGTCTGTCCAACCTCATACCCACCAAACACACCACTTTATTTACCCCCACACGTGCAAACTAGATTTTTTTCCAATAAAATGCTAACATTAACACTGATAATACCCACAATAATAACACAAATATTAAAACTTACAAAACTCTACCAATTTGTGCACAATACCTAACATAACTATACTGTATAACAAACTTCTGATCTGGCTGTGTTCCACATAAAATAAATAAATAAATAATAAATACATACATAAATAAATAAATCCCCACATCAAACACTATACCTTTTTTTTTTTTTTTTTTTTTTTTTGGGCCCTGAGCTGGTTCTGCATCCCATGCCCCCAGTACATGGTAACAGATGTCAATGAACCAGGCCAGGATTTTCTGTATATACTAAAGTCCCAAAGGAACCCCTCCCCCTGCATAACCCACCACCCAACCTAACTCTAAACCCCAACCCTAGGTGGAGAACCAATGCTAAAAATAACACTAATATTATGCAAAACAAATATTAACACTAAATATATACAAATAAATCTTGTCACATAGAAGAAATAGTGGCACTCACCAGGAAAGATTGCAAATAAAACAAACTTTTAGTCCAGGTCTGGCAACTGGGATGTGGATCAATGGGCGACGACCAGGAAAGGAGAGACAGGCACCTTAAAGATAGAGCTCCTCCAAAGACAAGAGGCCCTAGCAGCCCCCAGCCTTAGTACTCCATAGAGAGCACCCTCACCAGGTCACTGACTGTGCTCCTAATCACCTCATTCACACCACGTGTGGCACCTGACCAATATGCTAACTAGAAATAAAATGCTTCAGTCCAAGCCACTAAGGTTTCTGAATGCTCCATAGGCCCATTCCGCATTGTTCAGCTGAATCAACCTGGGCCACCCCATGGAAGCACCCACCCTATTGTACACTTCCGTATTAAAGGGACAATAAAGCAGAAAATGCTCCATACTTTACAGCATGCCTCCGCACATCTCTCAGGGACATCCCCAATGCTCAGAGCTCCTGCACTTCACATTGTCCCTCACATACAGTTTCCCATGGGAGCAGTGCCAAGTACCAAAACTTCAAAGAGATCCTTCTAGTATTCAATAGGCCCAAACCAACCTCCAGATCCCGGCTTGGGCAATCCTTGAGCGCCAGCTGGAAATGGGATGACAGGACCCTTTTGCAATGGAATTTTCTCAAGAGAGTCGTATATGGTCGTCTCCTCATATCCCTAAACCCCACCAACGAATTACCTTCAGATCTGGGGTAGCATAAGCCTCTCTTTCCAGAGTTTTGCAAAGTTAGTCTTTAGAAAGGTATTGACCATACAACAGTAAATAACCTCCCTCTTGACTACTTTCAGTTTATGTGTCCATAAAAATTAGTAGAACACACTGTACACCCCAGTCCAGAGCGGCTCTGGCAAAATGCATACACTGCCCAGATATATCAGTAAAGGGAGCAGGAATGTACTGCAAAACCCAAGGGACAAAATATATTCAAATCCCCACCAAGCCCCTTCCAAGCCCTGTAAAATAAAGTGTTCAACCCCTTCCATTCCCAGTGACACCCCCGATTAGGTTACATCTACGTCCTGTCCCATCTTTTGAGGCATCAGTAGTGACACTATCCCCATATATTTATCTGTCTCCTTCTTAATTTATTTGGCTCTCTCAACCATTCATGTGTGAACGAAATTAAGGCAAGGTAGCCCTAATTTCAGCAACAGATTGCTACTGGTAGCAGCTTTAGAAGGTTGTTCTATTACAGTTAGAGGACATCATCCTTTGTGATATACATCCCATCACAAACCCTTCCTATAGACTTATACCACGAGAGTCGTTAGAACTTCACACAATAAGTATCCTCTCGTGAACCGCTGTGTGACATCTTACTACTGTGGTGATTAGAGATGAGCGAACCGGTTCTGCCGGTATGGGATCCGGTTTGGATTTTCCCAAAATCCAATCGGATTTTTGGAAATCCGCTCCGATTTTTTTTTTTCTTGCTTTCTAAAATGGCAACCGCCATTCTAGAAAGCAGGAAATGTTCCGGGCGGGAAAAACGCTTTCCCACGATGCCTGGAACACATCCAATCAGCAGGGATCTTGTACTAGCCCACCCCCTGTGCGACGTCGGTATTGCTTTAAAAGGAGCGGTCACATGACCGCACCACACAGTGTGTAGATGGAGAGAGAGAGAGAGAGGAAGCAAGCTGCTGTTGTTGTGTACTACAGACTACTGAGAAGATTTTGTGGGAAAGGAAAGGAAAGATTAGGAAAGCGGAGAGGAGAAACATCTAGTGATTAAGAGAAAATATATAGAGAAGAAATATAGAAAGGGCGAAAGATAGATAGATTAGGCATAGGACAGCAAAGGGTGCACGGAACCAAAACATGCAGTACAGATATACAAGTCCTATACTTCTGATAGTGTGTACATCACATCCGTCTTATCCTGAGAGACTAAAATACCTGGTGCAGTTGTGCAGTTGTATAGCATTATGTCTATAAAAAAGTGCTATATATATATATGTATGTATATATATATATATATATATATATATATATATATATATATATATATATATATACACACACACACACACACACAATTTCTGTACTTGGACCCTTCTGATTGAAAGTGTGTATATCACATCCGTCTTATCCTGAGAGACAAAAATACCTGGTGCAGGTGTAAGCATTATATCTTAAAAAAAAAAAAAAAGTTATGTGTATATATATATATATATATATATATATATATATATATATATATATAAAACCATATATATATATATATATATATATATATATATATATATATATACAATTTCTATACTTGGATCCTTCTGATTGAAAGTGTGTATATCACATCCGTCTTATCCTGAGAGACTAAAATACCTGGTTCAGGTGTATAGCATTATATCTTAAAAAAAAGTGCTATATACATATATACACAATTTCTATACTTGGACCCTTCTGATTGAAAGTATGTATATCATATCCATCTTATCCTGAGAGACTAAAATACCTGGTTTAGGTGTATAGCATAATATCTTTAAAAAAAAGTGCTATATATATATATATATATATATATATATATATATATATATACAAATTCTATACTTGGACCCTTCTGATTGAAAGTGTGTATATCACATCCATCTTATCCTGAGAGACTAAAATACCTGATGCAGGTGTAAGCATTATATCTTTAAAAAAAGGTCTCTCTCTCTCTCTCTCTCTCTATATATATATATATATATATATTGTAGGGATCTTCCCGGGGGATGGTGTGTTTGGACACAGTTCAGGCAGCAAACTTGGACTCATAAAACAGTTTTGGTGTTTATTTGTAGCATAAACGGTCCAGCAACATAAATACAGCAACACCGTGCATTGAGAATAAAACAAAACAAAAAGTCCTGCCCGTCTGGGCGCTTACTAATACACAGGTCTCCTTCCTGACACTTCACTTGGCAGGTAGTATTGCAGGGTGTGCATAAGCCCCAGCTCCCAGCAAACACACCATGCAGGCTGTTCACTCCTGTCTGAGAGCAAACCAAGGATCCTCTGCAGGGCTTTTCTCTGTCAGGCTGATTAGGGCCAGAGACACCTGACCCCAAAACCTGACCTGGATCGGGGGGAGGGAATGGCAAATCCCACTACCAAAACCTATCTGCCATTCCATGTAAGTCCAGGCCCGGCAATAATAAATAATAGCTCAGCAGCATAACACTGCTGAGCACAGATGCCTCCTGGACTCACCATCTCACGTTCCGTATTAACCTGGGTGAGATGTACACCCCCTCGAGCACTTTTCCCGTGACATGTCCACATATCCCCCCCCTCTTTTTCAGACCGGAGGGCTGAGCGTATTGTCCCCACAGGCAGTGTACCCTTGATAGGGCGTCCGCATTTGCCTGTAATTTCCCTGGCCGGTGTTCCACAGTAAAATTAAAGTTTTGTAGGGACAAAAACCATCTAGTCACCCTTGCGTTTTTCTCCTTGTTTAGCTTCATCCATGTTAGGGGGGCATGGTCTGTCACTAACCTGAATTTCCTGCCTAGCAAGTAGTACCTCAGGGACTCTAGGGCCCACTTCACTGCCAGACACTCTCGCTCCACAATGGCGTAGTTTTTCTCGGCCGGGGATAGCTTCCGACTCAAGTACATCACCGGGTGCTCCTCGCCATTCACGACCTGTGAGAGGACGGCGCCTAACCCTGTGTTAGAGGCGTCTGTCTGTACCAAAAACTCTCGCCTAAAGTCAGGGGTAACTAGCACAGGCTGTTGGCATAGGGCAGACTTAAGGCTTTGAAAAGCCTTCTCAGCCTCTGGAGTCCATGTCACCATTGCGGACTTCGTACCCTTTGTCAGGTCAGTTAGTGGGGCTGCAACTGAAGCAAAATTCGGCACAAACCTTCGGTAATAGCCCGTAATACCCAGGAAAGCTCTGACCTGTTTCTTTGTGAGGGGTTGAGGCCAATTCTGTATTGCCTCAATTTTATTTAGTTGTGGTTTCACTAACCCCCTCCCAATAATGTAGCCCAAGTATTTGGCCTCCTCTAAGGCTAGTGCACACTTCTCTGCATTGATGGTTAACCCCGCATCACTTATGGCATTTAACACCGCCTGGACCTTACAGAGGTGACTTTCCCAATCCGGGCTAAAAATGACCACATCATCGAGGTAGGCAGCGGAGTAATCACGATGTGGTCGCAGAATCAAGTCCATCAACCTCTGAAAAGTGGCAGGGGCTCCATGTAACCCGAATGGCATCACCACGTATTGGAAGAGCCCATCAGGGGTGGAGAATGCAGTCTTCTCTCTAGCCTTAGGAGTGAGTGGGATCTGCCAGTAGCCCTTAGTGAGATCAAGGGTAGTTATGTACCTGGCATTACCCATCCTTTCTATCAACTCATCTACCCTGGGCATGGGGTAGGCATCGAACTTGGAGATCTCATTTAACTTTCTAAAGTCATTACAGAACCTCCAAGTTCCATTGGGCTTTGGGATTAACACAATCGGGCTGGACCACTCGCTCTGGGATACCTCAATGACTCCTAGGTCAAGCATACGTTTTACCTCGGATGATACCGCCTCCCTCCGTGCTTCTGGTATCCTATAGGGCTTCAGGTTTACTCTGCTTCTAGGCTCAGTTTCAATATGATGACTAATGAGATGCGTACGCCCTGGTAGGTCAGAAAACTTGTCTTTATTTCTCTGCAGGAACTCCTTAGCTTCCTGCTTCTGGGACACTGATAGAGTGTCACCAATCCTGACCGGAGGGATTGGTGGTGACAGATGACCAACAGGCTTTGTCGCCACCAAGGATTCCCTGTCTTTCCAGGGCTTGATCAAGTTTATGTGATAAACTTGGAAAGGCTTCCTTCTACCTGGTTGGTGTACCTTGTAGTTGACCTCACTGATCTTCTCTACAATTTCATAGGGACCCTGCCACTTTGCTAAGAATTTGCTTTCTACCGTGGGAACAAGAATGAGTACCCGGTCACCTGGGCTAAATGTCCTGATTCTTGCAGAACGATTGTAAATTCTGCTTTGGCCCTCTTGCGCCCTCTGGAGGTGTTCCCTTACTAGGGGCATTACAGTGGCTATACGGTCCTGCATTTGTGCTACATGCTCTATAACACTCTTGTATGGGGTGGACTCACTTTCCCATGTCTCTTTCGCTATATCCAACAAACCCCTAGGGTGACGACCATAGACTAATTCGAAGGGAGAGAACCCTGTGGACGCTTGGGGTACTTCCCTAATAGAAAACATCAGATAAGGTAGTAAGTGATCCCAATCACGACCATCCTTTTCCACCACTTTTTTTAACATATGTTTCAGGGTTTTATTAAACCTCTCTACTAACCCGTCTGTCTGTGGGTGATATACAGAGGTACGTAGGTGTGAGATTTTAAACAGTTTGCATAGCTCTTTCATTACCTTTGACACAAATGGGGTACCTTGGTCGGTCAAGATTTCCTTGGGGATCCCCACCCTGGAAAACATATAAAACAATTCCCGTGCAATTGTTTTAGAGGCAGTGTTTCTTAGGGGTACAGCCTCAGGATAGCGGGTCGCGTAGTCCAACACAACTAGAATGTACTGGTGTCCCCTAGCCGACTTTACAATGGGACCCACCAAGTCCATTGCGATCCGGTCAAAAGGTACCTCTATGATGGGGAGGGGGACCAAAGGACTGCGAAAATGCGACACTGGAGCGCTAAGCTGACATGTGGGGCACGACTCACAGTATTTTTTTATGTCAGCATAAATCGCAGGCCAATAAAACCTCTGGAGGACTCTCTCCTGTGTTTTATCTGTCCCCAAGTGGCCCCCAAGGACATGATTATGGGCCATGTCGAGTACCTAACGCCAGTACGACTTAGGCACCAGAAGCTGTTCCACAACCTCATCATTAATCTTAGTGACTCTATATAAGAGATCATTAGTCATAGAAAAATGTGGAAATTTTTTCCCAGCTTCTGGCTCCTGAGGTACCCCATTCATAACAGTGACCTGCTCTCTCGCATTTTTGAGAGTGGGGTCCTGTAATTGTGCAGTACCAAAATTATCCCTAGACACCTCTAAGTCTGGAACATTCTGCGCAGTGGGAGGAGCCTCTTCCTCACCAGCCAGGACCTGCAAAGGAAAAGCATCATTTTCATCCTGTACATTTTTAGCATTTACCGTGGGTAATGCAATAGACTTAGGGGTCTCCTCACTCCTTTCAGGGGATTGTTGTTTTCCCCATAGAGCCCAGAACAAAGGAAAATCACGCCCCAATATCACATTATGCATAAGGTTTTTAACCACACCCACTTCATATTGTACCGTGCCTAGTTCAGTCCCGACATTAGCCAGTACTATAGGGTAAACCTTTGTATCACCATGTATGCATACCACACTCATATGTCTTTTTGGCACAAAGTCCCCAGTCACCAGGCTGGCATGCACCAAGGTGACAAGGCTTCCTGAGTCCAGCAACGCCTTAACAGGGAAGTCATTTACAGTAATGTTGCAGACTTGTGGTTCAGTCTCTAGTCCAGTGACTGCAACAAAAGACGGCTCCGCAAATAGCGACTGACGCCGGCTAGCGTCACACTCCATGGGCTCAGTGGTAAGAGGGCAATAGGCAGACATATGTCCCGTCTCATGGCATCTCCAGCACTGGATAGGGCCTGGTCTCCTTGGCAGGGAGTCCTTTTTAGGGCCACTTAGCCACCGGGGACCATCACCAGTCTTTTGCCCCTGAGACATCTCCTGAGCGCTCTTCCCTCTATCAGCACCCCTCCACACTCCCCCAATAGATGGAAGTCTCTTACCAGATGATGGCACAGATCTGGCACTCCGGGGAGGTGACGGTGCTGCAGGAACATCACGGAGGTAGTCCTCGGTCGCCTGGAACCTCTCCACAAGGCTGACGAGTTCGTCGGCACTCCTAGGGTCACCTTGTCCTACCCAGCGTTGTAGATCAGCAGGAAGGGCACGGAGGTAGCGATCCATCACGACCCTCTCTAGGATCTGGGCAGGAGTAGAGGTGTCTGGCTCCAACCACTTTCTTGCCAAATGGATCAGGTCATACATCTGGGACCTCGCTGACTTGTCCAGACTGTAGCTCCAGTTGCGGACCCTCCGGGCACGGACAGCAGCAGTAACTCCTAGTCGAGCGAGTATCTCCGCTCTTAGCCGAGGATAGTCTTTGACCTCTTGCTCACTGAGGTCATAGTAGGCCTTTTGAGGTTCGCCTGTTAAATAGGGCGCAATCACTTCTGCCCACTCAGTGGAGGGTAACTTCTCTCGCTCAGCCACCCGCTCAAAGACAGTTAAGTAGGCCTCAATATCATCATCAGCAGTCATCTTTTGCAGCGCACGCTGCACGGCTCTTTTCACAGACAAAGTCTCTGGCGTGGCTGCTGCCACCAGCTGGGGATTAGCACCTGCAGACGCCTCTTGCTTTGCTATCAGGTGCTCAATAAGTCTCTGTTGTTGAGCCATCGCTTGCTCATGGCGCAGGTTAGCGTCTGTTAGAGCTTGTTGTTGCAGCCTATTAGCCTGCTCATGGCGCAGGTTAGCGTCTGTCAGAGCCTGTTGTTGCTGCAAACTCACTTGCATTAACTGCTTCATCATCTCCTCCATGTTGCTTGGCTGTTTTTGGAGTGAAGCCGCAGCCGTCACCCAGGACATAAGTAGCTGTAGCCAAGTTGATGCACACCGTTGCCCCTAGCAACCGTTTTGCCCGCATCCTCCACCAATTGTAGGGATCTTCCCGGGGGATGGTGTGTTTGGACACAGTTCAGGCAGCAAACTTGGACTCATAAAACAGTTTTGGTGTTTATTTGTAGCATAAACGGTCCAGCAACATAAATACAGCAACACCGTGCATTGAGAATAAAACAAAACAAAAAGTCCTGCCCGTCTGGGCGCTTACTAATACACAGGTCTCCTTCCTGACACTTCACTTGGCAGGTAGTATTGCAGGGTGTGCATAAGCCCCAGCTCCCAGCAAACACACCATGCAGGCTGTTCACTCCTGTCTGAGAGCAAACCAAGGATCCTCTGCAGGGCTTTTCTCTGTCAGGCTGATTAGGGCCAGAGACACCTGACCCCAAAACCTGACCTGGATCGGGGGGAGGGAATGGCAAATCCCACTACCAAAACCTATCTGCCATTCCATGTAAGTCCAGGCCCGGCAATAATAAATAATAGCTCAGCAGCATAACACTGCTGAGCACAGATGCCTCCTGGACTTACCATCTCACGTTCCGTATTAACCTGGGTGAGATGTACACCCCCTCGAGCACTTTTCCCGTGACATGTCCACAATATATATATATATATATATACAAGTCCTATATATTACAGAACATACTGTTCTCATCTACCAAGTGTAGAAATCATAATTTGAATATAAAGTCATGGCACAGCGGCAGCAGGAAACCTCACAAAGCGTTTCAGGCAGGGGGCAGGACAGAGAGTCTGGCTCAAGGGGCAGAAGAGGAATTAGCGCAGGAAGAGGGTCCAGTGGCAGGCCTGAGGTTTCTTTGTCACACCAGGTTCGTGTCCACATGTCTAATTCCACAGTCCTGGAGTGGCTGGCTCACACTTCAACGTCCACAAGGATGAGTAGTGAGACAGCCAGCCAGGTATCTGTGGGTGCCTCGGACACGACCCTGACTTGGCACGGGCACGCAGCAATTCCCCCACGTCCTCCATCTCACATCCTCAGCAACATCCCGCTAACTTTTGACCAGCTGCCTGCAAGGGAACTGTTGGCGTCTAGGAGCAGTGACCTGCTCTTTGATGACGATGAGCATGTGGGGGATGAGACAGGGGACAATCAAGTGCAGGGCATAGCTGTGTCGAAGGCGATATCAGAGCCGTCCCATGTTAGGAATGGCAGGAGAGCAGTAAGCAGTAGACAAGAGAGGGCTGGGCAGGAGCCTTTGAGGATGATAGCATCATTCTGGAACAGGATGATGCTACATCGGATGTTACATGGGATCCACGGCAGGATTTGGCTTATTCGACGGATTCGTCAACCGGGAATCCATCCGCCAGCAGGCCCGCCACAACTAAAAAACAGACAGGCATCAGTAGTCAACTAACAAGTCGGAAGCGTAGCCAGGACAAGCAGATGACCACTGGGGAACCCTCCTTCACTGCAGGTCCTAGTATCGTCAGTGCCCGCCCATCCTCGCAGCCTGTCTGTACTAGACTCTACACCTCGCTTGTTTGGCAGTTTTTTAAAAAGTGCCCAGAGGATACCTATTTGGTCATCTGTCGCCTGTGCGACAGGCGCATTAAAAGAGGCAAGAGTTGCCATCCTGGCAGCAGCGCCATGGCTGCCCATAGGAAGTGGCACCACCTGTCCGCCTGGGAGAAACGGGGTGATAGTGGGTCACAGCAGGCCCAGGCAGACCCTCGGTCAACAGCAGCAGGAAGCAGCAGTAGTCAGGGGGGCCTTTCACAGAGTCAGACCTCCTCTGTGGAAGGGAGTGTGGCTGGTGGCCCCTGTGTTGCTAGCAGTAGGCAGCCTGGCATCATGGAGTCCCTATACCGGAGGCAGACATATGCACCTAGCAATCCCACAGCAGTCAAGCTGAACGCCCACCTGGCGGAGTGCGGAGCCACGGTGGAAGGTGCCGAGTCGACACTACTTTTCCAACACAGCTATTTTGGCCATGTACAGCTATGTTCGCGAAAAGGTTGCTGACTCGCTGAGCCATTCAGTGAGCAGACATGTACATTTAACCACAGACATCTGGAGCTGTACATATGGGCAAGGGCAGTATATGTCCATTACTGCTCAGTGGGTAAATGTAATATGGCCGGCGGACCCCCAGCAACTTGGCCAGAGAAGGGAGATGACACCACCCCATTGTCACAGCAGGGTTCCTGTGTCACGGTCCTCCTCCACCTCCTCCAGTAGGTTGAAAACCTCCTCAACCGCCAGTGTTCCTCCCTTGTACCACTTGGGTGTAGCACGGAGGTGTCACGCTGTGCTGCATCTAGCCTGCCTGGGTGAAAGGAGACACACAAGGGAAGAGCTACACCGCCTGCTCGAGACGGAAATCCTCTTGTGGCTGACTCCACGCCATCTCAAAGTTGGTACGGTGGTGAGTGACAATGGGAACAACATTCTCTCCGCGCTGCGTTGAGGAGGTATGAGGCACGCACCCGTGTATTGCACATGTTTTAAACCTAATAGTTACACACTTTCTAAAGTCTTTATCCCATTTACAGACTGTGCTGTCAATGGCTCGAAAGCTGTGTAACCATTTCAGCCATTCAAGTCGCTCTCACTACATCCTCCTCCTGCAGCGGAGGAATGGTCTTTCCAACCATCGTCTCATTTGCGATGTAGCCACGCGGTGGAACTCCACGCTCCACATGCTGGACCGGCTCTATGAGCAGAGGAAGGCCTTGACTGATTTCCTCTTGATGCAGGCGGACACGGCGACTCCCCTGTGTAACCTGGAGCTCGGCCAGTGGCAGCTCATGCGTGACACCTGCCGCTTGCTACGACCCTTTGAGGAGGCCACCTTTCTGGTCAGTGCGCAAGACACAGGACTGAGCGCCATCATACCCATGCTTCATGTACTGGAGCTGATGTTGATGCGACTCAGTGGCGAGGGGGAAGAGGTCTTGCCACTGTCGCAGCCTGGTCCCCTGGAGGAAGGCTTGGCAGAAGAGGAGGAAGAGGAAGTTGAGGAGGAGGAGCACCTGAACGCACAGGAACTCTTAAGGGAGACGAGTGGAGGAGAAGGAGATGAGCCTTCCTGCCAGACCAAAGGGGGGGCAGAGCAGGATATGCAGGGCTATGAGGAGGATGGAGGCAGTACCCATTGGCAGTATGCTGTGGAGACGGAGAAGGGAACTTCTTCCCACTCCCTGGTGGAAATGGCTAAGCGCATGTTGATATGCTTTTGGGCTGACCCACGCTTGCAAAGGATTTGTCAACGGGACGAGTTCTGGCTGGCCACACTACTGGACCCACGGTATCGCAACAAGCTGTTTGAATTCATTCACCCTTCCCAATGGGAGGAAAAAATTAATTATTATAGAGAGGAGCTGGGTGCACAGTTAGTGGCAGCCTTGGAACACGGCACTCTCATTCACACCAATCCCACCAGGGCAACACCAGCAGCGTTGCCTCCTCCACATCCTCCTCTAGCAGCTTGGGTGGCATGAGCATCGTCACCAGTCTGAGCCTGATGTCCATGATGCACGCTTTCATGCAGCCACAGGCTGGGGTAACAGGAGCACCCGCACAGCAGCAGAACATGGCAGCACACCTCAAACAGTAAGTCCAGGTGTTTTTGGACTCTACGTTGCCACCTAACATCCCTGAACCCCTGGACTACTAGGTGGGAAAATTAGATGTCTGGCCACAACTCGCTGAATTTGCTTTGGACATACTCTTCTGTACGGCCAGCAGTATGTCATCCGAGCGAGTTTTCAGCGCAGCAGGTCATATTGTCAGTCCCAGGAAAACCAGATTGTCCTGTGATAGTGTGGAACGTCTGACTTTCATCAAAATGAACGTCACATGGATAGATAAGGACTTTGTGACACCTGCTCCTGATACCACAGAGTAGGATTTGGTCCTGTTGTCACCAAGATGTAGGAGCTTTTCTGCATCTATTATGGCCTATATGTGAACTAGACCTTACTGGTCATTTCACCATTCCTGCTGCCCTGCTACCTCTTGCCTGTCCATGGACCTCATTATTCTGCTTCTGCTGCTCATGTCACCCCCATTACAACTGCTACTATTGCCCTGGCCTCCATGTTGGCTACTGCTGGGCATTCACTGGCCTCATAATTGGCTACTGCTGGGCCTTAACTGGCATCCATGTTGATTACTGCTGTCCCTGCCCTTGCCTCCTTGTTGGCTACTGCTGGGCCTTAACTGGCATCCATGTTGACTACTGCTGTGCCTGCCCTTGCCTCCTTGTTGGCTACTGCTGGGCCTTAACTGGCATCTAGGTTGACTACTGGTGTGCCTGCCCTTGCCTCCTTGTTGGCTACTGCTGGGCCTTAACTGGCGTCCAGGTTGACTACTGGTGTGCCTGCCCTTGCCTCCATGTTGGCTACTGCTGGGCCTTAACTGGCATCTAGGTTGACTACTGGTGTGCCTGCCCTTGCCTCCTTGTTGGCTACTGCTGGGCCTTAACTGGCATCTAGGTTGACTACTGGTGTGCCTGCCCTTGCCTCCTTGTTGGCTACTGCTGGGCCTTAACTGGCATCCAGGTTGACTACTGCTGTGCCTGCCCTTGCCTCCATGTTGGCTACTGCTGGGCCTTAACTGGCATCTAGGTTGACTACTGGTGTGCCTGCCCTTGCCTCCATGTTGGCTTTTGCTGGGCCTTAACTGGCATCCATGTTGACTACTGCTGTCCCTGCCCTTGCCTCCTTGTTGGCTACTGCTGGGCCTTAACTGGCATCTAGGTTGACTACTGGTGTGCCTGCCCTTGCCTCATTGTTGGCTACTGCTGGGCCTTAACTGGCATCCAGGTTGACTACTGCTGTGCCTGCCCTTGCCTCCATGTTGGCTACTGCTGGGCCTTAACTGGCATCTAGGTTGACTACTGGTGTGCCTGCCCTTGCCTCCAAGAAATCAATGAGATTAGTCTGACATGATCGGCCCTCAGTAAAGCCATGCTGGTTTGGCCCAAAGAAGAATGAGGGTATGGGCTAATGGGACAACACAGCCACATATATTCCTAATGTGCTGAGTTATTTTTTACTAATAGGACAGAATGCTGGGAAAAGTAAGCCATATATATATGATAGTGTCCCTAAATGCGTCTTACACCTCCAACAAAGATCATTGTCAATAATTTTCATAGGACCCCATTTTCTGGGGTCCTATACCATCTTGTAGTGAGCTTGTATGAGTTTTCCTGTATTTGCACACATCTGGAAAAACCATGAGTATGGTTAAAAATCTGCAAAATAGTGGACTTGGAGAAAGATACATTTAATCCTCTCCCAAGCGACAATAAAGTTCTTTTCGTATGGTGTGGTTCATGATGTCTTAATTTTTTTATTATTTTTTTCTGGTAAGATATGGTTTGTTTGTTTTTTGTATTTATTTCTTGTTATGTTTAAATTTTTAAGAATAGAAATGCAGGGCAATGAATTTAGCCATCCATTTAGTATCTTTGCCATAGGGTGGGTGCTGGCTCGGTGAAACAAATATATTGTCACCCCCTGATGATGATGACATCTGAGGACGACTGTGCAATCCCATACTTTTGTCGTAGGCTGCCCCTCCCCATGCTCTCATGACTGCTTTGTGGCCTATAAACTGATGGAGTCTCAGTGATGCCTTCCAATTGCTGACTGTCCTGACAGATTTGCTAGGCTTGACAGAAGCTCTCTTGCTGATGGTCTTCCAAACCTGACTTGTGGCTGAGACACAACAGGAGATGGGGTCGAGAAAATGTCCTCCCCCTGGCATGGATTGGTGTTGGCACTGCTTTATGAGGACCCTTCTGATGATTGCTGGCTTTGGGATTGACTATTGACTGTTCTGGGGCTTGAAATTTGAGTGATTTCTATTCTACAATAGCAGTCTGGTGTAAATCTTCACCATGATTTTCGCCTGCTAGCAGGTGTAAATAATGATGAATCAAACGTTGGAAAAGGCCACATTTTTTCCCTGCCCTGCCACCCTGCCTGCTCATCAGGCGAGCAAGAGCAAAACCTCAGATTTTTACGCAAACCAAGTTTTTCCCTTACCCTCTGAGGACAATTTTAAGATTCTACACTTCACCTACACTCAAATAAACTTATCAGGTTCTTGCACACTGAAAATGTATCTGACATCTACCATAGGTATATGACCTTTATTAAACAATCTAGATCTATAGCAAAGATGACAATGGCAAGAGAGGCAAGACAAGGTCCACCTCATATAGGACAATACACATGTGGCCAGATCTATGATGAATTACAAATAATTTCTTACATAGAATTTCTTTGCATAAGTAACTAATAAATGGAGTCCTATGTGTACACCTGCCCCCAAGGAGTACAGAATTATATATGATACAGTGAAGCCTTGCATTACGAGCATAATTTGTTCCAGGAACATGCTTGTGATCTAGTCATATTTCAAAGCAAGTTTTTCAATAAGTAACTGAAAGGGAGACAATTCATTCCACAGCCCAAAAATAAGGTAGATAAGGTGTTCTGTATCGATAAAGAACACTCTATCAGTAAAAAAGTGGTTAATCAGTTAAAGGAGTAGTTCACAGTGCTCTCTGCTGCCTCCTCTGTCCATATCAGGAACTGTCCAGAGCAGTAGCAAATCCCCATAGAAAATCTCCATAGAAAACCCCTTTCCTGCTCTCCAAACTGGAAAGAAAAACACTTCCTGCATAACATACTGTATAACAGCTTATAACTACTGGAAGAACTGACATTTTTTAATACATATCACACAGTTCTGGCACTGCCTGGCACAGTATTTTTTGTGAACTACCCCTTTAACTCTTTATCCACATGCAACTTCCCAGGTGGCAGCAAACCTGCTGGAGCTGGGACTAGTGTCAGCTGCCTGGAGCAGCTATTGGTGAAGGGGTTAATTCGGGGGTCAGAGGGAAGCAGTGGTGATGCGGACGGACATTGGAGGAGAGTCTCTGATCACTGGCAGAATTGATCAGGTAGAAGTGGGTTAAAATGAGAGGGCTTTCTACCCAGTACAGAATCAGGGTGGGGACACAGGGGGCTTGTATTACCAAATCTCCCTTGTTTACAGAGTTACGATTTGCTTAAATGTTTAGCTTGCAAAACGCTCTCAGACCAAGTTACTTGTAATCCAAGGATTCACTGTAGTCTACATTGAAGCTAGTCCAGTGATTCAAAATATTTTTTAATGCCTAATTGCTTGTAATACTAGTTAATACAAATGTCTAAATGATGCATGAGCCATTAATATATGTCACATTATAGTATTAGGATGTATCCCCAGGTGAAAAACATCTACATCTTACTAACTTTCCCAGGTAGTGTCAAGTTTTGTCTTCCCACAGGCAAAATTCTTTGCGATTTGTTGGCCTTTTCTTATGTTGCATCCTTTAAACCATTGTCTAGTGACAGATGTCACATTAGGTAACATGGTTAATGAATAGTACTTGCTGAGGCAAAAAATATTTATTTGAAATAAACAACAGGACAGCTACCATGAAAAGAGAACAATCTGGGCAAGCTGATACAGTAAAAGCCTTAAAGTGTACCTGTCTTAAAGGACAACTCCGGCCAAAACAATTGTTATTACAAATGTTATTACTTTTGGAAAGTTAGGCAAATTTCAAATGTACATTAATTATGGGAAATGCATATATAGGGCTATTTCCCCTAATTTAGTAGATCAGGGAGACTTCAGATTCTCTAAAAAAAAAAGTGACGTCACGAACCGGGGGTGTAATTCCAATGGAGTGTCAAGCAGGGGCGCCTTATATATAGAAGTCAATGAGTACCATTGACTTCTATATATAGTGCGCCCCTGCTGGACACTCCATTGGAATTACAATGGATGTGTATGTAAATGTAATATACAGTGTTTTTGATTGATTACATTTATGGAATACTTTGGGGAGCAAGTGTCCTTGCTCCCCAAAGTATTCCATAAATGTTATCAATCAGTACATCACAGTAAGCCCGCCGAACCGCCGCCACCCGCCGCCGCTCTGGACTACACTCAACTACTACTCTCATCACCTGCTCATAGCATGAGCAGGTGATGGGAGGTAGTAGTTGGGTTATATGGCTAAGATCGCTGCTGATCCTGCAGGGGAGCCACTCATCACTGTGCAGCAGCTATCATCCCCCTCCGCTCCCCCTCCTGCTTCTTCCGGGATCCGGGCAAACTTTACACTAGCTGATGGCTGACTCCCCGCCCGGCCGCTGCTCTCCAGTCACACGTGCCGGCGGCCGGGCGGGGAGTCAGCCATCAGCTAGTGTAAAGTTTGCCCGGATCCCGGAAGAAGCAGGAGGGGGATGATAGCTGCTGCACAGTGATGAGCGGCTCCCCTGCGCGGAAGGATCAGCAGCGATCTCAGCCATATAACCCAGCTACTACCTCCCATCACCTGCTCATGCTATGAGTGTCGTCCAGAACGGCAGCGGGCATTCGGTAGCGGCGGGTGGCGGCGGTTCGGCGGGCTTAGTGTGATGTACTGATTGATTACATTTATGGAATACTTTGGGGAGCAAGGACACTCCCCAAAGTATTCCATAAATGTATTCAATCAAAAACACTGTATATTACATTTACATACACATCCATTGTAATTCCAATGGAGTGTTCAGCAGGGGCGCACTATATATAGAAGTCAATGAGTACCATTGACTTCTATATATAGTGCGCCCCTGCTGGACACTCCATTGTAATTACACCCCCGATTCGTGACGTCACGGTTTTTTAGAGAATCTGAAGTTTCCCTGATCTACTAAATTAAGGGAAATAGCCCTATATGTGCATTTCTCATAATTAATGTACATTAGAAATTTGTCTAACTTTGCATAAGTAATAACATATTAAAAAATTATTTTGGCCGGATTTCTCCTTTAACTTTCAAAACCTAAATCAACAGTAGATGTGATATAAAACAAGTTTGTGATTTACATTCATTATTCTTTCTTTAGTTATCATGGAAAACACAGCACTTCCTGTGTTCTGACAGTTTTTTCCCCCTTTTGTTTCCCAGGCAGTAGCGGATTATAATAGGTCCCTTTTGGGCGGTAGCCCGGGGCCCTGAGCTCCTGGGGGCCCATGGCCACCCAAGAAGACTGATACTTTCAGTGGTGAAATGTCAGGCCATCATGACATTATCCATCCTGTACTATGAACACCATGATAGTGCTGCGATAGTTACAGTGGGTTGGGGGGCCCAGGCTTGATGAACAGCCCGGGGCCTATGGTAAAGTTAATCCGCCCCTGTTCCCAGGTGATCTGCTCGCTCACAGAGAAGGCAGTCATGTAACTGATGGGCACATTGAGCCGTGACTCTCTGTACTAGCAAAGACTTCATGTGTTTAGTCTCTTTTTTTTAACCTGTGACTTTTCAAATGACTAAAAAGTTGCCTTCAGGAGATAAAACCTGGATTTCTAGTAAGTATAGCTTTGTTTTACAGCATAATAAAGAGAAAAAAAATATATGTTAATTGCAAACTTGCTATATTTCACATATACCGTTGTGATAACAGAGGTGATAAACCAGTATTCCAGTCTAAACACTGGCATACTGGTTTATCACCTCTGTTTTACCATTGTATATTAATACAGCTTGGAATAGCTTGTCTGTATTATTCCTCTCTGCATTCCCTATAGGAGAATGGGACTTCCAGCCTTCAATCACAGGAGACAGAAGAGGGGTCACAGGAGCGGATGACGTGAGTGTGTGCTGGATTTAAATGGCGCTGCAGGACCAGAACAAAGCTGTGCCGCGGGACACCAATCAACACTGGTGAGTATACGCACCAGTGCGCAACCGGGGGGGGGGGGGGGAATACAATTTTTGGGGGGCCTGCTACTTTAATAAATCTCCCCCTATAAGTTCTGGAGAAAAAAAAATCATTCCTTGGAATCAGTAGTTTTTAAGTTTTTTTTCCCCCTAGCCCACCGCCATTCTGGTCACTAGCTATAAGTTCTCTTAGTATCTGTGTCTGATACAATAATGACAGACTAGGTGGTCACCCCCTCTCTGTCCTGAAAAGAAAGAGCTCTCAGTTTCACAATCAGACTTTGCAGCATAATTACAGAGAACAGGCAATGAAGGCACAGTGTGACACTTACTGACTCATTATGGTCATTACCTATGGTTGGCCAAAAAGTTTCTAAAATGAGGCCAAAAGTAGCATATGTAGTAATAAATGTACTATTTGTCATCTTAACTAAACTGTATCAATCACCTAATTTATTGCACATGGTGAAATACATTGTGTAACTGTAACATGCCTTTTTTGATTATAAGATAATATAAAACAGAAGTTTTTGAAGTTTGTCTGCACATATTTTTTTTTCTCCTTTTAAGGTAAGGAGCGAAATTATGGGCAGATTATTAGAAACTCATGGCTGTTGACTTAATTTATGTAGATAGATATCTTTCTAACATAGTTAGGTCATACAGTGTAAATGTCAATGGCCTCTAGCACATATAAACATGTTTAATTGCGCACAGTCCCTTGGCAGCACTTGTATATTGACAGTTCAGGAGCGCTGGCATATTGAAGCAAACTGGACGCAGGCTAATTATCACCAGAACAATGTAAAGCATCCTGTTTGTACAAGTCTTACATCTAGTAATGAGACCCAAAGGTGTCAATTTACCATCAAACATTTGATGGTGTGAAATAAACTGTGAAAGTTTACTCGGTGGATTACTATTAAAGGTTAGCAGGTCAAAAGTCTACATGTTGTTGACATATTAAATTGAAGCGTTAATAGCCCCCTTGGTCTAAGGTGGTTTATCTGGCTCATTAGTGTAATTCTTATTCTCCACAGATGGCAACATAACATGCATCTCATCCTCGACAGACCCATGGAAGAATCTGACAAAATAAGAGGAGTGGGGGATTGTTTACAAGCATTTCCTTTTCTTGTCAGAAACTTTTCAGCTATCAATTATTATTTATATATCAGGAAACCAGACAAAATAATGGCAATGTGAGGAACACATTTTGAAGAACAAACTTTTTCTCAGATGTTTTAACCCTTTGAGAACCAGGCCCAAAATGACCCAGTGGACTGCGCAAATTTTGATCTTAGTGTTTTCGTTTTTCCCTCCTCCCCTTCTAAGAGCTCCAGCACTCTCAGTTTTCTATCTACAAGCCATGTAGGTGCTTGTTTGTTACAGGAATAGTTGTACTTTGTAATGGCGTCATTCATTTTACCATAACATGTATGATGGAATTCCAAATATATTATTTATGAAGATATAAATTGGTGAAATCGTAAAAAAGAATGCAATATGGTAACGTTTGGGGGGTTCCTGTGTCTACGTAATGCACTATATGGTAAAAGGGACATGAAATTATTACTCTATAGGTCAGTCCGAACACAACCATATGCAGGTTACACAGATTCTCTAATGTTATATATATATTTTTTTATGAAATCCTTTTTTTTGGCAATTAAATATTAATAAAATGGGCCTATTGTGACACTTATAACAGTTTTATTTTTTCACCTACGGGGCTGTATGGGGTGTCATTTTTTCCACCATGATCTCTAGTTTTTATTAATACCATATTTGTGAAGATCGGACATTTTGATCACTTTTTATTGATTTTTTTAATATATAATGTAACATAAAATCGGTAATCCGTGAACTTTTTTCCCTCTTTTCGTGTACGCCGTTCACCGATCACAATGACGCTTGTTATATTTTAATAGATCGGACAAATACGCACGCTACAGTATATTATATGTTTATCTATTTATTTATTTTTATATGTTTTATTTATATAATGCGATAGGGGGGGTTATTTCAACTTTTATTGGGGGAGGGGTTTTGGGGTAGTGTAATAGTGTTTTGAAATTTTTTTTTTTTTACACATTTGAAGTCCCTTTGGTGGACTTTTACATTCACTAGTTTGATTTCTACACTGATGATTGCTATGCTATAGGCATAGCATTGATCAGTGTTATCGGCCATCTGCTCATTGAGCCTGCCTGTGCAGGCTCAGTGTAGCAGATCGCCGATCGGACCGCACGGAGGCAGGTGAGAGACCTCCGGCGGTCCGTTTCAACGATCGGGACCCCCGCAGTCACACTGCGGGGGTCCCGATCGGTAAGTGACAGGGGACTCCCCCTGTCACTTACACTTAAACGCAGCGGTCGCACCGGCGTTTAAGGGGTTAATGGCACGCGGCAGCGCGATCGCTGCAGCGTGTCATTACCGGTGAGGTCCCGGCTGCTCACTGCACTTGACCCCCACCTCCTATGAAGCGCGCTCCGTTCCGGAGCGCGCTTCATAGCGGGAGAACCACCCAGGACGTACAGTTACGTCCAGGGTCGTCTGGTGACAGATTTCCATGACGTAACCCTACGTCCTGGGTCGTCTAGGGGTTAAAGGGGTTATCCAGCACTACAAAAACATGGCTACTTTTCCACCTCTCTTGTCTCCAGTTCAGACGTGGTTTGCAATTAAGCTCCATTTACTTCAATGGAACTGAGTTCCAAACCCCACCCAATCTGGAGACAAGAGAGGGGAAAAAGTTGCCATGTTTTTGTAGCACTTGATACTACTTTAAAACATCTGAGAAAATGTTTGTTCCTCATAATTGCATTTATTTCAATGTACATAGAAGGAAATTTATCAAAGGGTGTAAAATTTAGACTGCTTTCAGCTGTGGTTAAATGACAGAGGAGCTGTGATTGGTTGCTGTGGGCAGTTTGCTTCAGTATAAGTTTTACACTATTTGATAAATTTATAGTGATTAATTTATAACTTTATAAATGTATGAAGTTATACTGGAATATTTACACTATAAACTGAAATTTGTTTACAGATGTAACTTTTCTGTTGATCACTGCACTAATACTTCTATAACTTTTATTTCTAATAACTGCTTTACATCTGTGTGGCCTGAAGTCACCTGACACCTGTGAACACATATTCCAGCTCAAGATGGCCAGACTATGTTCCACAGTTCTCCTCCATTCTTTTGTTTAATGTAAAAAAATGCATTTTTTAATGTCAATCCACAAAAATCTCAGTCAGACTGAGGTCTGGGGATTGGGCTAGTCATATCATAACATCAATCTTGTTGGTCTGGAAGTGGGATGTGGCCCTCTTGCTGGTGTGTTTAGGCTCATTGCTCTCCTGAAACAGCCATTTTAACATTGTTTTTTCTTCAGCTTGAGACAACATGACCTCTTAGTATTTTCAAATTGGTCCTTGGTGGTTCCATGCCTTAGGTCTGTATTATACGACCCAATTAGCGCAGAAAGCAATCACTGATCTGCTCGATTGGTGCTCTCTTACAAAGCTTATTAACTGCCTTGATGATCATGCAGTAAGGGCTGTTTATGTATATCGTTAATGATGTCAATACAGTCCTTTCTTATATAGAAAATAATAAAGAAATACTTACCTCTCAACGCCTCTCAACGCCCGCAGCTGCTGTGGAAGCTTCTGAACTCACCTCTGCAGTGACAGACCGCTCAGCCAATCACTGGCCAAGACAGGACAGCACCACAGCCAGTGTTTGGCTGAGCAGGTTGTCACTTCAAAGATGGCTTTAGCAACATCTGCGGTAAGCAGGGAATGTGGAAAAAAGGCAGCAAGATTCCAGGGAAGCCTGGACAGGTAAGTATGATGTTTATTATTTTGTTCTATGCTGTCATCAGCCGTTGACAGCCTCGCATCACATGTAGAGATGCACGGTCCGTGGCCGGCGGTTTTTAAACTTGCTAAAAGACAACATTGAGCCAATGACAGGTAACCAAAGATCTTCTTTATTTTCCTGGAGCTGGTCATTGGATATTTCATTGTCATTGTTGTTATTCTATGATGTACACTGATGGTAGGATTTATTGTCCTATCTAATGTTTTGGGTTTTATTTTCCCCTTTAAAGCATTGGAGATCCTTTTAGCTGAGCAGCCAATTCGTGTCTGCGCTTTTCCATACGTTTCCCCTCTCCAATCAACTTCTTGATAAAAGTTGTTACAGTGTCTGGAACAAATCATTTTACTTACTGATTAAGGGCTAAAACCAGCAGCCACAATATTTGCTGCCTTCCGTCCCTAAATAAAGGCTATAATTGACACCTGTTTCCTTACAGAATGATTGACCTTATCATTTTAACTACACACAACCATTAATTACACCTATTTATCAGCTATTTAGCAAGTGTGTATAGTGTGTATAGTGAATCCCACCAGTCTCAGTGTATCATAGCCCGTCTATGGGAGAACGTTTTCTCCTCCGCTGCTGCCACTCTCTGCTCAAATAAGTGACATGAGCGGAGAGCGTCGGCAGCGGAGGAGTACGTGCTCCCCCATAGACAGGCTATGAGACACTGAGACAGGCGGTATTCCGTCATAAAATTCCGCCTGAATTACTAAGTGTGAACATACCCTTATGAGCACAGAGTCCAGGCACTTAAAGTTAACATCTTCACTGAAGAGGAACTTTGTAGCCCACATACATGCATTCATACATACATATATTGCACAGGGTCCTGTTAGGGCAATAAACAGTTTTTACAGTTTATGTATCTCAAGAATACAATGGACATTTGTACTTTGACTTGACTGATTCACAGCTGGCTTTGATGGGAGAAGAGTTGCTATGTTCACTTGCTATGTTCAGGCACAGCTTGGTTGCTAGTAGAGATATAGATAAGAGTTGACACAGTCTCTGTATACTATGGACGCTTGTAGTAGAGTAGACCTTGACAAGAATAACTTGGAATAGCCTTGACTTGTAGTAGTTTTAGTTTTGGGAAGTCTGCAGGCTACAGACCAGGGGATCTATTCAGAGATGAGGTACTCAGCTGGGGCCGTTAGAAGAAAGTCTTGTATCGACAGGAAATCACATCCACCTGAGCTCACCTGTGGGCATGCTGTGAGACAAGATCAGGGATTATAGGGCCACCTAGCGGGTAGAGTTAGCCATCAGGGGTATCCTTTGAGTAGTTAGTGTGCGTGCTGGACTAAAGCACTGGGGGTGGGCTGGCCCGCCCCCAGTGGGATGAAACGCCCTCTCCTCTATGACACGGCTCTATAAGAATCAATAGAGCCACATAATAAAGGGGAGGAGGTTTCCTCCCATTGGGACGCCCCCCCCCCCCCCCCCTCCAGTGCTTCAGCTGAACTACTGGCTGGTAGGATACTTCAATACCCTTATATAGCCTTCAGAGGTAGAAGATACAGCTTCTCAGCATGAACAGAATTAGTTACGGTTTTCACCACAGTCCCTCCTTGAGGTGCTCTAGTCGGACATGGCTAGAGTATAATCAGACATTAAAAATTAAGATTAGTGCAACTTCATGGTTCTGGCCCCAGGCCAGGGCTTGGAAGAATCTCTCATTATACACTCTATAATTATCAATGACCCCTACTGAACACACTCTAATTGGACAAGGGGACTGAAAAACCTCTGGTGATAGGTTAAGATCCTCTGAGGTAGCTAGCTCAGAGATTGGTCAAGGCAAAGAATCAGCAGACAGAGTCATACGATCAATATAGATATCAGTTAACCCTTTTGGAGCTTTCCCTTCAGCCACGCAAACAGTACAGTGACACCTGGTGATGGAAGCAGCATTCTACGGATCTTCAGACCCAGAGCCTATAACACATAGTACCAAGCTATAAATGCAGCTACAACAGCAGTGGACACCTGCTTTGGGACACCGCAAAATTCTCTTTAAGGGCCAAATGATTAATGGAGTAAGACACTTAAGGAAGGAGTAAAAGGAGTCTAAGTACTAACCAAGGTCTGAAAGGTAGAGCTTGTTTATAGTAAATGGATGGACAAACTGGTCAGAAACAGGCTGAGGTCAGACATTGCAGATATTACAGTGGGATAGTGTACAGAAATAAAGTTGGGCAACAAGCTGGGGTCAAATGCCATAATGAATCAGAATGCACTGGAACACTATTTGAGGAAATGTTATTGCTTAACCCGGTCAGTAAGGGTATGTGCACATGAACATAATCCATTTCCCAGCTTTATCTGAGCTGGAAGCCCTGAAGCTCATATTGAATTCACTGGGAGCATCAGATAGTCTTCCACTAAAGTCAATGGGAGCGGGACTTTTGACAGTGACACCATATGTTTTTTGAGGTTTTTGGTGAGGTTTCCACATAAAAAAACACACAGTTATAAACCATGTGAGCATGGCCTAATAGTGACGCTGCCTAATGTAAGGGGTGATTGGTCGAGCACAGGCTAAGGATTCACACACCCTATGAGAAGAACCAGAAACAGAAGACAAACTATGCCAGGAGCCTATACTCACCAGGTCCCCAGTGAACATCACTTTCTGGTCCCTTTTTAACATACAGGAAATAACTGCTCAGCTAATCCATTGTGTAGTGGTGACTCACTTTATCCAGCAATTGGCCAAGTGGGCATTTTCTTGTGTCAAGATGAGACCAAATAGGTTTTAACCTCTTCAACTATGTTACTGTGTAACCAGGTACATTTTAATTTTATTTTTTTTACAAAGCAACCCTTTAAAAGTATTTGCTTGACAATCCCTTAAGGGATGTTTGGTGCAGGTCACATGCTGCGGTTTTCACTATGCAGAGTTTATGATGTGGATTTGAAGCTGCCGGTTTCATTCTCTGTTGTCTTTTTAATATTGATTTAAACACCATTAAATCAACAGTCATTTTACATTTCAACTAACATTTGTTCCCTGCTTATTGTATGCATATATATGTATGTATGTATGTATGTATGTATGTATGTGTGATGTACTGTAATATGCTGAGGGTGTGGCTGGGTGGTGTAGTGCAACCTTAGGGTTCACCTTCTGTAACCTTCCTGTCACTGTGGGGTCCGAGGGTGCCGGGGCCCTTCACCTCTCAGCATACACACGGGGAAATATTTTTAATAAAAGTCTTTACACAGTAGCGGTGAAATTATATGGAAACTTTACTTGAAGAACAGCTTAGTACACTCTAATACAGGGACGTGTCATAGTGAACATATGTTGGCTTGATCAGCATACTTGGTAAAGAGGATTTCAAGGATAACGTGGATAGACCTGTTTCAGAGACTTTGTAGCTTTTAGCCTTTATAAGGTACGTGTGACTAGATACTTGAGTTACTGAGAGAAAATGACGCTGCCAACACTCACTTGCAGGAGGAAGATGCACAGACATACTGTCTTGAGAGAAATTGACGCTGTCGACGCTCACTATCATGTAGAAGAAAGACGCATGAACACACTGACCTGGAAGCCAGGAAAATGTGGACGGTGAGTAGGAGACCCTCAAACATCTCACCAATCCGACAGCAGGCACTAATAAATACAGAGAATGTCCTGTTGAGACTTAGAAAACACGTATTGAGCCTTATGGCTGACTGGAAAAAGGTTAGGAGGCTGAATATGAAGTCTGACAGGATTACTGAGGTGACGCAGGGGAGCCAGATGCCGCTCCGGCAAAGACAGATCCCCAACTGCAAACTGACAAGACCCACACAGCCCTCTGGGTAGAAGGTGGGCGGAGCTAGCTTTCCCCTGACCAATCACTAGAGTATGATAGGTTGCAGGGGAGGAGCACTGATCAAGCTCAACACTTGTCTCATTAGAGATTAATACATAACAACATAATAAATAAATACACTGAAGAAAACAATACCACTACAAGAGAGCTAGGGGAGAGTACCAAATACATAGGCCCCAATACAGACTGTCTAGGGTTGCCAATAGCAACAATACATCTCCAGACGCCTGACAATAAATACCGGTCTGTTCCATTACATATGTATGTATGCATTCATTTCTTTTTCAATGCTACAGCTATTCTTATTTATGATATTTTTTTAGAATGTGTTAGATCTCTTGTCACTTCCCATGAGAAATCATTACAAATGGCTATTTCCTTTAGAGATTTGTCTGGCCTCATAGGAGCCTCCATGTGATAATAAAAGACAAGTTTAATCAACACCTGTGAGTCCTGTATGGCTCTTTCAAAGTTTTCGAAGAGTAAGACACAGTAAGTATTGATGCCATGACTGTACACGATGAGGAACATATAGTGGATAAGATTCTATTCATTAAACCAATGTTAGGCTTTATTATATTGAAGGTTAAAAGTTTTTTTTTTCTTATAGTAAAAAGTCAAATATTTGTACAACCCAACCAATAAGATAAGCACAACACTGTTGTATTGCAATGTTTTACTACTTGCGGCTGCTCCCAGATACTCTTTTCTGAACTCTGGAAAATTAAATAAATGCACTTAGGGATAGAAACAATAGCAGGATTCTCTGTCAGATTTATCTTCACCATAAGATAATTATTAATTATTTACTGCAGGACTGGATTGCTCTTTTCTTCAGGTGTATCCAAAGAAGTTACATCAACAAGGCAAACCTTTCGTACATTGTTCTGTGCCCTGAGAATCCTGCTATTGTGAGTACATGGCTTATAATGAGAGAAGGCCACCACCACCACCACACTTTACTATGGTTTAGGGAGTATAAGCCTGGGCTGAAAAATGTCTTGATATTATATTACTATGAAACTCTCTCACATTATTAATGGCAACTGTCATGCCCTTTAGCAAATTGGAGACATACTTTTCACAAAAATCTTCTTTGTACTGACCTACCTTTTGTAAACCAGAGATGTTTATATGGTTGACTTGATTACATTTGCTACTTTGAGAGCTATTGTGTTGTAGCACATTGAACTTCTGAAAGCATTTTCTGTATATATGATATATTCTAACATATAATATAGCATCTAATATATAATATTCTAACATTTGTATTCCGTCCATGGCTATTGAAAAACTAGAAGTTTCTTTTAACAATGTGAAATAAAAAAGTGCTATTGGATTTCCTGGATTTTACGGAAGCGTTTATTGCAAGTGTTAATATTCTATTTAACCCCTTCATGACCAAAATTCATTGATACACGGATGTTCAGGTCACACTGAAGGAGTGGTCTCCTTCCCACCTTCTAAGAGCCATAAAACTTTCATTTTTTTCACCCACAGGGCTGGCTGGGGACGAATTTTTTTCACCATGATCTATAGTTTTTATTGGTGACAAATGGGAGTTTTTGATAGTTTTTTACAATTTTTTTATGATATATAATTAAAAAAAATAGCAATCCTGGGTTGTTGTTTTTTTTTTTTTTTTACGCTGTTCATCATGCTGAAAAAATATTATATATTATATTATAAATGTTATATTTTAATAGAGCAGACAATTCCACATGTACAATATAAAACATATATATATATATATATATATATATATATATATATTTATAAATATACAGTATATATTTTTTTATATATACATATTTTTAAAGACCTTTTTTCTTTACATTTTTTAAGTCCCCCTAGGCACTATTACATGCAATCATTAGTGTCAGAATTCGGATGGCAGGGACAAGACAAGACAGTGAGCCCTGACGCTGAACCCCCCAACTGTCCCTACCTACTTACCTCAAAAGGCCCTAGGCAGCCGCGGACAACAACGAAGATGTTCCCTATTCTAGTATAGGTGCACACAGAACAAGACAGAAAAAGACAATAAAGAAAAGTAAACAGTCCGGGTCACAACAATCGGGCAACAAAAGTACAAAATCAGAATCCAAAAGGCGTAGCCAAGGTACAAGCAATATGGTCAGGGGCAGGTGGCAAGCAAGGGAGGTCAAAAGATACAAGGCAAAGATCAGGAGAAGCAAAGAAACAGAAGACACAAGCAGGTAGACTCAAAAGTCAATAACCAGCAATGAAAACACAGACTGGGGTTTGTTATATAGGAGGCCAGGGTTCTGATCCAGAATGTAATTGGACCATCCCCCTGATCTCCAAGCAAATACACCTGACAGCAAAACAAATCCACTGGCAGGAAAACGTGTCAGTCACAGCAGAACCAAAACAAAGATTAACCATGACATGGCCAGACAGAACTCAGCAGGTGAAGTCAGGTGTCTCTGTTAAATCAAGTGAGCAGATAAATCAATGTTCAGACACCGCAAAACAAAACACAGAAACAGAACACAGAATACAAGAAAATCAGCGCCTTCACGGCCGCACAGCACTGGCAGAGGGGCGCATCACACTCCGCGGAGATACAGTCCTGACAATTAGATTGTATATACTCCTAAATGCAATGCTATTGCATAGCATTGATCAGTATAATCTGCAATCTTGAGACAGCCTGAGACAGACTCTATAAGAAAATTGCTGATCCGACAGCACGGAGGTATTACTCCTCTGCCTCTGAGATAAAGTGATCAGAACCCCCGCAGTTATTCTGCAGGGGTCCTGATCAGTCAGTAACAGGTACTTCTCCTACAGATCGCAGTGTTTAAGGGGTTATTTCGAGGCAGCAGCGTGATCATGGCTGTCTATCATTATCCCCATCTCCTGGGACATTAACATGTGTGGAGCTGCACACATTGAAGCGGCCCCACAAACATTAAACCCCCTACATAGGCAGGAACGTATGTATACATTCCTACTGCACAAGGCACTGGCAATAGGAACATATAGATAGATTGTGGATGTGAAGAGGTTAATTACAGAATTAATAAATGTAAGTAAGGTTAACAGTTGGCAAGTCCTGTTTGTAATGACTACTATAGAATGACTGACCCAGGGTTACATTTAATGCATAGATATATTGCAGTATAATGCATACTTTTTATTAATACTAGTCATCTCCAACTCTTTTTTATCAATAATTATATATACCTCCTGTAACTAAAGTGTGATGTGACTCAATTTTCTCCCCACAGGGTGTCTTCAGATTTCTAGAAGATACGTTACATGGATAAATCCACTATTAATCCAGAGTGTTTGCAATATGGAAATGTATCACTTTGTCCCAATGACAGACCTTTTGTTGTACGTCTTGGAATGTATATTTTTCTTTCTGTCTCCATTACTATCACCATCTTTGGTAATCTGGGTATCATCATTTCTATCAGTCATTTTAAGGAACTTCATTCCCCAACCAATTTTTTAATTCTTTCAATGGCTGCCACAGATTTCTCCCTTGGCTTTATAGTCATGCCTTACAGTATGGTACGATCTGTGGAGAGATGTTGGCTGTTTGGAAAACTATTTTGCAAAATCCAGTATAGTTTTGATTTAATGCTGAGCATTATTTCTATTTTCCATCTCTGCTGCATTGCCATTGATAGGTTCTATGCTGTGTGTGATCCTCTACATTACCCCATTAAAATAACAATCTCTAGTATAAAGAAAATGGTATTCTTCTGCTGGACTGTACCAGCTATATTTGCATTTGGAGTTGTCATAACAAATTCTCATGTATCTGGAATTAGTGGATATGAGACATTAGTGGAATGTTTGAAATTATGTCCAATAACATTTAACAAATTGTGGTCGCTGGTTATGTTTTTCACATGTTTTTTTATTCCTGGTTCTGTTATGGTTGGGATTTATGTTATGATATTTATAGTCTCTCAAAAGCATGCAAAAATTGTGAAACGCACATTGGCAAACATGACAGAAACCTCAACTCAAATTTCCAAACAGAAAGACCGAAAAGCTGCAAAGACATTGGGCATTGTGATGGGGGTCTTCATAGCATGTTGGTTACCTGTCTTCATTACGATTTTGGTAGACCCGTTTCTCAACTTTTCTACTCCTGAAGTCTTGTTTGATGCCCTTAACTGGCTTGGATATATTAATTCTACTTGTAATCCATTGATATATGGATTTTTCTATCCATGGTTTCGAAAAGCATTAAGATATATTATTTTTGGTAAAATATTTAAAACTGACTCTTGTCTAGCAACATTATCTTAGCAGAATAAAAATAAGTCTAAAATGGCCTATGTGAAATTAAAATTACACTAGTGGTTAATCCAAAGCTTGGTGTCATCTTCAAAGATAGAAAGACAGCGTCAAAGGCTTTAGCAAAATCCAGATACACTACATCCACAGCCGCCCCACTATCCAGGCTTTTACTCACCCCTTCATAAAAAAATATATTAGGTTGGTTGGACAACTTCTGTGCTTAGTAAAACCAAGCTGGTTGTCACTTATAATACTATTACCCCTACATATTCCTCTATGTCCCTTATAAGCTCCTCAAATAGGTTCCTCACAATGGACATTAAGCTTACCGGTCTATAGTTACCTAGGGGAACACCTTTTTGAAAGTCAGCACTACTTTTCCTTACGCCAGTCTCTTATCACAATTCCAGTCAAGAAAGAATCTCTGAATATTTTGTAAATTGGCATATAAATTACAGAACACAGTTCTCTAAGAACCCTTAGGTGTAATCAGGTCCTGAATAGATTCAGTGTATTTGATTTATCTTGAACTATATCTACAGTGAGCCAGTTCAGTACATCACATGACGTGTTAACAACACTGGCCCCACCCACCACAGCTCCAATCTCTTCTTTTGTGTAAACAGAGCTAAAAAAAAAATTCAATAACTAAGCTTTCTCCTTAACTTCTTCCAGTAATTAATTCCCTTTCATCATAATTTAAGGGTCCTACATGCTCTGACTTTGGCTTTTTTGCTGTCTTTGGCCACCTGCCTTTCACTGTGATTTTTTTTTAACCTATTTGAACTCATTACTCAAACACCTTTTCACATACACAGTCAATCACATTCAACCTCTTCCCCATGGCCAAGACAAAACAGCTGTCTAAAGACACCAGGAACAAAATTGTAGACCTGCACATAACTAGGGCGGGCTACAGGACAGAAAAAACAGAAGACAGCTGTTGGCACAATTATTGGAAAATGGAAGATGATTGTCAGTCTTCCTCTGCCTGGGGCTCCATGCAAGATCTCACTTTGTGGAATAAGAATGATTGTGAAAATGGTCAGAAATCAGCCCAGAAGTACATGGGAGACCTGGTCAATAACCTGAAGAGACCACAGTCTCAAAGATTACCGTTTGTAAGACACTACGTCGTCATGGAATAAAATCCCACTGGGCACGTAAAGTCTCCCTGCTCACACCAGCATTTGTCTAGGCCCATGAAGGTTGCCAATGAGCATCTGGATAATGCAAAGGAGGCATGGGAGAAGGTCATGTGGTCATATGAGACTAAAATACAAGTTTTTGGTATCAACTCTACTTGCATTGTTTAGAGGAAGACAAAGTCCCAATTGTGAAGCATGGGGTTGGAAACATCATACTTTGGGGATGCTTTTCTACAAATGGTATCTTATTGAAGCAAGGATGTATGGGGCCATGTATTGCGGGATTTGGCCAACAACCTCCTTTGCTTGGCAAGACCATTGAAGATGGGTCATGGCTAGGTCTTCCAGCATGACAATGACCGGAAACGTCTGACCTCTGTAACTGCAAACAAAGGTTTCTGTACAAAATATTATCTTGCTTTTCCATTGTATCAAATCATTATTTCATGTAATAAAATGCAAAATAATGGTTTAAAAATCAAACAATGTAAATATAGATTCTCTCCCGCAGGTGAAGTGTGCATACAATGAAAATTACACACCTCATCACTCTTAGGTGGGAAAACTTGCAAAATCAGCAGTGTACTTATTTTCTTCACTGTATATATGTGCATGTTTATTAGAGACAGCATATCCATAAAAACCATAGATGAGGGAAGCCCAAGTCAAGCATTTTCATAGAGACCTGTGAATCTTTAACTATGCCCCTCTTATCAAATGCTAAAGAAAAACACCAGCGAAAATTAATTTCTTTCAAATCAACTGATGTCAGAACGTGCCAAAGATTTGTAATGTACTTCTATTAAAAAACTTCAAGTCTTCCATTACTTATCAACTGCTGTATGTCATAGACATATATATGTATGACAAACAGCAGCTGACAAGTACTAGAAGACTTAAGATTTTTTAATAAAATTAAATTACAAATCTCTAACCCTTTTTAACACCAGTTGATTTGTGCTGGAATTGCCCTTTAAAGTGTCACTATCGTCATAACTTTCAAAACCTAAATCAACACTAGATGTTATATAAAACAAGTTTGCAATTTACATTCATTATTTTTTTTTTATAAATTATTGTGGAAAATAGCACTTCCTGTGTTCTGACCTTTTTTTACCCAAAATATCTAAACACAGGACATCTCCCTTCAGAGACAGGACAGTCATGTTATTGGTGGACACATTCAGCTGTAACTCTCTGTACTGGTCAGGACTTCATATGTTTCTTTTTTACAACCAGCACAAGACTAAAAAGCTAAACCCGGATTTCAAATAAGTATAACTTTGTTGTACAGCATGATAACAAAAATAAAATAATGAATGTAAATTGCAAACTTGCTTTGTTTCACATCTACTCTTGATTTAGACTTTAAAAGTTATAACTACAGTGACACTTTAAGTCTATGTTGTAGATTAATTCAATTTCAATAATACCACATTTAGGCTATGTTTACACATAGTGAGGCTGGGTTCACACACAGTATATTTGAGGCTGTATTTGTGAGGCTGTATAGCAACCAAAACCAGGAGTGGATTGAAAACACAGAAAGGATCTGTTCACATAATGTTGTAATTGAGTGGATGGCCGTCATTTAATGGCAAATATTTGCTGTTATTTTAAAACAACGGCTGTTATATTGAAATAATGGCAGTTATTTACCGTTATATGGCGGCCATCCACTCAATTTCAACATTGTGTGAACAGAGCCTTTCTGGGTTTTCAATCCACTCCTGGTTTTGGTTGCTATGAGGACCTGACTTGAGGACCAAATACAGCCTGAAATATACGTAGTGTGAACCCAGCCGTGCAAATGATGATAATTTTTGCCGTTAAATGACAAATGTCCAATAAAAACTGGTATCAGGATATGGACTGACTAGATGGCAGCGACCGTTTTGTGTGCACACTCACCAGCATTTTCCCTCTCGGCCTGTGAATTATGTAATAAATAGTTTTCATGTTTGCATCCTATTGGTGAGTGCCACATTTATTCTTCATTGGATACTGTTCTTTTTTACTACTTTCACAAAATAAAAAACTATAAGAGAAACAGATAACTCATCTCAGAGAGACCAGCAAAAGATTACACTGCTAATTAAAGTGCTAAATGCATTGGAATCCTAGGTGCATTGCCCCCTGGAAAACATGAATATGAAAAAAAAAATTGTCTCAAAACACAGGACTAGCCAGACATCCCTCCGGAAAGGACCCAGCCATGGGGTTTGCTCCTGTAGGGAAACCACCAAAACCAACATATTAAGTGGCCATATAAATCAATTTAATGACAAGGGAAAAACCGAGGCCAGGTATCCATCCACAGACAGCTGTTTTGGGGTGTTGCCCCTCATCAGTTTGGATGTTTCCCTTGTCATTACATTGACTTATAGGGACACTTAATAAGGTGGTTTTGGTGGTTTCCCTACAGGAGGCACCCCTGGGCTAGGTCCTTCCCAGAGGGATATATGGCTAGTCCTGTGTTTCAAGATTCTTAAATGAGACTTCACAGGCTCTTTTTTAGCATATTTATGTTTCCCAGGGGGCAATGCACCTAGGAATTCTGATGAGGGGCAGCACACAAAGCAGCTGTCTGTGGATGGATACCTGGGCTTGGTTTTTCCCTTGTCATTACATTGACTTAAGCCGCCACTTAATATGGTGGTTCTGGTGGTTTCCCTCCCGGAGGGATATCTGGTTAGTCTTGTATTTCGAGACTCTTAGATGAGGCTCCATGGGCTCTTGTTTTGCAAAATAAAAAAATTAAATACATTTGCTTTATATTTATATATTTAGACACCACTATTTTTCTGTTGATGGAGCTGTGTGTAGGGTAGCTTTAGCTTTTATTGAAACCATTTTGGGGTACATTCAACTTCACTTCTTACTCCTTTTTTTGAAGGCAAAAACTGAAAAACATTTTTTGTAATGTTCTTTGATTTTCCATGTAACTCTTTCCAGCTGTCAAATTGAAGCATCAGGCCCAGCTCCCCACAGTCCCCGATAGGCTGCCCAGCCACCGTATCCCTTGGCCCAACCAGCCTAACAAACCCCCGGGCACATCCTTCTATAGCAATGGACTCCCACTTCCCACACAGCACAGAAGGATAAATGAGTGGCACAGGAGCTTAGTTGGCTAGGTTCCTGAAACTTTGGTTACTAGGTGACCCCCCAATGGGATAAAATAGCCACCAGGAGTCACTGCAAAGAGACAGCAGATATGCGTTTCACGCCATAAACTATAACGCACCAGTGAGCAAAATGGTGTAACCATGACATAATTGATCTGACCAAGAACGTTCTTGCAGGAAATACAGGGTAGAGCTACTGGTCTTTCAGACATAAACAATTCTTATTACATAATTTATAGAGATTTCCGTAATGCTAAGAGTAAAAAACACTGATTTATTGGGCATTCCTTTTTTGCTTTAGAGATAACATGTTGGAGCAGGACTTGCTTGATCAGCCAATCACTGGCTAGGATACAGCCATTGATTTCGATACAGGGCAGGTGTGGATTCAACATCTTGGGAGTAGAAACAAGCAATGGGAGCTGTGAGGAACCAGAGTAGACACGTATCACTTTTTTTTCTACCACAGGCCCAGCAATGTAAAAAAAAAAAAAAAAACATTTTTAATACTAGATTGCACCTTTAATACTGCTATTTAAAGAACACACTATATACAGAAAGATATTAACAATAACACCACAAATAATGTCTAAATAATACAGCCATACCATGACCATTATCATAACAGACCATATGGTGATTACAGTGCAGTTACATTCAGTGACTTACAGGTGACATCTTCCCTGATCGAAGACATTCACTTTCTTTTTTCTTATCCATTTTTCCAGTCCACCCTGATGAGTTCTTCCAGTCACATATTGTTTTTACAGAACCTGCCATATAAAGATCTTAGAATGTGCAGTATTTCCAACATCCACCTCACTTTGGCCCCCAACTATAACGCCCCAATAATGCTCCCACACAGTAAAACAGGTAGGTAAGTGAATTTGTAGGAGGGGTTGGTAAGTCCCCCACATTCCAGTTAATAGAATTTTCCCTAAATATGTTGGGGTCTCTATTAAATAGGTGACTCCAGTATATTAGTACCCCTACTAGGTAGTTTTCCCCAAGTATATATTTTTCCCCATTGGGTAATTTCTCCCAGTAGGTAGATTTACCTAGTATATGTGGCCACTTTAGGTAATAGGATAAAGATGCCCCCTACAGCTAAGACTGCTCTCTGTAGGTAGGTGCTCTCTGTAGGTAGGACTGCAGTATATGTGTTCCCTAGTCATAAGACACCAAGAATATAGATTCCCCCTGTAGCAAGGACCCCAGTATATAGAAACCCTCTGTAGGTAGGGGCCCAGTATATAAGTACCTCCTGTACGAAGGACCTCAGTATATAAATGCACCCTGTATGTACGTAGGACTCCAGTATATTGATGCACTCTGTAAATAGGACCACCAATATATGCAACCCTTGTAGGTAGGGCCCCCATTACACAGGTATATATAGGTAGGACATTTGGTATATATGTCTCCCTTGTAGGTAGGACCCAGTATAAAGGTGCTTCTGTAGGAAAGCATTTCCCTAGACAAAACTAAGAAGAGAAAAACACATACTCACCTTCTCTCACCCCTAATTCCTGGCTTTTATGCTAGAGGCCTCTTTTTTCAGAAGGTACACATACAGTAAGTGACAGCATTGTGTGTCCCAGACCAGAGAAAATTATGTGCCTGGCCTCTACTGGACACATGCAGGAATATGTGGCCTAGAACAAGGAGCAATGGCTTTTTGCTCTTTTAAACATTACAATTAAATACCTTAGGACAAGCTTACAGTGGGCCACTCTGCCACCATGCGCTCAGCTACCCCTCCACCCTGTATCTGCACCCCAGCCGCATACCCCACCTGTAAAGAAATAGCCCTGGCTTAAAAGCTTGTACTGCTATAAGACATAGCAGAGCATGTTCCAGTCATGACTTAGAGGGAAATATTTCAAAAACTTTTTGAGTTCAGCTACATCCTTGCATTAATTTATGTTTTTTCAAAACAGTTGAAACAGCTGACCATTTTTCCCTTGTGTCCTTCATGTGTGGTATACTGGGAAAAAGACTGGCTACATAAACCTCATCCTACCAGATCTGACAAAACAGATGGTGCCTTCCCTTTAGCAATCTGGTTGGGAATAAAAAAAAGAAGGTATTTTTATATTTTTTTTTATTCTTAATTGTACAACAAATTTACCACAATTTCATATGTAATTTACCACAATTTTTATATGTAATTCTTGTTTTAGTTGTAAACTTTGGATTTTTTTGCTCTCAGCATGTTATTGTGTTTTTAATAATGCATGTATATTCTATTATGTAAGTATTAACTGAAAAGCTAGCATAGTTTTTCTAAGAATTTGGATGTATGTCCAAATCCGTGTTTTTCTGTAGACTACCAATGTAATAAAAACTATTTTCTATTTTTTTCTTTCATTTTCTACTCCATAGCACTTACTCCCTTCACATTTCCTGTTGTGCTCTTTTCTCTTGAACCTTTAAAGTACTTTGCTTTTTGTATCCTTCTGTAGTATAAGCTAATCTGTATGTATGCCCTTATTGCAAACAATTATTTAGTCTTAATAACTAAACGTAAAAATTCTCATTTAAATGTGATATAGAGCAGAGCATGCTATATATATATAATTATTATCAATTAATTTTTTTCATTTATCTATTTATTTATCCTCAATTGATAAAGCCTTATGAGGGCTTATGGTTTTATGGTTTTGCAAACCATACCATATAATGTGGTTATATGGTACCATTTACTTCACCATTAAATGTACTGAGATTATCATTATGTGTGGTGGAAAAGAACAAAAAGAACACAATTTTGCCATTTGACAAGATTTAAAAGTATTAACTGTGCATGTTAGTATCATTACAGTAGTACCTTGGTTTAAGAGTAACTTGGTTTAAGAGCGTTTTGGTTTAAAAGCTCACAGTTTTTCAAAATTGTGACTTTGTTTAAGAGCTCCCTGTACTGGGTGCGAGCGGGAGTGGAGGAGGGGCATGGTCTGCATAGTGTGGTCTACATCTCTGTACTCTGACCCAGGAAGTCTCCCTCACCTTTCAAATCATGGCAGATCCACTTCAGGCTGAGGCTTGCATCAGGGGACAGGACTGTGGAGGTAATCTCTTCATAGCTGTAACCCCTCTCTCCCCGGACAGAGAGTGCTGCATGTATGTGCCCACATCTGTCCTGCTCATTCCTTCATGCTCTCTGCAGTCTCTATCAGCCCATGTGTTTCTCATGCTCTCCATTACTGTACAGTAACTTATAATATCACATATTCTGATGTTTCTGAATGTTTGTTTTATCTGTTTCACATGTTTTACATGTTATTCAGAATAATAAATCATTATTTTTGGGGTGTGGAACCAATTGTCTGCATTTCTATGATTACTTATGGGAAAAATTGCCTTGGTTTAAGAGTGGAATTGGATTACAAACACGGTCCCAGAACGAATTATGCTTGAAATCCAAGGCACCACTGCACAGTGATTTCATATTGATATAGTTTTGTTTTCTGCAGTTAAAAAACCTATATGATTTTTATTTTTTCAATCTGAAGAGAGGAAACTGAAGTTTTTTTTGTTACCATTTTTAGTCCATTTTCTGTAAGAAATGACTTTAAAAAATCTGCAATTCTGGCATTGGGAACTTTTTTTCAGCAAAATAAATATTGCACTATTTTACTAGTTCTTTTCCGAATGCAATAGTGTTGATTGTTTTTGTTTTATTGGTCTTCTGTTTTGCAGTGTATTGAGATTATAGCATTTTCCTATTATGCATTGACTCTATCATGGCAAACCAGGAGGCTTTCACTAGAGATCTGCAGTCATGACAATGGTTATTTCTGACCCTGGTGGCTGCTGGCTTGTGTCAGTTGTATAGTAAAGCCAATACTTTTCACATATTGGGTGGGATCATCTGCTGAGCTGGTGCCCTATATCCCTAGTGCACATTCACTGCACATTTATGTGAAGGTAAATTATAACTTTATAGAATGGTCACGATCAAACATTATTCTCATAATAAAAAAAATTATAGTTGTTGCTGTAAAAATTAAATAAATAGTAAATATTTTAATTGTATTAGTAAAGTGGCTAGGCTATGTTCCCACAATGTAAAAATAAGGGCAAATAAGGGCCATAATAATCATGATTACTAATGGTGCATTTACACAGGCAGATTTATCTGACAGATTTTTGAAGCCAAAGCCAGGAATGGATTTGAAAACAGGAGAAATCTGTCTGTGTAAACGCACCCTAACAACGGCCATTACTTGCCCTTATTTTTACGTGGAAGGAACATGGCCTTAACGAGATTGTCCAACCTTAAAGCATTACTGCCATTTGCAGTCAAAAGTTAGAAAGAGTCAGATGCCAGCCAGGGAGTGGAGCACACTGCAGTGCACTTCCCCCAGCTGTAGCTCGGAATCGCAGTGGGTCTCAGGAGTGAGGTGCAATAGGTAACATTTGACATGTCAAAAGTTACAGCATAATAATTTAAATTGCTTTAAAAAAAACACTCTTAAAAGAGGTATTCTACTCAGGTAAAATACATGTTAAATCATACCCTTACTGGAGACTAACAATTAATTCCATACTTATTCCGTTATTATCTTTTCAGTCTCTTTCTCTCAGTTCTGAGCTGCTGCTTTCTGCTGAAGACACAGAAAACTGTGTGTTTGCTTTTCTCCCCATCTCCCCCTCCTCTCCCCTCCCCTCATTTCCCCTCCAAGATGTTTGTAAACAGTGTCCCTGGCCGACTGTATCAGCTGTCTGTAATCCCCGGAGGGTTAATCTGAGGTCAAATTGCTGATGATCTCACTGTGATTAACCCTCCCAAAATTACAGAGTTCAGATACAGCTGGCCAGGGCCACTGTTTTCCATGAGCTGTAGAGATGAGCAAACTGGGCTGAAGTTCAGATTTGTACAAACTTGAACCATCTGCATTTTAATCCCACTGTTTTACCATTCCATGAGGAAGGTGAAGACAGCCCAAGTCCCACCTGGAAAATAGGAATACAGCCTAGGTCATAGGCTTTATCCTTGTTTTCCATGCAGGACTCCACCAGGCTGACTACACCTTCCCCATAAAAAACAAGAAGACAGCGGGATTCAAATGCAGATGGTTTGGGTTCATACGGGCCCGAACCTTGCCCCGGTTCGCTCATCTCTAATGAGGAGTCTTGGAAGGGAGGGGAGAGAGGGGAGACAGAGAGAATAGCTCACACACAGTCTTCTGTGTCATCAGCAGAAAGTAGCATCTCAGAACTGGGGGACGGAAATTGAAAAGACAATAAGAAGTATGGAACAAATTGTTAGTCTCCAGGAGGGGGATGATTCAACATGTGTTTTATCTAAGTAGAATACCCCTTTAAAAGGATTATTAGGGCACTGGAACCCCCACTGATTTGCTGTTTTTACAGGTTGTGATCTTAGTGAAAGTGTTACAGCCTCTTCAGTGTTTATAAGTGTTCAGAAATCTTTGTTCACCAAAAATTTTATTTTTCCTTACAGGGAAATATACTAGCACAGTTGTGAATTTCCACCATGAGCAGACAAAATTTCCATACCACTCAAAATGAAGAAGTATGTCTGGATGGTTGGAATACATCCTGTCTTAGAACCATCAGACCGCTGCTTACTGATATATCTATGTATACTGTCATATATGGAGCTATCATTCTTACAATTGTGGGAAACCTCATGGTGATCATTTCAGTTTCTCATTTCCAACAGCTTCACACACCAACAAATTTTCTCATTTTGTCATTGGCCGCTACAGATTTCCTCCTTGGACTCATGGTTATGCCATACAGTATGTTCAGATCCATAACTGCATGCTGGTATTATGGAGACCTGTTTTGTAAACTACATAGCTGTATTGATATGACATTGTGCACTACTTCCATATTTCACCTATTCTTCATCGCTGTTGACCGGTACTATGCAATATGTCATCCTCTTCATTACAGCAGGAAAATTACAATTCCCGTCATAGTGGTTTATATATTTGTTAGCTGGTCTCTTCCATGTCTATACTCATTTACCCTAGTTTTATCAAATTTAAATGTAGCAGGTATAGAGGGGCAGTCAACACTTGTACCTTGCGTGGGGTCGTGTTCTCTTGTGTTCAACAAAATGTGGGCTGTTATAACTTCACTGCTATGCTTCTTTATTCCAGGTACTCTGATGATTGGAATTTACATGCATATTTTCTCTGTTGCAAAGAAACAAGTCAGGTTGATCAACCATGCTCCCAATTCTACAAATCAGAACAAAAGCAGTAATAGAAAAAAAAATGTTAATGCTGAAAACAAGGCAGCTAGAACCCTGAGCTTGGTTATGGGGGTCTTTATTTTGTGTTGGTTGCCCTTTTTTATTCTTACTGTAGCGGATCCATATCTCAATTTTGTAATATCAGACGACATATACAATATTGTTCTATGGCTTGGGTATTTCAATTCCGCATTTAATCCTATTATCTATGGCTTATTTTACCCTTGGTTTAAAAGGTCTTTCCTTTTAATACTTACTGGAAAAATATTACAATTAGGTTCAGCTTCTTTCAATATTATACATAATATGTAATGTTACCTACTGTAATTCTTTTAAATATTGTGTGAGTGGATGTAAGTATACATTACAGCTTTTTTAGATTTCATCTGCGAAAGTGTAACCAACTATGCTCACTAGACTGTGCCTCCATGTTGAATAACTAGGCATAGATTACACTACATAACAAATTTACAAATATGTGTGTTGTCTAAATTTTTTGAATATAAAAAGGTTATTATTCCACAAAAATTTTGCTTTTGTGGTCAGCACAGTGATGTTACGAAATTTATGCATTTTTGAGAATATTCACTAAATATTCAGTGCTGAGTATAGACTTCTAGAAGCTTCTGGAACTGTGAGGACCATCAATTAGCTTTTAGGATTTTCTAGAACCTTCTAGAACTTGTCTTTGGAACAGCCAGAACATTCAGGCACACTAGGCAGGCAGGACTGGCCTCAGTGGACAGAGTTCTTTACAATGTAAAGTGGGACATACATGTGGACCCCCGCCATGTGCTGATGCCACCACCACATCAAGTTAGGGCTCATAAAACAATTTGTCTTGGCTCTGGATAAGAGTCAAAAACTTTCAAGTACCTTCAAGATCTTTTCCCTAAGCAAAGTAAAGGTGAAATCCAGTGTCACACATCAAGAATATCATGGAGTGCACAGAATTTACCAAGAAGCTGAATAGAAAGCAGAAGGCGGCTTAGAACAGTTTCATTGCAGTGATTCATGGCTTCCTAGGGAATCACAAAGCTGAAAATTATGCAGGATGTCACCATATTCTTTATCTCGATCTTGATAAATTTAAAAAGAACATGGGAGTTTATTCAGAAGAGCAAATTTGAAGTTGTGATGTGTCGTTTCTGATTCTAAATTAAAAAAAAATAATAATGTTTTTCTATCTTTAGGGCTTGTGTAACCAATGCAAAATTTCATCCTAAGGGTACGATCACATGGACAGAAATTGCACCAAGAAGCACATGCCTCATTGACTTTAGTGACATAAAATACGTGGTTTAAAAATCAACAATGCTGAAAAAAACAGTGCTAAAAAAGAGCCACTTTTAAGAGCAGTTCAGCTTGGAAGCTCATATTAAAATCAATGGGAACTTGAATAGAAAGCCTAAAATTCCACATAAAAACTCACAGCAAAATCACCTCACCTGGTGCCCAAAGGTTCAACTCAGCCTGGCACCGATAAGAGCAGCACAGGACATGTAGTATCACAATTTGCATAATGTGGACGCATTTTCAGCTCAACATGATGGTCGTCCAGAAAAACAGCCAAGAAAAAATGTTGTTATAACATAGCCTAAGGCTATGTTATAAAATAGCAGGTATTACTTGGCCTCAATATGATGGTCATCCTAAAGGGCAGCCGTCAAGTGGCCAAAAAAGTTTTCCTGTGCATAGTGATGACAAATATGTGTACTGTACATTGTATAACATACAGTCTATACATCCCTCTTAAAATGCTAGGCTTTTAACATACCATGGAACACACTGAAATTGATAAAATTTGTCACAGCAGTGACATTACTAACTGGTCTGGGAAGCTCCTAAGAGACCTGCAGCAACATTTAAGGAGCTGCAGGAGTGTCTAGCAAGTACTAGTTGTGTACTGCATGTGGCAATTTCCTGTATGCCTGTATTCTTCATATATAGGCTTTGGGGCAGGGTGCCAAGATAGAAGCATCTTCTTACAAAGAGAAACCTCCAAGCCTGGTTATGTTCCAGAGCTACTATATACAAGTTTTTCATTACATCGTGTTGTCAGATTTAGGAAAATTGTTCTACAAGGTTGCCAGATCTAATCTAAGAAATAAAAAGCTCTTACCCAACTTCTGATCTTGTCTTCCGAGCAGCAAACAAAGGAAGGGGGGGGGGGGCAGTCATTCTAAATCAGTGCTTCTCAAACTGTTATGTGCTCCTTGGTTGTTGGTCAGGAATAGCTGGGGAGGCAATTTTCATAAAAGTGACTGCGATGAAAGGTAGCCCTAGCACTATTTTCGGCTTTTACATCGACTTCCACCACAGGTGGTTAGGCCCAGGTTTCCCATTGATCAGTCTGGTGAGTCCCAGGCATTGCTTTGGTCTGTTGGGTGAGGTTCCAGTAGAAAAAGTTCTACATCATCATGACTATGAAGTAGAGGCCAATATGATACTTTCTGATAGAGAATATTATGAACTTGTTTGTATGGATCCTTTCCCCATACTTGAAAATAATCTGAATAAACTGATCTGTGCAGCATATGAGAATAACATTTTTAATAAACAAGAGAGAACTTTCCTCATCAGGCAAATTACTATACTTTTATTATTTGCCTAAAGTGCACAAATGGCTGGTCAATCCTCCAGGGAGGCAGTGTCGGACTGGGGTACCTTGGGCCTACCAGGGAATTTAATTCTCATGGCCCACACTACATATACCAGATATAATAAGCGTCAAACCTTTCACATTACTATATTAACTTTGCACAGAGCTGTGTTTGTGACCAGCATAGTGTGCCACTTAATTTTCTTGAAAGTAGAAGTGCCATGAAATCAACAAATCTCAGGCAGGCAGGGGGTGCGGGAACATAATAACGTCCCTGTGCCTTCGTATCTCTTCTCTTCTCTTAATGATATCCGACAGACGCAGGCCTCCTACAGCTCCTCCAGCTGCAACATCACATACTCGGCCAATGGATCACCCACTTAGCCAATCAGAGACTGGGATGGGACACTGCTGCAGTAACTGACCGGCTGAGCAGGCAATCCATCAGCCGTTCTGAGACATTGCAGCTGGAAGAGCCAGGGCTGAGACGTACACCGAACGTGGGTGAAAATGACTCCTGGCAGCTGTGAGAGAGACCCGAGAGCAGCGCTACTGGGGCACATGGACTGGTAAGTATACTTTCTTTATTATCTTCATGCACCCCCCTGCCTGCGTGTGTTAGTTTCACCAGACTTTTCCATTAGGGATTCTGTCAGCTGTTATTCATGTTTCAAACTGCTGACACTGTTAGATGCTGTTAGGTCAAGAAGACACATGGTACCTTACATATATTTGTCTGTGCTTCCATAGCATAGAAAATGCTTTTATTCTCTGGAACAAAGAGTCAAAGAGGCTTCTCCCTGCTTAATTGACACTTGGATGCTGAATCTCCAGCAGGTTTAGGTATGGGAGGGGGAGTTACAAATAAGTGATCATAACATGTATATACATATTACATACAAATATGCACACATTATACACAGATAAAAAGAAATGCACATTACCTACACTATTTCCCCCAAAATAGGACATCCTCAGAAAATAAGGCATAGTGAAGGATTTACAGGATAGCTTTAAATAAGGCACCGCCCTGAAAATAAGGCATCCCCCGATTTAAGACCCCTGCCGCCACCCTGAGCCACCATGCTGCTAATGGAAGGGAGGTGGTGGGTTGTCTGGTTATGCTGGTTTGTGATGACAGCTACTATACTATATATATATATATATATATATATATATATATATATATATATAATATTTAACTACATATAATAAATGTTCATTCACAGTAAGTGTGAATTCTTCTTCATGGAAAAATAAGACCTCCCCTGAAAATAAGACATAGCGCATCTTTGGGAGCAGAAATTAATATAAGACACTGTTTTATTTTTGGGGACACACGGTATATGCATACATAGTACACACACACACACACAATACGTACATACGCACATCACTGTGTCAGACTGGAAAGAATACACAATTTCCTGCATACAGACGCTGATAAGTACTGGAAGGCTTGACAATTGTAAATAGAAGTGAACTACAAATCTTTATAATTTTCTGTCACTTCCTACTTTTTGGTGTTTTTTCCTGCACTTTTTCTGCCATTTTCTAATTTTAGTGTAAAATACTATTGGCATTTTATCCACTGATTTTTTTTTTAGTACTAGTCATGGATTGAAGCAGGTGGAAAAGCAATGGATCTTTTCCTCCCTGGGTCAGCGTTTTGCAATGTTGTTCCTGTCTGGCACAACTACAGCTGGTAAGCCTTATCATATCAGGGGTTAGATGGTGGTTATTCTTTCGCACTTTCTATTTGTTGTATTACAATATACAATATGGTCACTAGTGCAAAAAGGGTGTAATGATGTCTGGGTATTCTGGCCACCGTCCTCTTACTCCCCATTGTGGCCTGGGTTCTTCTGGCTTTTGGGCCTAGCCCCATGGAGCAACATGTGTCCTCTCTTTCCTTCCTCAGTGCAATATAGATCTAGCCACTAGAGGGGGGCACGTGGGCAACTGTGGCTTAGTTATTTAAGGAGGCTTCCTGCACATGTGTACTGCCTGAGCATTAAGGTCCTTTGGTCCTTCAAATATGTTTCTGCATTTGCCTGCTACAGTGTTCCTGCTACAGTGTTCCTACACTATCCAATCTGGTTCCTGTGTCCCCACTGCGGTGTCCTTGTGTCCTAGTGTTCTTGTTGTCTGATCCTCCACTCCAAGTTGCTTCCAGTATACCTGTGTGTTCCTTTCCTGAACCAGTGTGAACCAGACCCTACCTGTGTTTACACCAGCTAATCGCCCCTGCATCAAGTTATCCACTTTGTGTGAAATTGCACCATGTGACCTGCACCCATGTCTTTGTCCCTAGCATCTGTCACCTGCATCCTTTACTTGTATCCAGTGTGTCCTGTGCCTGCATATTTGTCTGCACTGTCTGTTTGGCAATGAGGGTGGTTCCATCCTTGCCATGTGGTCTGCCCGGACCAGCTGTCACATGCTTTGCTTATCTCAAGAGGTAGGGACCTGACGTATCCTCTGGGAAAGTCTATCTCCACCATCAGGAGTTTTTCTTGAAGAACAGAGGATTCGCTTAGACAACGCCCTTAGGAATAGACAGGCATATCCTGTGATACTGACAAAGCTTTTGTGTCTCTTTGCTTCAATCTATCACACTATACATGGAAACGTGCAATGCAACTGTTGTGAGCTTATTTCTATATTTCAACTTGCGCCATGAGGAAGGAGGCGTGTACTTCGGAAACATCTGCAGCAAAGCAATGTCTCTGGGTGTTCAGGTGAAAGACTTCAGCTTAGAGCCAATATTCTTATATTCTTATTCTTGTATTGATTGTTGTTATTACAAATAAATGTAATCTTCTTGAAGATGCCTGAGCCATGAGTTCTAGCTGATGAATGTAGTACTGTTAGAATATAGCAATAAGCTCACAACAGTCGGATTGCACATCTCTATGTATAGTGTGATATATAACTTTGAGACTGAACACAGTAGAGTTAAGTGGATGGGAGAGACAATTGTGCCCATAACTAGCCACAAGAGTGCTGGTTAGCAGGGCCATATTTACCACTAGGCATCCGTGGTCTGGTAAACGCTTAGTCTGGCTATGGACCAACTGTGTGATTTCAATCAATCGTGAGCAATGCTTCGGATACAGCCAATTCCCACTTCCTTGGCTCATACAACTTCATTCATAGTGTATCCTGTACTGACTTGACACTTATTCATGTGAGTATATAGTATATGAAAAACAACAACTCACGTTTAGTAGTCTTCACTTCAACTTGGATTTATTGTTGCTTGATTGCAAAGTTTGGCTGCGTGTGATCAGAGCACTGGAGCTCGCTGGAGGCTAGGCGTCCTCTCCCTGCTGCGCGACGTTTCGGAAGGCGTGGCTTCCTTACTCATGCGCACAGGTGAGCGGTACCTGCTCAGCTAAGTACCGACGTCTGAAATCACATGTGACCTCTAGTAGTATAAATGATAAGCATACAAATATAAGAGTATTATTATTCTGTACATGGCACACTATAAATCCACAGTTTACATGATTGACTATATGTTATTATATGCATAACGTCGTCTACTCGGGGATTTTGTTGTTATAGGTACGCCTTAAAGCTACACACTTTGTTTAAACCAGATGGCTCTACGCTCTCTAGCTTTCTTATCCAGTATGTTTCCCATTGTAGTAACAGCTGTTTGTCTCTTCTCTCTGATCCTGTTGTCTGTATTTCCTCTAGGATACACCATTTTAATTCATACATATGATGCCCTGCCTGTTTAAAGTGTTTGGCTACACTCGTCTCTCCATACTTCGATTCTGTTGTATCTTCTTGTTTTAATTAGTATGAGTTAGAGTATGACATGAATAGTATACATTACCTTGATGTGCTGGTGACAAAAAATGAAGGAAGATTTGATACAACACTTTATGTCAAGTCCACTGATAAAAACAACTTGCTACACTGCACAAGTCACCACCCACCACAAGTATTTGATAGCATTGAAAGTCAGATGCAGAGAATAGAGAGGATAGTCAACACGAATACAGAAAAAATCGAGTGCCAAAATAAAATGAAGAAGAAGTTTGAACAGAGAGGGTATAAATACAAACAGATAAGCCGAGCAATAGCGAAAAATAAAAGGGTACACCCACAAACATCTAATGAACAGAGACAAATTTTTGTGACAACATATGACCACCACATACCAGTTATACGTAAAGCAATTAAAAATTTTTGGCCAATAATGCAAAAAGAGCCCAAATTTGGCAAACTTTTCCAAAACATACCCATGTTAGCCTTGAAGAAAGGCAGAACTATAGTGAGCAGAGTCATAAAAGGCGACATTAGAAAGAAAAAATTAAATAAACAAGCTTTTTTAAGATCACAGAGGAAAGGAACATATGGGTGTTTACAATGTCAAAACTGTACATCTATCATAAAAGGGGAATATATCCAACATCCCACACAAGGTTACAAAATCCCTATTAGAGGGTTCTACACGTGCAGTACACAAAGAGCTATATATATGTTGAAATGCCCATGTGGCAAGACATACGTAGGGCAAACCATGAGACAAGTGAAGGTGAGGATAAATGAACACAAGTCTATGATCAGAAAACATTTAAAACAAGAAGATACAACAGAATCGAAGTATGGAGAGACGAGTGTAGCCAAACACTTTAAACAGGCAGGGCATCATATGTATGAATTAAAATGGTGTATCCTAGAGGAAATACAGACAACAGGATCAGAGAGAAGAGACAAACAGCTGTTACTACAATGGGAAACATACTGGATAAGAAAGCTAGAGAGCGTAGAGCCATCTGGTTTAAACGAAGTGTGTAGCTTTAAGGCGTACCTATAACAAAAAAATCCCCGAGTAGACGACGTTATGCATATAGTAACATATAGTCAATCATGTAAACTGTGGATTTATAGTGTGCCATGTACAGAATAATAATACTCTTATATTTGTATGCTTATCATTTATACTACTAGAGGTCACATGTGATTTCAGACGTCGGTACTTAGCTGAGCAGGTACCGCTCACCTGTGCGCATGAGTAAGGAAGCCACGCCTTCCAAAACGTCGCGCAGCAGGGAGAGGACGCCTAGCCTCCAGCGAGCTCCATTGCTCTGATCACACGCAGCCAAACTTTGCAATCAAGCAACAATAAATCCAAGTCGAAGTGAAGACTACTAAACGTGAGTTGTTGTTTTTCATATACTATATACTCACATGAATAAGTGTCAAGTCAGTACAGGATACACTATAAATGAATCCGTGGTCTGATGCCTAGGGCAGCACCTTGCAAGGGGTAGCACCAAGGAGCCAAGGAGAGTTTCCCACCTCCCGTTCAGACTTGCCAGTAAATCTAGCGTCTTTCCGAGGCGGTGTTATCCAGCCACAGTATGGCGGTATTGGTCAGGTAGGTCTGGTGGTGTTAAATGTGACGTCTGGAGCTATTACCTATCAATTTACTAATCCTGTGGAGAGAATTCCTTCAGACAATATGCAGACGGCTCTAATCATTCATTCAATGTGGAAATTTGTTTATGTTTTAAGCTGTTAAAAAACATAAAAAACACGATTCAGACAATGGTGGAGATTTATCAAACATGGTGTAAAGTGAAACTGGCTCAGATGCCCCTAGCAACCAATCAGATTCCACTTTTCATTCCTCACAGACTCTTTGGAAAATGAAAGGTGGAATCTGATTGGTTGCTAGGGGCAACTGAGCCAGTATCCAATGCCCCATATAGTGCCCCACATAGTCTCCAATGCCCCATATATGCCCCACATAGTATCCAATGCCCCATATATGCCCCACATAGTATCCAATGCCCCCATATAGTGCCCTACATAGTAGCCAATGCCCCATATACTGCCCACATAGTAGCCAATGCCCCCATATAGTGCCCACATAGTATCCAATGCCCCCATATATGCCCCACATAGTATCCAATGCCCCCATATAGTGCCCTACATAGTAGCCAATGCCCCATATACTGCCCACATAGTATCCAATGCCCCCATATATGCCCCTCATAGTATCCAATGCCCCATATATGCCCCACATAGTATCCAATGCCCTCATATATTCCCCACATAGCATCCATTCCCCAGAATAGTGCCCATATAGTACCTCAATAGTGCCCAATATTGTATGCAATCCTCCAATAGTGCCCAACATAGCATTATCCACCCACAAGTGACACCCGCCCATCTCCCCATCCCCACACTGCCCCCAGCAGAAAAATAAAATAAAAAAGTAGTAACTCACCGGTCCCAGCAGCTCCTTTCCCGGCAGAACGTGCACTCCCATCATCCTCCGGTGCGGGCAGCGGGGTACAGAGACGCAGTCTGTGCCGGGTGTCCTTGCAGCCTCTATAATTCATGATAGATGCCACAGGACGCATCCGGCATAGGCTGCGTGTCTGTCTTCCGCTGCCCGCACCGGAGGATGATGGTAGTGCGCGCTCTGACAGTAGAGGAGCTGCTGGGACCTGCGGACAGGTGAGCCCTCCTGCCCCCCGGCCCAGCTTGCCATTGTAGCCCCACCAGAAAAACAACAAAGCAGTAACTCACCAGTCCGCCGGTCCCAACAGCTCCTCTCCCGGCGGAGCTCGCACTCCTTTCATTCTCTGGCGCGGGTAGCGGGGTATATAGTCAGTGTCTGTATACCCCGCTGCCCGCGCCCGGACAGGTGAGTAACTGCTTTGTTGTTTTTATTTTACACCCAATATAATGCGGGACACTGGGTGCTGTTCCGTGATGGCGGGACACCACCCCGAAAACGGGACTGTCCCGCCGGATCCAGGACAGTTTGGAGCTATGTCAATATGATGTTCAGAAACTAGAAAATCATGATGCTAATTGGTGAGTGAAGATGGGGCGTCAGCAGGTTTAATGCCTAGGGCAGCAGCAGCTGTTAATACAGCCCTGGTTCAGTGGATGGGAGAGCCAATTGTGCCATTAAGCCGGGAAATGCGTTGATACCCAATACAGCCGTCGTTTTCTATTTGTTATACGTTTTTTTCAGGGCCGCCATCAGAGCAGTATTAGTGGTACAGTTGTCAGGGGCCCAGGCCCAAACTAGGATCAGAGGGGCCCAGTCGACCTGACAGCTGTACTGCACACATATGCCTGTCTGTGTCTATACACTATAGACGGGCAGGAGGGTGTACACACAGGCCGGGCCCCCTGCTCGCTACCCCTGGGCCCCTCCCCCGCCCCTTCACTGCCTTCAGTTGCTGTCTTCTCCTCTCCTCATGTCAGAACAGAAAAGGAGGAGGGGCCCAGAGCAGCTGTGAGGAGGAGAAGAGAAGCTGAGGCTGCACCACATGGAGCTTCCCTGCATACAGAGGGATGTGTGTCTGTGTCCATGTAATGTGTATGTCTATTTACCCTTGTTTCACACGTAGTAATAGTGCGGCCGTATGTACGGATGTAATAGTGCGCCCGTATATTTGAGGGTTCGTGTGTATGCTGTGAAGTATAGGATATGCGGCTGCACAGTGCACACTATGTATGAATCTACGGCCCTATCGTAAACGGACCCGTAAAAAATGAACAAGACCATTATTTGCGGCTGAATATGCGGCCGAGGATTGACAGGCGGTCCGTACAAAGTACTTCAAAAATAGCCGGCAATGATGCCGAATGCCGATGCCTCTAATAGTTACTATATTAAATTAATCAAAGACATTTTATTTGTAATCAAGACACTTTCGTTGATCAATAATTTATTTCTAACGAATCCATCATTTTGCAATTAAATATACTGTTAAAAAAAATAGATATATAAATAAATGTATATTTATCTATATATTTATTTTTTGACATTATATTTAATTGCACAATGATGGATTCGTTAGAATTAAATTATTGACAAACGAAACTGAATTTATTTCCAAGAAAATGTGTTTTATTCATTAAATATTAATTAGTACAGGAAGCACTATAAGCCGGTAATTCATATGCCGGCAATAGAGCATTCTGTACTAATCATCACTTTACTTTAATGAAAACATCAAATGTTTCTTCTAATTATGTTATGACAATAACATTATTAGGAGAAACATTTAGAATTATATGTGCGCTCAGCTGATTGGCTGTTCGGCTGAGCGCACATATAATGAGCCGGTCCGCAGTACAGTCACTTCATTGTGCTGCGGACCAGTGAAGAGACAACATCGGGGTGAGTATACAGCTCTCCCCACCCCCTCCCCGGCACTGCACCCCTCCCAGCAAGGAAGGGGGGGTCACTTAACCCCTTCCTTGCTGGGATGGGTGCAGTCTGACATCAGTCTGGCCCCCCGGGGGTTAAGGGGGATGCAGTACATCCTCCCTTAACCCCTTGGGGGTCAGACTGTAAGCAGCGATCTGTAAAGATGCTGCATACTGTAAGGAGCACAACACCGCTCACAATGATGGGTGTTGTGCTCCTGTTTGTGTGTTTTGTGTGTTTCTCCCTTTTTGTTTTTCAGATATCGGTATCCTGGGGATTACGTCGGATTCCATGGACTACGTCGATGACCAGCGGTTGTTCTTTGAATTTTTTTTTAATAAAATGGTCAATGAGGGTTGCGGGGGTGTTTTTATTTGAATAAAAAAATTTGTAAACTTGTGTCTTGTCTTTATTTCTTTACTTTATAGACTTAGTAGTGGAAGCCGTCTAATAGACGGAATCCATTACTAAGTTGGGGCCTAGTGTTAGCCGGTATAAAATGGCTAACACTAACCCCCCATTATTACCCCAGTACCCAATGCCACCAGGGGTACTGGGAAGAGCCGGGTGCCAGTGGTCCCGGAGCGTCAATATTGGCGCTCCTGGACCGGGCGGCAGCAGGCTGGTAAGATTTAGGCTGGGGAGGGCCTAAACCAATGGCTCTTCCCACCCTGGTGTTACCAGGCTGCTGTCGTTTGGTTTTTAACCCGGCTGGTTATAAAAATAGGGGGGACCCTATGCGTTTTTTTTTAATTATTTATTTATTTAAAAAAAAAACGCATAGGGTCCCCCCTATTTTTATAACCAGCCGGGTTAAAAACCAAACGACAGCAGCCTGGTAACACCAGGGTGGGAAGAGCCATTGGTTTAGGCCCTCCCCAGCCTAAATCTTACCAGCCTGCTGCCGCCCGGTCCAGGAGCGCCAATATTGACGCTCCGGGACCACTGGCACCCGGCTCTTCCCAGTACCCCTGGTGGCATTGGGTACTGGGGTAATAATGGGGGGTTAGTGTTAGCCATTTTATACCGGCTAACACTAGGCCCCAACTTAGTAATGGATTCCGTCTATTAGACGGCTTCCACTACTAAGTCTATAAAGTAAAGAAATAAAGACAAGACACAAGTTTACAAATTTTTTTATTCAAATAAAAACACCCCCACACCCCTCATTGACCATTTTATTAAAAAAAATTCAAAGAACAACCGCTGGTCATCGACGTAGTCCATGGAATCCGACGTAATCCCCAGGATACCGATATCTGAAAAACAAAAAGGGAGAAACACACAAAACACACAAACAGGAGCACAACACCCATCATTGTGAGCGGTGTTGTGCACCTTACAGTATGCAGCATCTTTACAGATCGCTGCTTACAGTCTGACCCCCAAGGGGTTAAGGGAGGATGTACTGCATCCCCCTTAACCCCCGGGGGGCCAGACTGATGTCAGACTGCACCCATCCCAGCAAGGAAGGGGTTAAGTGACCCCCCTTCCTTGCTGGGAGGGGTGCAGTGCCGGGGAGGGGGTGGGGAGAGCTCTATACTCACCCCGATGTGTCCTCTTCGCTGGTCCGCAGCACAATGAAGTGACTGTACTGCGGACCGGCTCATTATATGTGCGCTCAGCCGATCAGCCAATCAGCTGAGCGCACATATAATTCTAAATGTTTCTCCTAATAATGTTATTGTCATAACATAATTAGAAGAAACATTTGATGTTTTCATTAAAGTAAAGTGATGATTAGTACAGAATGCTCTATTGCCGGCATATGAATTACCGGCTTATAGTGCTTCCTGTACTAATTAATATTTAATGAATAAAACACATTTTCGTTTAAATAAATACAGTTTCTTTGTTCAATAATTTAATTCTAACGAATCCATCATTGTGCAATTAAATATACTGTCAAAAAATAAATATATATATAAATATACATTTATTTATATATATATTTATTTTAACAGTATATTTAATTGCAAAATGATGGAATCGTTTACATTTAATTATTGAACAATAAAAGGGACTTTATTAGACAGAAAATGTGTTTTATTAATTCAATAGATTAACCATGAGAGACATCGGCTATAGTGCAGAGGATCGCAAACCCCGGTAATAGCGATTCATGTAAACTGTGTTCCCTGCTTTCCCAGATGCATCCAGAGGTGTTTCCATCACTTTCTTAACATTTTATTTGTTATTTTTAGTTGAACCAGATTTCCAAGTAAATGACCGTATGTTTTGAGCCGCATGTCTATTTTTTCCCACGGCCGTAGTTTCACCCGCACATTTACAGCCGCATAAAAAATACAGCCGCACAGTTACAGCGTGTGAAACCAGCCTAACAGTGTATGTTAGTATGGATGTAAGTAATGTGCATAAGTGTGTGTATCTGTGTAAAGTGTGACTGTATGTAATGTATACTGTATGTCTGTGTGTGTATTTGATGTATAGTATGTAAAGTGCATGTGTGTGTGTGTGTGTGTGTGTGTGTGTGTGTGTGTGTGTGTGTGTGTGTGTGTGCGTGCGTGTGTACACATTTATATAACCTTTATGTATGACTTTAGATGTGTGGAATTCTGTACAGTAAACCCAGCAGGTTCGTCCATATGACCCCGCTGCTATGTCACTGTAGCTGCCTCGCTCCTCATTTCACCCTGGCTCAGCTTAGGGCCCTATTACACAAGCAATAATCTGCCAAATCAGGCTGATCTGGCAGATTATCACCAACAATCAGCTGATGAAACATTTTATTTATTCAAGCTTAAAAATCATTTGCTGTCGGGTGCTCATTGCTATTACATGTAGTGATGCACGCGCTGCAGCCGATCATTTTTAGGCTGGAATAAATAAATCAGCTGGCTGATGAATGTCCAAAAAAAAAAAAAAAACCTTATCCACACCTCTCCCCTTTCCCCAGTGTCCTTCTATGTTCTGTCTGCTCTCAGCAGCAGCTCCCAGCAGACTGAAGTGACAGACCGCTCAGCCAATCACTTGCCAGAGTGCTCCTGTCTCGTCAATGATAGGCTCAGCAGCATGTTACTTCAGAGATAAGCTCAGAGGTTCCAGTGGCGGCTGCGGATAGAAGCGAGAACACCGGAAGCGTGGACAGGTGTGCTAAGATTTATAATTTTACACTAGGGCAAGGACTGCATAGACATCACTAAAGATAGATTTTTATATATATATATATATATATATATATATATATATATATATATATAGATAGATAGATAGATAGATAGATAGATATAGATATATATATACAGTATATATGCACACACATATAGGCCATGTTCAGACAGCGTATAACACTGTCCGTTCTATGACCCAGCTTCATTTCTGATGAATTGTGATGAGGGCGCATCAGTGTGCACCCGCATCCCAATTCACAGCTGCACACAATGGAGCTTGTGGCTGAAGCTGCACGCTCCATTGTGTGAACTGATATGTTCCGTGCGGCAGCTATTCAATTAATACCAGCTGCACAAAACTGACATGTCAGTTTTTCATGCAGCCAGTTAGAATCCCAGTCGGAGCGTATACTATGTGTATGTATATATGTACTATGTGTATACGCTCCAGCCGGGATTCCATTCATTCACATACAACGTATTTTCTGTAAAAATCACGGCCGTTGTTTTAAATTGCAACAATGGCCATGATTCATACAAAAAATATGTTTTGTGAACATGGCCATATAATGTAGAAAAGCACTCCAATTTGGATAATGAAGTTGGTGCAGGCAGAGTGGATCTGCCAAATACTTAAAAAAAAAAAGAAATCTGCAGCATTCCAAAGTGACAGCTCCTTTTTAGCTCTCTTAAACTGCTTGAAAATGGTTCTGTGAGAGAGCTAAAATGTAGCCGTCACTTTGGAATGGAATAAAGCAATTTTTCACTTTCCTTAGGACAACAGAGTACTGCAGATTTCTTCTTTTTTATATATATACACAGCCCTTGCTGCACGGTTATCGAGCCGTATATGGGCTCGATAAGTGATCGGCAATCTACCAGATTGGCACTCCCTTACATTAGGGATCAGGCCATGTAACACAGCCCTTACAGTGCAACTGATAATTAGAGATGAGCAAACCCACCGGATTTCTGGTTCCTATGCACCAGAACTCTCGGCGTCTGATTCCCGCTGTGTGCAGGCTCCGTGCAGCAGGTGGATACAGCCTAAGGACCGCCTGGAAAACTGGGATACAGCCATAGGCTGTATCCCAGTTTTCCGGGCAGTCCTCCGGCTGTATCCACCAGCTGCACGGAGCCTGCAGACAGCGGGAATCAGACGTCGAGAGTTCTGGTTCATATGAACCAGAAATCCGTCGGGTTCGCTTATCGCTACTGATTATGGGAGATGGGCTCCATTATAGTCTATGGAGCATATTTCCTGTGATCAGCTGGACTGTGCACTGAGCTGGGGACTGAACCATACTACTGTGCACTGAGCTGGGGAATGAACCATGCTACTGTGCACTGAGCTGGGGAGTGAACAATGATACTGTGCACCAGGGGCGCCGCAATGATGAGGCGACCTGAATCGTCTGCCTCAGGCGGCGCCACCAGCTGTCATCATGGGGGCGGCATTCAGTGGCAGATTATAATATGAGCGGTTCGGGCGGCCGCCCACATTATAATCCGCCACTGACTGTACCCAGGGCCGCTTTAACCAGAGGGCACATGGTGCACGTGCACCGGGCCCACTGGTTAAAGGGGCCCCCCCGAGCAGGCCGGCCGTTGCTATGTGCGACCAGTGCGGTCGCACAGGGCTCCGGCCACCAGCCTGTCAGGTGGGAGCGCCATGGATGGGTAATCTACTTACCCCTCCATGGCGCCCCCTGCAGGGCCCCCCCGTCCGCCGCTGCCCCCGTCCGCTGCTGCTGCGGCGCTTCAGCGCTGCAGCAGCAGCGACACTGACAGAGAGAGAGCCATTGGCTCCCTCCCTGTCAGTCACTCACTCTTGTGGCCGCACTTCCTGCGGTCACAAGAGGCCGCGCTCTCCCTCTAGCGCCCAACGTCACTGGAGCGTCGGCGCGAGGGTAAGGGGAGTGCAGCCTCTTGTGACCGGAGGAAGTGCGGCCACAGGAGGGAAGAGAAGAGGAACGCGTGGACCTAGGTGAGTAAAAGTGTTTGTTTTTTTCAATGTTATATGGGAGGGGGAGCTATATACTATTGGGGAGCACAGGGGGCTATATACTATGGGGGAGAACAGGGGGCTATATACTATGGGGGAGAACGGGGGCTATATACTATTGGGGAGCACAGGGGGGCTATATACTATGGGGGAGAACGGGGGCTATATACTATGGGGGAGAACGGGGGCTATATACTATTGGGGAGCACAGGGGGCTATATACTATGGGGGAGAACGGGGGCTATATACTATTGGGGAGCACAGGGGGCTATATACTATGGGGGAGCACAGGGGGCTATATACTATGGGGGAGCACAGGGGAGCTATATACTATGGGGGAGCACTGGGGGCTATACACTATGGGGGAGCACAGGGGAGCTATATACTATTGGGGAGCACAGGGGAGCTATATACTATTGGGAAGCACAGGGGGCTATATACTATTGGGGAGCACAGGGGAGCTATATACTATGGGGGAGCACAGGGGAGCTATATACTTTGGGGGAGCACAGGGGGCTATATACTATGGGGGAGCACAGGGGGCTATATACTATGGGGGAGCACAGGGGGCTATTTACTATGGGGGAGCACAGGGGAGCTATATACTATGGGGGAGCACAGGGGGCTATACACTATGGGGGAGAACGGGGGCTATATACTATTGGGGAGCACAGGGGGCTATACACTATGGGGGAGCACAGGGGAGCTATATACTATGGGGGAGCACAGGGGGCTATACACTATGGGGGAGCACAGGGGAGCTATATACTATGGGGGAGCACAGGGGAGCTATATACTATGGGGGAGCACAGGGGGCTATACACTATGGGGGAGCACAGGGGAGCTATATACTATTGGGGAGCACAGGGGAGCTATATACTATTGGGAAGCACAGGGGGCTATATACTATTGGGGAGCACAGGGGAGCTATATACTATGGGGGAGCACAGGGGAGCTATATACTTTGGGGGAGCACAGGGGGCTATATACTATGGGGGAGCACAGGGGAGCTATATACTATGGGGGAGCACAGGGGAGCTATATACTATGGGGAGCACAGGGGGCTATATACTACTGGGGAGCACAGGGGGCTATATACTATGGGGGAGCACAGGGGGCTATATACTATGGGGGAGCACAGGGGGTTATATACTATTGGGGAGCACAGGTTAGCTATATACTATTGGGGAGCACAGGGGCTATATACTATTGGGGAGCACAGGGGAGCTATATACTATTGGGGAGCACAGGGGTCTATATACTATGGGGGAGAGCACAGGGGGCTATATATTATGGAGAGCACAGGGGGGCTATATACTATTGAGGGGGAGCACAGGGGGGCTATATACTATTGGGGGAGAGCACAGGGGGGCTATATACTATTGTGGGAGAGCACAGGGGGGCTATATACTATTGGGGGAGAGCACAGGGGGCTATATACTATTGTGGGAGAGCACAGGGGGGCTATATACTATTGTGGGAGAGCACAGGGGGGCTATATACTATTGTGGGAGAGCATAGGGGGGCTATATACTATTGGGGGAGAGCACAGGGGGGCTATATACTATTGTGGGTGAGCACAGGGGGCTATATACTACTGGGGAGAGTGCACAGGGGGGCTATATACTAATGGGGGAGCGCACAGGAGGGCTGTATATAACTGGAGGAGCACATGAGGGTCTATATACTACAGGGACACCTTAAAACTATGGAGGCACAGAGGGGTGTAACTATGTAGGAGTACAGAGGGGTGTAACTACTGTATAGGGGTACAAGGGACCTAACTACTGTATGTGTTGGAGCCTAAAATATTTGTCTGGCAGATTCTGGAGAGAAGATTCACAGCCAGGAGAAGACTTCAAGGTGGCCCACGCTGGATGGAGAGAAAAAGAAAAGGTGACAGACTCTGATCGGAGAAGACGCCTCCGGTGAGTCACTGGATGTAACTTCACTCTGTTATAGGCTTGTACTGATAGGGGTCATGGTGTGGCGGTATTATGTAATGGTATCAATGGTGATATCTTTCTGTTTTGTTTAGTGCAGTTTTTATGTAATATGTAATCACTGAATGGTGGAAATAGTGTTATAAGGTAACTACTGTATGTATTGGGGCTCTTGATACAGTGTGGGGGCAAATTCAGTACATTATACAATGTGCAGAAAGGTAAGGGGGGGCCCACTCTTGAGGGCTGTGCACTGGGCCCACCAATGTATTAAAACGGCCCTGACTGTACCATGTACTGGAGCCCCCCCGCCCCCGGGCAGTATCTGTAATGAGATGCTGTGAGCGGGGGAGACTGTATTCATAAGCGCCGCGCTGTACTAAATCAGCCGCGCGGTGCTGATACTACAGCGCGGCGCTTATGAATACAGTCTCCCCCGCTCACAGCATCTCATTACAGATACTTCCCGGGGGCGGGGGGGCTCCAGTACATGCATTCCACGTCCGTGATCCGTCAGGATCACGGAACGTGGGAATGCAGCCTTAGTCCCCCGGCTGATGTGCGGCTGCCCGGGGTGTCCCGTCCTGTCCCCGGCAGCGCGCGCATCAGAGAGCTCCCCGTGACAGGCACAGGCGCACGGGGAGCTCTGTGATGCGCGCGCTGCCGGGGACAGGACGGGACACCCCGGGCAGCCGCACATCAGCCGGGACCAGACCAGAGAGGCTCGACGGGGGAACGGAGGGCAGGTGAGTTGTGTGCTGTTTTTTGTTTTTGTTTTATCTGCTGTGCAGGGGGGGGGGGAGAGGGGGACCATCTATAAGGTAGGGGGGGGAAGGGGGCCATCTATAAGGGAGGGGGGAAAGAGGGGGACGATCTATAAGGGAGGGGGGAAAGAGGGGGACGATCTATAAGGGGGGGGACCATCTATAAGGGAGGGGGAGAGGGAAGAGGGGGACCATCTATAGGGGGGGCCATCTATAAGGGAGGGGGGAAAGAGGGGGACCATCTATAAGGGGGGGGGCCATCTATAAGGGAGGGGGGAAAGAGGGGGACCATCTATAAGGGGGGGACCATCTATAAGGGAGGGGCGGGAGGGGGACCGTCTATAAGGGGGGGGAAGAGGGGGACCATGTATAAGGGGGAGAGGGGGACCATCTATAAGGGAGGGGGAAAGAGGGGGACCATTTATAAGGGGGCATCTATAAGGGAGGGGGGAGAGGGGGACCATGTATAAGGGGGGGAGGGGGACCATCTATAAGGGAAAGGGGACCATCTATAAGGGAGGGGGAGAGAGGGAAGAGGGGGACCATCTATAAGGGGGGGAAAGAGGGGGACCATCTATAAGGGGGGGGGAGAGGGGGACCATCTATAAGGGGGGGAGAGAGGGAAGAGGGGGACCAACTATAAGGGGGGGGGGAAGAGGGGGACCATCTATAAGGGGGGAAGAGGGGGACCATCTATAAGGGAGGGGAAAGAGGGGGACCATCTATAAGGGAGGGGGGAGAGGGGGACCATCTATAAGGGAGGGGGGAGAGGGGGACCATCTATAAAGGGGGGAGAGGGGGACCATCTATAAGGGAGAGGGGACCATCTATAAGGGGGGGAAGAGGGGGACCATCTATAAGGGGGGAAGAGGGGGACCATCTATAAGGGGGGAAGAGGGGGACCATCTCCTAAAAGATCAGCACCCTCCTCTCCTGACATCCTCTGTGCTGCTGGGACTTCTCCTATAGGATTAGCACCCTCCTCTCCTGACATCCTCTGTGCTGCTGGGACCTCTCCTATAGGATTAGCACCCTCATCTCCTGACATCCTCTGTGCTGCTGGGACCTCTCCTATAGGATTAGCCCCCTCCTCTCGTGACATCCTCTGTGCTGCTGGGACCTCTCCTATAAAGTCAGCCTCCTCCTCTCCTGACATCCTCTGTGCAGCAAGGGACCAAACATTATGTTTATTGGGGACAGCAGTGGGGGGGGGGGCAGTAGTGGATTATAATGTGGGCGGATTGACGGGGGGGGGGGGGGGCGTCATTCTATAGTTCGCCTCGGGCAGCAGAGAGGCTAGAATCACCCCTGCTGTGCACTGAGCTGGGGAGTGAACCATGCTACTGTGCACTGAGCTGGGGAGTGAACCATACTACTGTGCACTGAGCTGGGGACTGAACCATACTACTGTGCACTGAGCTGGGGAATGAACCATGCTACTGTGCACTGAGCTGGGGAGTGAACAATGATACTGTGCACTGAGCTGCGGAGTGAACCATGCTACTGTGCACTTAGCTGGGGAGTGAACCATACTACTGTGCACTGAGCTGGGGAGTGAACCATACTACTGTGCACTGAGCTGGGGAGTGAAACATACAACTGTGCACTGAGCTGGGGAGTGAACCATGCTACTGTGCACTGAGTTGGGGACTGAACCATACTACTGTGCACTGAGCTGAGGAGTGAACCATGCTACTGTGCACTGAGCTGGGGAGTGACCCATACTACTGTGTACTGAGCTGGGGAGTGAAACATACAACTGTGCACTGAGCTGGGGAGTGAACCATGCTACTGTGCGCTGAGTTGGGGAGTGACCCATACTACTGTGCACTGAGCTGGGGAGTGAACCATGCTACTGTGCACTGAGCTGGGGAGTGACCCATACTACTGTGCACTGAGCTGGGGAGTGAACCATGCTACTGTGCACTGAGCTGGGGAGTGAACCATGCTACTGTGCACTGAGCTGGGGAGTGAACCATACTACTGTGCACTGAGCTGGGGAGTGAACCATGCTACTGTGCACTGAGCTGGGGAGTGAACCATGCTACTGTGCACTGAGCTGGGGAGTGAACCATGCTACTGTGCACTGAGCTAGGGAGTGAACCATGCTACTGTGCACTGAGCTGGGGAGTGAACCATGCTACTGTGCACTGAGCTGGGGAGTGAACCATGCTACTGTGCACTGAGCTGGGGAGTGAACCATGCTACTGTGCACTGAGCTGGGGACTGAACCATACTACTGTGCACTGAGCTGGAGAGTGAACCATGCTACTGTGCACTGAGCTGGGGAGTGAACCATGCTACTGTGCACTGAGCTGGGGAGTGAACCATGCTACTGTGCACTAAGCTGGGGAGTGAACCATGCTACTGTGCACTGAGCTGGGGAGTGAACCATGCTACTGTGCACTGAGCTGGGGAGTGAACCATACTACTGAGCACTGAGCTAGGGAGTGAACCATACTACTGAGCACTGAGCTGGGGAGTGAACCATACTACTGTGCACTGAGCTGGGGAGTGAACCATGCTACTGTGCACTGAACTGGGGAGTGAACCATGCTACTGTGCACTAAGCTGGGGAGTGAACCATGCTACTGTGCACTGAGCTGGGGAGTGAACCATGCTACTGTGCACTGAGCTGGGAAGTGAACCATGCTACTGTGCACTGAGCTGGGGAGTGAACCATGCTACTTTGCACTGAGCTGGGGAGTGAACCATGCTACTGTGCACTAAGCTGGGGAGTGAACCATGCTACTGTGCACTGAGCTGGGGAGTGAACCATGCTACTGTGCACTGAGCTGGGAAGTCAACCATGCTACTGTGCACTGAGCTGGGGAGTGAACCATACTACTGTGCACTGAGCTGGGGAGTGAACCATGCTACTGTGCACTGAGCTGGGGAGGGAACCATGCTACTGTGCACTGAGCTGGGAAGTGAACCATGCTACTGTGCACTGAGCTGGGAAGTGAACCATGCTACTGTGCACTGAGCTGGGGAGTGAACCATACTACTGTGCACTGAGCTGGGGAGTGAACCATGCTACTGTGCACTGAGCTGGGAAGTGAACCATGCTACTGTGCACTGAGCTGGGGAGTGAACCATACTACTGTGCACTGAGCTGGGGAGTGAACCATGCTACTGTGCACTGAGCTGGGGAGTGAACCATGCTACTGTGCACTGAGCTGGGGAGTGAACCATGCTACTTTGCACTAAGCTGGGGAGTGAACCATGCTACTGTACACTAAGCTGGGGAGTGAACCATGCTACTGTGCACTGAGTTGGGGACTGAACCATGCTACTGTGCACTGAGCTGGGGAGTGAACCATACTACTGAGCACTGAGCTAGGGAGTGAACCATACTACTGAGCACTGAGCTGGGGAGTGAGCCATACTACTGAGCACTGAGCTGGGGAGTGAACCATGCTACTGTGCACTGAGCTGGGGAGTGAACCATGCTACTGTGCACTAAGCTGGGGAGTGAACCATGCTACTGTGCACTGAGCTGGGGAGTGAACCATGCTACTGTGCACTGAGCTGGGGAGTGAACCATGCTACTGTGCACTGAGCTGGGGAGTGAACCATGCTACTGTGCACTGAGCTGGGGAGTGAACCATGCTATTGTGCACTGAGCTGGGGAGTGAACCATACTACTGTGCACTGAGCTGGGGAGTGAACCATACTACTGTGCACTGAGCTGGGGAGTGACCCAGGCTACTGTGCACTGAGCTGGGGAGTGAACCATGCTACTGTGCACTGTGCTGGGAAGTGAACCATCCTACTGTGCACTGACATAGACATAGACATATTTAGATGTTTTATAACTTTTATGGAGCAATACAATAAAATATGAATTTTGGCTGGAGTACCCCTTTTATTCAAATGATAGTAATTCTTAAAGGGTACCTGCCACAAATTTAATGTCTCCAGAGTGGCGTGCAGACGTAGCTGCTGTTGGGAGTTCAAGAATCATTTTTTTATTTTAATTAATATAGCTCGTGCACGGAACTCGGCTGGCGTGGGAGGTATCCAAAGCAACTGTTTTTGTACGCCACTCTGGAGACATCCAATAAAGACACATCGCAAATTCTTGTGATTTTTACTTTTGCTAATGGGGGGGCTGACACTTTGGCTGTATGGGGCCCCAAAATTCCTGATGGCGGCCCTGGGTTTTTTGCTTTGCTCTTGGCCTTAATAAAGCATCAACCTAACAATTTTTTGGTGAGTGCAGCCCTCTTTTTTACTCATGTGCAAGAATTGTGCAATTGACCAGCCACAGTAGTGCTGGTTATATATTTGTATCCAAACTTTGCTTCTATCTTTTATAGCTCCCTACGGGCTGTTAAGGGCTCTGGGTTGTTAACGGTCCCACCAAGAAGATATATATGTGTGTGTATATATATATACCTATGGAACACAAGTACATATTTATATTTTGATTGCTTTAGCTTCACTTATGTTCATCATGTGTACACTCTGTACTGCTGTGAACTAGAGCAGGCCATCTTGTGGTTATAGATTGATAATACCTACATGGAACACAACTGCAACACTGCAGTATTTAGCTTTCTTAAGCAGCTGTAAAGAAAAAAAAATCTTCCCTTGTGTCCTCCATGTGTGGTCTACTGGGAGAAACTATCTATTATATAAGCCACTGCTCATGCTACAAAATCGAAGACAGTAAGTGACTTGTTCCTGAAAAGATCTGTCTGTAGCTGGTGAAACAAAGTAGGTAATTGTGCTTAATAAGATTCAATTCTGTATTTAAAAAAAAAACTAAGAATTTTTCCCTTTAGGCTGGGTTCACACTACGTATATTTCAGTCAGTTTTGTGGTCCTCATATTGCAACCAAAACCAGGAGTGGATTGAAAACACAGAAAGGCTCTGTTCATACAATGTTGAAATTGAGTGGATGGCCACCATATAACAGTAAATAACGGCCATTATTTCAATACAACAGCCGTTGTTTTAAAATAACAGCAAATATTTGCCATTAAATGGCGGCCATCCACTCAATTTCAACATCGTGAGAACAGAGCCTTTCTGTGTTTTCAATCCACTTCTGGTTTTGGTTGCAATATTAGGACCACAATACTGACTGAAATATACGTAGTGTGAACCAAGCCTGATCAGTGAAGCTGTATTTGATTGCTAGTAATGTTAAAATTGTGATAATGTACAAATGAGGCAACAAAATGTCTGTCTGGAGCTTGTCATTTTTTATCAAGGTTTAATCTTTGTAGGCAATAACCTTAAAGCGCAGTTGTTGCATTTTTTTTTTAAGAAATCAACAGGGGTTGTGGTAACAAGCAGTTTTGCAATATATATTTTTTTAATTTTCTATGTTAAAATGAGCATTATACATATGCCCAAACTGTGGTCCGTGCTAATCTTTTCTCTTTTCAAAAAAAGAGAGTAAACAAAGGAAATCCCAGTCCTTTGTGCGCTCACACAAGGAAAGACACCTGTACATCATGCAGGCTGTATATAAACTAAGAGCAATTAACTTAGGATATTTATTATTAACTTTTGCTAATTTTATTATCAGTTTGTTTGTTATGTAACAATTCAGTCCGTATAATGTCACTATGAGGCTACAGAGGTTTTGGTACTGTGTGACAGGAGAGCTGACCATACAATGCGAGCACCTACAGGATTTTCTGCTACTAAATATTTGTTACTGAATATTTTTTTATAATTAAGAGAATATATTGCTATACTGATTGCAATCACAGTGACAGTGGCACTTTTATATATACCTTAAAGCTATATATTTTTTTTGTTTGTTTTTATCAGTGTTAGATTTGTGTTGTTGTACATACACAGTATGGTATACGTTATATTCTCTATTTCTGTACACAAAATAAGGCTTTATAAAAATGGAAACTTTCTACCATATTAGTGTTCTTATCTACTAACTGGTTGGTGAACAGAGAATAATGCTTGCTTGCTTGTTCTACTACCAGTTGCTGAATTTACATACCAATGATCATTCATCAGTGTGTCCCTTTCATAAATAATAAGCCTTTTAATGGGATCATCTTTTAAAAATTATGCCTGTTTGTTGGGCCATAAAATTCCTGTAAAACAGAAGAAATAACAGGCAACAAAAGGGCTTACTTTTTATATATTATTTGTATGTGATGCTGTCATCTATTTCCATCTATTTCCATTTTTTAATAATTTCTTTGTTATGTTAGCAAGCACATGCCATACCTTATTTCTTTTTATTGTCCTGAGCAGTAGTAAATCCCCATTAGTCATGAGCGAACATGTTCGTAAATGTTCATATGTTCATACGAACATGATGCTAATTGTTCATGTTCGCCGATCACGAACAATTTGTTTGATGATAGCAATAGTTCTAACAATCATTTTAGAACATTTTTGTGCATGCGAATGTATGCAACTATGTAAGTTTCCTCCCACCAATTTGAAAGAGCCAATGAACATGTGGGGAAGAAAGGGGACATCAGGTAATGTAGTAGTCATGTTCACTACCTGCATTACTGTGATTGGCTGTACGATTAGCGTCATTACATATGTGACGTACATGCTATAAAAACACGATGTTGAGAATTTTCTCACAGTCTTTCCTAATTCTTGTGCCGTTCATTAGGGAGAGTGAAACGAGCAGGGACAGCATCTGAATATAGTTAGGCAGCAATATTCACAGCGGTGGTTAGTCAGTGTAGGGAGGGAGAGCTGACCGAGTAGGGCTTAGAGCATTTTGAAATTGTCAGTGTAGGGAGGGTGACAGAATCCAGCATTTAAGCACTAGAAAAATTAATTTCTTAACCCTGCAGAGACCAGGCGTCCTCTGTGAAAAAAAACTTAAGAACCCAACTGTCAGGAATGTGCAGTAGCCTGGTGTGAACTGGGCCTGTTTTTTTGCTTTTGTGTGACACACCCAATTGCTTTTCAGCTTCCGGCAATGCAAGAGTTATACTGAACTCTGCTAGCCCTGGTTGCCGCACCTGAGCAAGTCTGTTTGATTGACGTGTTTCTCTGCCTGTCTGCAACCTGGGGGATCAGAGCACCGGTCCAATAGGGATCCGGACTGGGCTCTTGATCCTCATAAAAGTAGGCTGAGCCAGTCTCACAGTGCAGGCTATTAAGGTTCATACCCTGATCCCAGCTCCCCTTGTCTACTCCTGCAATCCCCATTCCTAATTCCTCTGCTTGTTTGACCTGTTATCTGACCTTCTGTCTGACCTTTGACTATCCAATTGTTAACTGACTTTGTACCGCATTTGGTTTGGACTTTGGCTTGTCAACATCCCTTTATGTTTGTTCATCTGTCTTGTTTCGTGTAACACCTATACTAGTGCAGGGACCGCCTTCGTGGTTGTCCGCGGCTACCTAGGGCTGTTTGAGGCAAGTAGGTAGGGACAGTGGGTGGGCTCAGCATTAATCTTTAATCTTTCTGTCTGGCTCTGCTGTGTGCCAGTGACTGCAGAGTGTAATTTATATACACAGTAGTATATAAGTCATTGCGTATATATGCATGGGCAAATAAAATATACGTTAATGCTAAGTAATTGCTTGGGTATTATGTATTTTACGCTTTACACCTAATCTGTAGACATCGAGATGTTCGCTCATCATTAATCCCCATAGAAAACCTTTCCTACTCTGGATAGTTTCTGAGATGAACAGAGGTAGCAGCAGAGAGCACTGTGTGAGACTGGAAAGAATACACCACTTCCTGCAGGACAAATAGCAGCTGATAAGTACTAGTAGACGTGAGATTTTTAAACAGAAGTAATTACAAAGCTATACAAAACTAGCTGATTTGAAAGGAAAAAAAAGTTCTTCGGAGTACTCCTTTTAACTGTACTGTTGAGGTGTTGTAGTGTGTTTTGTACTTAGTGGGAACATTTAGCAAAGGTTTCAGCTGTCAACTAGAATAGGACAATGGGGCTTTTTCCTATTGGCAGTGTTCAGGTAAAACACATGCTTTTAGAAGATAGCCAATAGTAATACTTTGTCCAGAGTTACCTGGAAAATACATCTGAATAAGAGATACGTTTTTAGTTATCTAAGCTGCACTTTTGAGCCCATTAAAGGTTTGTCCTATCTTTAGGCTATGTTCACACTACGTAAGTTTCCGGCCGTAGCGTGTTCCGTGAATAAGCGGCCGGAGATTTACGTATTTTGCGTACAATGGAAAGTATACGATCTACGGCTGCACAGTTCACACTATGTAAGAACTTACGCCCGGATCGTATGCGGCGCCGCAAAAAATGAACCAGACCATTGTTTCAGGACGGAAATGCCGTAACTTACGCCCGTAGCGTAACATGCGGTCCCGTACGGAGTGGTGATTTCTTCATTTTTGCACTTTGATTTGCTGATCCAAAAGGTTCTGTGGGGTGTCCGGGGCTAGGCAAAGATAAAGTAAAAGACCGCTGTCAGATTGCTACGTACGGGAAGCGTAAGTAGACTACGGGCGTAAGCTCGCGGACCGTACGTAGCCGGCCGCAACTTACGTAAATCCCCGGCCGGAGTTTCACACGTATATGTCCGGCCGCGTAAAATATGCGGCCGGACATATACGTAGTGTGAACATAGCCTTAAAGTGTGTATATGAATAGTATACCCTTTTTCTTTTTGGTGCACAATGATTGCATATAGTTGTATATATTAAACTGATAATAAAAATAATTGTAAAGAGAAAATACATCAGAATGACACCCAGTGAATACAATCTTTATATGAAACTAATCATTGTCCTTGTTTGCACTAAAATGAATTATTATATTAGGACTTAAAGCGGCACTATCAGCAGGTTCTTCCCAGAGAACCTGCTGATATCGCGCAGTAGCTGTGTCCCTCAGTAGTATATAGCCAATTACCAACAAAACACAGTAATCACTGAACTCAAGGAGATCAGTAAAAAAAAATAACAATGAAGTACTCAATCAAGAGTCTCCACTGATGCCCCCCAAAATTTAAATATGCAAAACAAGAGTCTGTGGAGCCTCGGTTGCGATTCTCAAAACACGGGAATAGCCAGATATCCCTAGCCTGTTGCCACGGGGTGCCTTCATGATGAGGAGACCACCCCACCACCCTGATAGGTAGCCCCTTAAGTCCCACACTTCAGGAAGAACCTGCTGTTAGTTCCGCTTTAAAATACACAGTTCATTCTGCAGAACATTTCTATGCCTGTCCATGTACCAGTATATGTTGTCTTCATAATTATTTGCAGAATTTTGGGTTAATTTTTGTAATTTTGTAATTTTTTTTCAGGGATCTAAATAAGATAAAAAAGAGAACATCATGATTTGGGAAAAAAATGCAAGATATTGAAGCATGTTTTATTGGTTGGAATACATCCTGTCTTAGAACCATCAGACCGCTGCTTACTGATATATCTATGTATACTGTCATATATGGAGCTATCATTCTTACAATTGTGGGAAACCTCATGGTGATCATTTCAGTTTCTCATTTCCAACAGCTTCACACACCAACAAACTTTCTCATTTTATCAATGGCCATTACAGATTTCCTCCTTGGACTTACGGTTATGCCATACAGTATGGTCAGATCCATAACCGCATGCTGGTATTATGGAGACCTGTTTTGTAAACTACATAGCTGTATTGATATGACATTGTGCACTACTTCCATATTTCACCTATTCTTCATAGCTGTTGACCGGTACTATGCAATATGTCATCCTCTTCATTACAGCAGGAAAATTACAATTCCTGTCATAGTGGTTTATATATTAGTCAGCTGGTCTATTCCATGTCTATACTCATTTACCCTAGTTTTATCAAATGTAAATGTAGCAGGTATAGAGGGGCAGTCAACACTTGTACCTTGCGTGGGGTCTTGTTCTCTTGTGTTCAACAAAATTTGGGGTGTCATCTCTGCATTGGTATCATTTTTTATTCCAGGTACTCTTATGATTGGAATATACATGTATATTTTTTCTGTTGCTAGGAAACAAGCTAAGTTGATACATAATATTTGTAATTCTATAAATCAAAAGAAAAGCAGTAAAAGGAAAACTCTTGTAAATGCTGAAAACAAGGCAGCTAGAACCCTGAGCTTGGTTATGGGGGTGTTCATTCTTTGCTGGTTGCCATTTTTCGCTCTTACTGTAGCTGATCCATATTTAAATTTTATAATATCAGAAGATATATACAATATTTGTCTTTGGCTTGGGTATTTCAATTCTTCACTTAATCCTATTATCTATGGCTTTTTTTACCCTTGGTTCAAAAAATCATTCCTTTTAATAGTGACTGGTAAAATAATGCAGTTAGATTCCGCTTCTTTCAATATTATAAATAGTCAACACAAACACTAAACATATCTACGTTCCTCCCCCCAAGATTCCCACCTAAAATAATTGACAGACACAAAAGTTGGTCATGCTCACATGTAGCTATGTTTCTATTATAGGAGTAGTGCAAAAAACTGAATGCTACATGCTCAGACAAGAAAAGGAATTTAAAAGACCAACTTCAAGAAGATACCCTATGTGAGTCACTGGATGTAACTGCACTGTACCCACTAAATGCGGTTACAAGTACATGGAAAAAGGAATATATATACCACGCCCACAGACCATACCCTTAAAAATGTATGTGTAACTGTATGTATGTGTCCACTGTATGTATATGTTACTGTTCCCCTGCCCTCAGCCCCCCCAAAGGCATGGGGGGGTGCATCTCTCTAAAGGACGTCCAAAATGATTATCTGCTACAGATTTTTTCCTAATGTTCCTTTTTTAATGCACTCTCTTCACAACTGTAACACACGTATGTCACTATACAGACGCCACCCCTACACAGACTTTTTAGACTGTCCCTAAAGCAGAATTTTTACCAGTTACTAATAACCCACATAGTCTGCTCCAGAGACAAGCTTTCCGCAATGGCCCGCAGTATATTTGGCTCTCCAACTAGCTTACCTACCCACTTTTGTTAACGTTACTTGAACCTTTTTGTGTCACACTCCACTGACAGTTTGTAAGGGAAACTACCATCCCTGCTGCCCAGCTACTTAGCATGGACATGATGAAATTTATGAATTGTTTAATTTTCCAATACAATAGCTGAGAAAAATAAATAAAATAGTCCATTTGATAAATGATTTTATTAATGATTTTGACTTTAAAGAAAGGTATGAATCTATGGCTATATTCATGTTTTCCAGGACTCCCTGGAGCTATGTTCACACAATGTTTTTTCAGCTCAGTTTAAAAGGATGTCCGTTATTTTGAGTCAATAATATTGGACGTCATTTAGCTGTCTGTCTGGTACATTATTCTAGTATGTGTTACTAATTGCCCTTTGGGTGTGTCTTAATTGAAAAGTCTATTGAATTTAATGGTAAAAAAGGAGAAAGAACTGTGACAAAAGAAAAACTGTGTGAACAACTAATAAAAAAAAGTCTGCTGTTTGCAAAAGACATCCGAAAATAATGATCATGGCGGTAAAAACGTCCGTTTATATATTGTATCATAAAACTAGTAATAAACACTAGATGTCACCCCTGCACTAATTCTATGCTACTCAAACATATTTGTATAGAGTTTAAAGAGAAGTATTGTCATCATTGCTTAGCAGCCACAAGTGCTCTATTTACTCTGAAGGTTTTTTTATGTTCCATGTTAGAATATGACATATGAGTAACAGCCTACTGAGGCAATCATTTGTTACGGCACTGTCCCTAAATCAATTACTGCCTAAATGGGCTGGAGGCTGCTGAAGACGACAGAAGAAGACAAAGAGGGAGCAGGTAAATATAGATTTGTTCTATCCAAATGGTATATAAAGTTGTACTGGCAATGCTTTAAATGGAAAAAAAATTAGCTCTCCTCTCCAAGGGAAGTCAATGTCCAACCCATAGAAGAGCACTGAAACATGGCTAGCCATGTCACTCCAACCAGACACTTATAAGATACTGTAGCTACATCAGATTTATTAAAATCATATACAAACATATAATGAGACAGACTTGTCTGGCATTTGTGGCCACTGATCAACTTACAAAAAGCTACACATATAATTTTAAGGTGAGCTTGTCAATAGTCTTTGGTTTCGAAAAGTTAGACTTGAGTCCCTCCAGTTGGTGTTTGCTTATAAATTTGAACATTGAAAGAGAAGATGGACCAAGGTATACTACATGTATTGTAGCCGCCAAAGAGGATCTTGAGCATTTTTCAATGTTTGACTGCCCAATTCGAGTAACAAACCCATTAAAAGCAATGGGAGACTTTTAACCAGGTGCCTTGTTGTTTTTTGTATGTTTCATTATCACAACCCTTCAAGGGATAAAACATACAAAATTTAGAAAAAAAATGCTATAGTTTACTCAGCCATCAGTTATTGAAGGTGTATGACCACCAAGTATGTTCACTCAACACTATAAAGGAAGAATAGGTATTGGAGAAAGCAAAAAGCCTGGGTAAAATAGCATAATAGCAGAAAGTAGGCAGCAAAGAGTAAGGAGCATTTGTCTTTCTGGCTTTGGAAGTGTTGAGTTAGGGCCCTATAACACAGAGCGATTAACGGCCAAATCAGGCCAATTTGTCCGATTATCACTCGGTGTAATAGAGAGAATGATCATCGGCTGATAGTTTCTTTAGGTCCTGACCTAAAATCATCAGGTGCGGATAACTGTACTATAAAATAATAAAGTATTAGTTCTCTGGTGTCCTTGAAGGCCTTCCCCAGTGTCTGCAGCTCTGCCTTCTATTCCGGTCTCTGTACTGGCAGGCCGCGGTCTTTCAGCCAATCACTGTCCGAGACAGGCTGTAGGACGCTCATCCAGTCAGTGGCTAAGACAGGCCGCCGCCAGTGATTGGCTGAGCGGCCGTGGCCTGGCAGAGCTGCAGACACCAGGGAATGCGGTAAAGTTAATAATTATTTTACACTAAAGGCAAGACATTTATGTAGAGGCATTGTGCCCCTACATAAATCCTAAGCATTTTGTAACGTTTCAAAAGATTTTATTTAAGAATTTTCAAAATAAATTATTCAAGTCATACAACAAATCAGATACAAACCATAGGTGTACATGGTAAATGAATGTAAGTGAATACATTTTATATGAATTCAGGTATAAGTATTGGTTAACATATTGCTAATCAAACCAGGTAGGGATCAGGGTCTTCCGTGGGGTACACGACCCTCAGGATAAATGGAAAATGGTAATGTAAGTGTCCTCAATATAGGTGATCATCTTACAGAGAACAGTTCCAAGAGCATCACTTCTCACTAGCTCATAAGTAAAGAAAACATCATAGTGAACAGGAAAAACAAACATCCAACAAAATGCAGGCGTAATTAAAGTGATTAAATCATTGGATGAAGAAATGCAATATGTAATAAGTATGTATTCATGCGTTCAATGGTACATGGTACTTACTTGACTCCCAGGGTTGCCACTGAGTCATAAATGTATTAATGGTCTCACTACCGTAAGCAATATATTTTTCCATCAAATAAATTTGTCCAACTTCTGATAAGACGTCAGAGGCAAGTAGCGGAGCACAAGATTTGCATCCCCTTGTTATTAGTAATCAGGCTAAAGTCAGGATTTTGCAAGTAAAAAGTCTAAATTTTGCAGGGATATGTGATAGGCCTAACGATAGGAGGGCCATTGCTGGAGTAAGCTGAAGTTTAGTATGTAAAATTTCGGATAGTATGTTACCAAAATAGTTTCAGGTAAGGGCACCCCCATAGTATATGTAATAAGGTACCTTCACCTCCGCACCTATGCCAGCAGTCGGCTGATACATCTGGGTACATAATGTGTAGGCGTTGTGGTGTGAAGTACCAATGTAGCCAGCACTTGAAAACGTTTTCACGTTGCTGAGCACTTATAACCGATTTTAAGGACCAGTGAAATGCACATTGCCATTCGTGAGCTGAATAAGATTTAGAGATCGAGCATTTTTGGTAAACACATCAAAGCCCCCTATGTGGTCTAAGCATTTTTAAGCCCGGACTTAATAAATGTCCCCCTATATGTTTTATTGGTAATTTTAATGAGTAGAACAGAAGTGAATGAAGCAAGAAGTATGTATCATATGGGAGTTAGCCTATGGGGAGTTAACAACTATATAAAATGCTGTTTGCTACCATTCACTATCACAAGCAGAGCTAGGGTTCCATAAAAAGAAAGGCAGATAAACCTATTTGCTTTTACATGAAATTACTATTTGGCTACAAAACACAAAATGAAAGAAGTGAGGACACTAAATATACATTGGTAAGGGGATTTTTTTAATTTATATATTTTATTGAATTTTGAAGCTGATTTTAATGGAAGTCACTTTCTAAGTCACTTTCTAAGTGGAGATGAAGGGGCTGTAGCAATGTGCTATTGACAATGTGAATATGATTTCTGATGCTTATCGCACCTCATCTTGGTATCAATATTCAGTAAAGTGGCAAGTATTAGAGGACTGCTGCATATATGTAGGCCATCAAAGTCCTGGAAATGGTAATGACCCCAAAGCTAGTATTCTGTAATTGTAACTCTATGGCTATGTTGCATTAGCATAAGGCTGGGTTCATGTCTCATTTTTAATTTATCTATCTTTAATTTATCTATACATGACATGAATTTAAGAAAAATTGACTTTATGTACGCATCTACTTTTAACATGTATATATATATATATATATATATATATATATATATATATATAAATGTCACATAAATATGCATTTCAAATAACCAGTAATCAACTAATATACTGCGGTGCGTAATAAATAACTGGTGTGATATAACTGATGCCTGGCCTGATTATTTCACAGTTGAGATCGCCAGGAGACACAGCACATATATGGTAACTTATTAAGCAGCGCTCTCAGAGATGTATTAGTCAGAGCTAAAATTCTCCAGATGCTTTTTCCTGCAGAACACACAGTGCTGTCATCTCCCAACTACTACTAATGTACAGAGGAAGAATGGGTGTGGAGAAATACAGAAGATACCGATAATTAAAACTAATCCCTCCTGGTAAGATATAGGCACTATCATTGATATAGCTGTATACTGATACATTGCCTGTTGTGTACAATACTGTGTAAGGATTGCTATATAACATGAGCCCACATAAGGTCTATGATCTATGTGATCAGATAACCTGTCATACAGGAAGGATACATAAAAACTGTGTGTGGAATTGACCCATTATATAAAAGAGACAAGACAAAGGGAAGGAGGTCTGCATATGCACTGTGTTAAGCTCACAGTGGTTAGTGGGATTACAGAATCTTACAAGGGTCTTAATGACTTCATGGTCATGTGTCCATCATTAGCTTTTACCTTATAACTGGGAGACACATGACTTCATAAGGTACTATAACTTTTTATCATTAGGCATGTGTATGTATTTTTAAATGGGAGGTTTCTGTGTTCTGTATAGATTGTTTGGTAATGCCTTTAACATAATGGTAGAGGTTGTTGTCATGTTTCTCTGGAAATAAGACAGGGTCCTATTTTTTTTTCCTCAGGAAAATTGGCTAGGGCTTATTTTCTAGGTAGGTTATTTTTCCATGAACAAGAATCCCTTTCTTGTATGCCACAGAGTATCTTTTTCTTTTTGAAATCATGTTTTCTGGGGGTAAAAATTTACCTTTCCCTGTATATACCAGTCAGAGGTAAGTGAATCTATTTGTAGATCCATCCCAGGACTGGGGATCTGAGGGGCAAGAGGTGGGACTGTGGAGCAGGACACTAAGGCGGTTAAGTGGATTTTGCCCTGCTGTGGCAGGAGGTAGCAGGTCACTTGTCCAGGACATTTGGGGAGGTATGGTGTATCTATTCTTCATCTCTGTGGCCTCATGTGACATAACTCACTTTAACTTGGGCTTATTTTTGGTGTAGGACTTATATTTTTAGGTGTACTTGAAAAAACCTTGCAAAATCAAGCTAGGGCTTATTTTTGGGGTAGGGCTTATTTTTCGAGAATCATGGTATTACAATTGTATTATTGCAGTATTAGGGTATGTGCACACTACGGAACCCCAGCGGATCACCTGACACGGATTCTATGCACAGGCAGATTCCGCTGTCCACCCGAGGACGGCATAATCTGCCTGTGCATAGAAAGGAGTCTATGGCACAGGCAGAGAGGTGCGCGGCTGCGAGTGGGGGCAAGCTACGGAATCCACTGAGAATTCTCCTCAAGAATTCCGTAGTGTGGACAAACCCTTAAGCTATGTTCTTTTTCTTTGTCTTTCCGGACAGCCATCATTTTAGTGCCAAATGATGACCATTTATCGATAATAACAGACGCAAATAATGATAGTGACCATTATTTCTTGCTGTCATTAACAAAACACGACACCTTTTTGTCATCTGTCCAGAAATCCCATAGTGAGAACATAGTCTAATTTGGACCTGCATATGAATGTTCAGGGATTTGAAACTTGTATGGCATTTTGCAGCTCTGTATCAATAAGTAGTATGCAAAGAAAAGTTGTTTTATCGGACAATTGTCAGAGTCCTTTTGAATCTTATATACAGCCCTGTTCATACATTTACAGTAAGCATAATGTATATAATATAGAATTATCATTTTTGTTCTTTGCAGTGATCTGAAGGAGTGTGAACATGAATTCCTCAGAATCATGGAATGAGGAGACCGTGAATATTTGCTTCTATTTTCTCAACAGTACCTGCATTAGTAAAAACAGATCTCTTTCTAGTTCCTGGGCTTTGTATATAGTCATGTCTGGAGCAGTGGTTCTCACAATTTCGGGAAACCTGTTGGTGATCATTTCAGTTTCTCACTTTAAGCAGCTTCACACTCCGACCAACTTTCTCATCTTGTCCTTGGCTATCGCCGATTTCCTGGTTGGCCTGATGGTCATGCCATACAGTATGGTGAGATCTGTCACCTCATGCTGGTATTTTGGGAACCTATTCTGTAAGCTTCACAGTTGCTTTGATATGATGTTGTGCACAAGTTCCATATTTCATCTCTTCTTTATTTCTGTAGATCGGTATTATGCGATATGTCACCCTCTTCACTATTACAAGAAAATGTCAATTCCAGTGATACAGTCACTTTTGTTTGTAACTTGGTCCGGGCCTTGTCTCTATTCCTTTGGTCTTATCCTATCTGATATACATACAGAAGGCATCTATCAATATGTCGCTACATTGTCATGCATTGGCTTGTGTACTTTAGTGTTAAACAAACTTTGGGGGACAATTTCTTCAATTATTTGCTTTTTTATACCTGGGATTTTAATGATTGGCATTTACATTCATATATTTTCCATTGCAAGAAAACAAGCTAGGGCTATATCTAACCAACCGAATTCTCTGTGTGGGAAAAGTACAACCTGTAACAAAAAGCACATGAACATGGAAAACAAAGCAGCAAGGACGTTAAGCTTAGTTATGGGTGCATTTATATTGTGCTGGCTGCCTTTCTTTACTATTACAGTCATTGATCCTTTCATAAATTTCTCCACATCTGAAGATCTTTATAATACTGCTCTGTGGCTAGGGTACTTTAATTCCACTCTTAACCCAATACTATATGCATTGTTCTATCCATGGTTTAAAAAATCATTTGGATGTATTGTATCAGGTGGCATATTTCATCAAGGCTCTTCTTCCATGCATGTTATGGCAAGTGTATAATTTTCTAGAATAACGTATCATAGGTTAACTACTATTTGTGTGAAGTGGTGTTAACATTATTTACATGAATGTCTCTTTATGACTCTAGAATAAGTATAAGACTGGGTGAATTCTAAGAAGGGGAGATGTACAGAGGGGTTTCCCTTTCCCCTACTCTTCTGTCAGTACTGCATTATGTAGCGACAGCTGGAGCTTCTTGTCAGCTCTTAGAACTTGATCCAATATATGAAAAGGGACAGAAGAGGGAGAAGCAGGGCAGCTTAGACAGGAATAAACTTCACTCACCATGGCTCTCAACTTCTTAAAGAAGTCCGGCGGAAATTTTTATTAAAGTATTGTATTGCCCCCTAAAAGCTATAAAAATCCCCAATATACACTTATTACAGGAAATGCACATAAAGCGCTTTTTTCCCTGCACTTACTACTGTATCAAGGCTTCACTTCCTGGATAATATGGTGATGTCACGACCCGACTCCAAGAGCTGTGTGGGCTGTGGCTGCTGGAGAGAATGATGGCAGGGGGATGCTCAGTGTCCCCCTGTCATCATTCTCTCCAGCAGCCACAGCCCGCACAGCTCTGGTAGTCGGGTCGTGACATCATCATGTTATCCAGGAAGTGAAGCCTTGATGCAGTAGTAAGTGCAAAGAAAAAAGCACTTTAGGTGCATTTCCCGTAATAAGTGTATATTGGGGATTTGTATAAATTTTGGGGGGCAATACAATACTCTAAAAAACATTTTTGCCAGACTTTTCCTTCCACTCCTGGGATGTAAAAGCAATCTGCAGTAGATGTATATGTTTCCGCAAGTGTGTAATGTGTATGCATGGATATTTTTACATTAAAGGGGGAACCCTGGCAAAAAAAAACTCATATAGTTATTTACTTCTCTTTAAAAATCTCAAGTCTTCCAGTACTTATCAGCTGCTGTATAACCTGCAGGAAGTGGTGTATTTTTTCCAGTCTGACACCTTTTGTCCGTGACAGGAACTGTTCAGAGCAGTAAGAAATCCCGATTAAAAACTTGTCCTGATCTGGACAGTTGCTGACATGGACAGCGATGGCAGCAGAGAGTAGTGTGTCGGACTGGACATAATACACCACTTCCTGCAGAACATACAGCAGCTGGTAAGTACTGAAAGACTGGAGATTTTTAAATACAACAAAATTATAAATCCGTGCAACTTTGAGTTGATTTAAACAGTGGTTCCATTCAGATCCTCCAATCACAGTTTCACCATATTTTACAGGACGAAGACCACAGCATGTTATTCTGTTCCTTCAGTAAAAACAATCAACACCAATAGGGAACCCACTGAACCATGTGGTCCACCAGGTGCCTTTGGTTTCCGTTGTGGGATGGATTTAACACTATCATTTTTATTTTCGTGCATTTATGACAGAGCACAAAAACTCAACGCTAGACAGTGCTGTGAACCAAACCTATTGGGGGACATTTATTATAACTGGTGTACTCATATGCCAGTCTTAGATAAAGTTCCACCCCCTTTTTCTCAGCCGGATTTACTAAGAGGCACGCGCTAAAGGAAATTACTGTAAAAGTTTCTTTTTTCATTATATAAGTTTTTATTTGTTTTAAAACACACCAAGAAAGTACAGAAAATAAAGTACATTTGACGGTAATAGTGATTCCAATAAAATGTCTTTGATAAGGAAAAGTATAATACTATCATTTAAATAGTTGTGTAATACAATCAGTATCAAAAATTAAAAATTAAGGAATGTAAAACATTAAAGATGCGTTTCTAAGCACATCATCCCAATGGCACAGTCCAAAACGCTGCCCGTTTCCCGAGCTCTGTGATGTTCTCTTCCCGTGCACCGACCTGGCTCTATGCACTGGAGGCAGGCCCTGCACCCCCCAGTGTAATGATATCCTCATCCCTCTGTGACACGGTCCTGTTCATTCTGTCACAGAGGGGAGAGGATATCATCACAGATATGTGCGGTGATGAAGGATTCTTCCAGTGCCCTGGAATGGTCAACTTCATGGACATTATTAGAAAAGCAGTTACAGTTCTGGATATTTTCTGGATTACAGTTAGAATATTTTTTCCTTTCCTAGAAGCAGGAGTGCAGCTTGTGGCAATAAAGGTGTTCATAATTTGATGAGTTCTCTGATGTCATGGTTTATGGGTTTCCAAAAAGGGCAAATCTGGGAGCAGTCGCAAAATATATGAAAGAGGGTACCCAAACTCCCACATGCCCTGCAGCAGGTATTTTACATATTTTAGAAGATGTGATGTCATCTAGATGGTGAAAATAAAGGGGAAGATTTATTAAGGATACGCCCCTGCCGTACACCAGGGAAAATGGCAGATTCTTGATAAATTGCTCCCAAACTTAGCTGGTCTTGATACAGCAGAGTTGAAGTACTAAGCAGGGGGGGCCGCAGGTGAGCGTGTGGGGGGGCACAGTTGGGGGGTACAGTGTGGGGGCCACAGATGAGCTCAGGGGTGGGGGGGCACACAGGTGACCTGAGGGGAGGGAGACACTGATCAGCATCAGCTGTCAGTTTCCTCCTTCACTTCAGTTGGCTTGGTTAAAAGCGTTAACCCAGCCCATCGGCAACAACGGCCTCTGCTTCTATGGGATCCTGACCGGAGCATATACACATAGTATGCGCTCCGGCTCAGATCCCATGCGGTGCAGCAAATAACTGACATGTCAGTTTTCTGCGGCCGCAATGAATTGCGGCCGTAGGAAACTCTGTCAGTTCACACAGTGAATCGAGCGGTTGCGGCCACTTGCTTCATTGTGTGCTATGGGAGGCTCTGATGCGGGCGCGCGCTGATGCGCCCGCATCAGAACACTTTGGCCGGAAAAATTATCCGGCCGGTACTTAAGTCACTGAACAGCCGGTCTAATACATTGTGTGAACATAGCCTGAAACTAGACAAAAAAGAACATTTCTAACAGGATCTAAGGAGGACAGAAAAATAGAAAAACAACCTCCTTCTGTAAAAAAAAAAAAAAAAAAAAAAAAAAAAAAGGATTAAATGCAGGCAAATGGTCACGTTTAACCATGAAAGAAGCCTCACTATAGATCTACTATGAAAGAAGCCTCACTATAGATCTACTAATGGATTTGTTTTGATATAAAGAAAAAAAGAATGGACATTTGAAAAGGCTACATTAACGTGATGTGAACAGTCTGTTAAATAGATACAAAAAAATCACTGTTGATTGTTACTATTTGAAAGTTCATAAAAATGGATAAAATCAATATTTTCAGAGCATGCATGTTAATACAGTGAAATCATATCTGTCATTTTTCTTGAAAACTATTTTTTCTGACTGAGAATACACAGTGCACAGCTGGACATGTGCAGTCGTGTTTATCCATCATGTTTATACAGTCATCTGCTGAACATACGTAATGACAGAAGTATAAGATAATGTCTCTTTAAATGTCAGTAAACACATCCAGACAAACACGTTTTCCTTGGAAATGTTTTCCATGTCAGTTTGTGAGAAGGAAGATTTTACAGGATTGCCTTCCTACTAACTGTTGGCTGACACACCAGAATGAAAATAAAAAAATCTGTGAAAAACGATTTTTCCCTTTCAGATGTCAGTTACATTGTATGTTATTAACACCTGAAGACATTTATTATGTGGCGCCAAGGGCCCATTTGTGAATAGTTCTATTCGCCAACGCTTGTTTTGCGAATAATTTATTCGTAAGTGGGCTCTTTGTGTCTTGCTCATGCCAGAGGGACGGAAAGAGAGAGTAACGGAAGGGGAGGGGTCTGACGGTGTGGCTGAAGGCGTAGGGGGCACAGCCTCTGCGTGCGTCCCATTTAACATTTTTCCAGCTTTGCGTTGGCGTAGATGTCACTTTGTGCGCACACAGTAGGGCTCCTATGCATAGGATTTATGTAGAGGCATTGCAGCTCTACATAATGGAGATTATCGGCGCTACAGCCACATTTTTTAGCCTGGTGCTGTAATAAATTTGTTCCAAGATGGCGAACGCACAATTTGATACACATAGGAAAAGAAAAGATATGCCCACCTGTCCTTGCCTCCCTGGTGTCCTTCTACGGGTCTCTGGTGTCCCCCGCTGATTACAGCCGCCTCCAGCCCGCTCAGCTAATCACTAAGTGGGACAGGAAAGAACAGCAGAACAGCAGCCAATGATTGTCTGTGCGGGATATCACTTCCAAGACAGGAGCGACAGCTTGCGCAGCCAATCACTGGCCCCTGGACTGTGTCGTCTGTGTCGTCTCGTCACTATAGGGACAAGAGTATGAATAACTGACTGAGATGGGGCAGCGATATGGTCAGTGATTGGTTGAGTGGCCTGTAACTCTTGTCCTAAGTGCCCGCTTAGCCGCTGCGGCACTGTCTGTCACTGTCTGGCTGAGTGGGCTGTCAGTCGTGAGATGAGGGTGAAAACTCGCACAGTCAATCACTGACTGGCTGAGACAGGATAGCGCCACAGCCCATGAGTGCCTGAGTGAGCTGACACTCTTGTTTCACACAGGAAGTGGACTGCAAGTAGTGGGTGACACCAGGAGAGTGCGGACAGGTAAGTATTGATGAGCGAACTTGTCGAACCGCACTAATTCAGCTACAGTACATCCCTGCAATAATTCCCTTGTTTTAATGCTGTTTGTTTACGGTTGAGTTCAGGTAAACTTGAGCTTTTCTTCAAAGTTTGCGGAAGGCTGCCAAACTGAACTTTTAAAAGTTACCTCATTTCTAATTATAACTAAAACCTTTAGTAAACACATTCACACATTGCAGTTTCATTGTGTTACTGACTTAATTGCAGTACTTTATCATTTCATTGTGGTCTCACCTACACAGCATGCTGTATTCTATAGCTGTATTCTGTACCATTAACACCACACAGCACACTGTATTCTCTACCTGTAACACCACACAGCACATTGTATTCTCTACCTTTAACACCCCACAGCACACTGTATTCTCTACCTGTAACACCACACGGCACACTGTATTCTCTACCTATAACACCACACAGCACGCTGTATTCTCTACCTGTAACACCTCACAGCACGCTGTATTCTCTACCTGTAACACCACACAGCACGCTGTATTCTCTACCTGTAACACCACACAGCACGCTGTATTCTCTACCTGTAACACCCCACAGCATGCTGTATTCTCTACCTGTAACACCACACAGCACGCTGTATTCTCTACCTGTAACACCACACAGCACGCTGTATTCTCTACCTGTAACACCACACAGCACGCTGTATTCTCTAACTGTAACACCCCACAGCATGCTGTATTCTCTACCTGTAACACCACACAGCACGCTGTATTCTCTACCTGTAACACCACACAGCACGCTGTATTCTCTACCTGTAACACCACACAGCACGCTGTATTCTCTAACTGTAACACCCCACAGCCCGCTGTATCCTCTACCAGTAACACCACGCAGCACGCTGTATTCTCTACCTGTAACACCACACAGCACGCTGTATTCTCTACCTGTAACACCACACAGCACTGTATTCTCTACCTGTAACATCACAAAGCACACTGTATTCTCTACCTGTAACACCACACAGCACACTGTATTCTCTACCTGTAACACCATACTGTATTTTCTAACTGGAACACCACACAGCACACTGTATTCTCTACCTGTAACACCACACAGCACACTGTATTCTCTACCTGTAACACCACACAGCACACTGTATTCTCTACCTGTAACACCACACAGCACACTGTATTCTTTACCAGTAACACCACACAGCACCCTGTATTCTCTACCTGTAACACCACACAGTACACTGTATTCTCTACCTGTAACACCACACAGCACACTGTATTCTCTACCTGTAACACCACACAGCACACTGTATTCTCTACCTGTAACACCACACAGTACACTGTATTCTCTACCTGGAACACCACACAACACACTGTATTCTCTACCTGTAACACCACACAGTACACTGTATTCTCTACCTGTAACTAGAGATGAGCAAACCTCGAGCATGCTCAAGTCGATCCGAACCCGAACTTTCGGCATTTGATTAGCGGTGACTGCTGAACTTGGATAAAGTCCTAAGGTTATGTGGAAAACATGGATATAGTCATTGGCTGTATCCATGTTTTCCAGACAACCTTAAAGCTTTATCCAAGTTCAGCAGCCCCAGCTAATCAAATACCGAACATTCGGGTTCGGATCGACTCGAACCCGCACCCGGTTCGCTCATCTCTACCTGTAACACCACACAGCACACTGTATTCTCTACCGGTAACACCACACAGCATGCTGTATTCTCTACCGGTAACACCACACAGCATGCTGTATTCTCTACCGGTAACACCACACAGCATGCTGTATTCTCTACCGGTAACACCACACAGCATGCTGTATTCTCTACCGGTAACACCACACAGCATGCTGTATTCTCTATCTGTAACACCACACTGTATTATCTACCTGTAAAACCACACTGTATTCTCTACTGGTAACACCACACAGCATGCTGTATTCTCTACCTGTAACACCAAACAGCACGCTGTATACTCTACCTGTAACACCACACAGCACACTGTTACTACCTGTAACACCACACTGTATTCTCTACCTATAACACAACATAGCACACTGTATTCTCTACCTGTAACCCCACATAGCACTCTATATTCTCTACCTGTAACACCACACAGCACACTGTATTCTCTACCTGTAACACCACACAGCACACTGTATTCTCTACCTGTAACACTACACAGCACACTGTATTCTCTACATGTAATACCACACAGCACGCTGTATTCTCTATCTGAAACATCACACAGCACACCAGTAGTGAAAATTGATGGGGGCAGAGGGGGCGGCCGCCCCCGGGCCCACTCTGGCAGGGGCCCACTGTGATCTCTAGAGCTTTTTGCCGCCGCTGCCCGCCGCCGCCCGCCATCGCATGGGTGAGTGCAGCCACAATGATCACCCCGCCCCCCGCCACCATCTTAACCTGATCGGGTGCACTGAGGTTGCGTACGGCCTCAGCGCACCGCTGCTGGTACGTGCGCCGCCCACCTGTCAATCACCGGACTCCCGCGCTCGCACCAGGACGGCTGCCTATGAGTCTGCTGCTGCTGCTGCCCCCATCATAATGTGACGCCGCTGCCCTCCGCCGCCCACCATCGCCTGGATCGGATGGGTGAGTCCAGTGCAGTGAGTGCACTTAGGTTGCGTTGCATACTGCCTCAGCGCACCGGCGCTCTGGCCCGCCCACCTGTCAATCACCGCCGGCGCCATGCTGTTCCGTCTCCCGCTCGCACCAGGTCAGTGCCGGACGGCCGCCTATGACTGCTGGCAGCAGTCTGCTGCTGCACACAGGGACAGACAACCAAGCTGGTAAACAGAGGGAGCTGGTAAACAGGGGGAGCTGGACATGTAGAAACAGGGGGAGCTGGTAAACAGGGGAATCTGGTAAACAGAGGGAGCTGGTAAACAGAGGGAGCTGGTAAACAGGGGGAGCTGGTAAACAGGGGGAGCTGGTAAACAGGGGGAGCTGGTAAACAGGGGGAGCTGGTAAACAGGGGGAGCTGGTAAACAGGGGGAGCTGGTAAACAGGGGGAGCTGGTAAACAGGGGAAGCTGGTAAACAGGGGAAGCTGGTAAACAGGGGAAGCTGGTAAACAGGGGGAGCTGGACATGTGGAAAGAAACAGGGGGAGCTGGACATGTGGAAAGAAACAGGGGGAGCTGGACATGTGGAAAGAAACAGGGGGAGCTGGACATGTGGAAAGAAACAGGGGGAGCTGGACATGTGGAAAGAAACAGGGGGAGCTGGACATGTGGAAAGAAACAGGGGGAGCTGGACATGTGGAAAGAAACAGGGGGAGCTGGACATGTGGAAAGAAACAGGGGGAGCTGGACATGTGGAAAGAAACAGGGGGAGCTGGACATGTGGAAAGAAACAGGGGGAGCTGGACATGTGGAAAGAAACAGGGGGAGCTGGACATGTGGAAAGAAACAGGGGGAGCTGGACATGTGGAAAGAAACAGGGGGAGCTGGACATGTGGAAAGAAACAGGGGGAGCTGGACATGTGGAAAGAAACAGGGGGAGCTGGACATGTGGAAAGAAACAGGGGGAGCTGGACATGTGGAAAGAAACAGGGGGAGCTGGACATGTGGAAAGAAACAGGGGGAGCTGGACATGTGGAAAGAAACAGGGGGAGCTGGACATGTGGAAAGAAACAGGGGGAGCTGGACATGTGGAAAGAAACAGGGGGAGCTGGACATGTGGAAAGAAACAGGGGGAGCTGGACATGTGGAAAGAAACAGGGGGAGCTGGACATGTGGAAAGAAACAGGGGGAGCTGGACATGTGGAAAGAAACAGGGGGAGCTGGACATGTGGAAAGAAACAGGGGGAGCTGGACATGTGGAAAGAAACAGGGGGAGCTGGACATGTGGAAAGAAACAGGGGGAGCTGGACATGTGGAAAGAAACAGGGGGAGCTGGACATGTGGAAAGAAACAGGGGGAGCTGGACATGTGGAAAGAAACAGGGGGAGCTGGACATGTGGAAAGAAACAGGGGGAGCTGGACATGTGGAAAGAAACAGGGGGAGCTGGACATGTGGAAAGAAACAGGGGGAGCTGGACATGTGGAAAGAAACAGGGGGAGCTGGACATGTGGAAAGAAACAGGGGGAGCTGGACATGTGGAAAGAAACAGGGGGAGCTGGACATGTGGAAAGAAACAGGGGGAGCTGGACATGTGGAAAGAAACAGGGGGAGCTGGACATGTGGAAAGAAACAGGGGGAGCTGGACATGTGGAAAGAAACAGGGGGAGCTGGACATGTGGAAAGAAACAGGGGGAGCTGGACATGTGGAAAGAAACAGGGGGAGCTGGACATGTGGAAAGAAACAGGGGGAGCTGGACATGTGGAAAGAAACAGGGGGAGCTGGACATGTGGAAAGAAACAGGGGGAGCTGGACATGTGGAAAGAAACAGGGGGAGCTGGACATGTGGAAAGAAACAGGGGGAGCTGGACATGTGGAAAGAAACAGGGGGAGCTGGACATGTGGAAAGAAACAGGGGGAGCTGGACATGTGGAAAGAAACAGGGGGAGCTGGACATGTGGAAAGAAACAGGGGGAGCTGGACATGTGGAAAGAAACAGGGGGAGCTGGACATGTGGAAAGAAACAGGGGGAGCTGGACATGTGGAAAGAAACAGGGGGAGCTGGACATGTGGAAAGAAACAGGGGGAGCTGGACATGTGGAAAGAAACAGGGGGAGCTGGACATGTGGAAAGAAACAGGGGGAGCTGGACATGTGGAAAGAAACAGGGGGAGCTGGACATGTGGAAAGAAACAGGGGGAGCTGGACATGTGGAAAGAAACAGGGGGAGCTGGACATGTGGAAAGAAACAGGGGGAGCTGGACATGTGGAAAGAAACAGGGGGAGCTGGACATGTGGAAAGAAACAGGGGGAGCTGGACATGTGGAAAGAAACAGGGGGAGCTGGACATGTGGAAAGAAACAGGGGGAGCTGGACATGTGGAAAGAAACAGGGGGAGCTGGACATGTGGAAAGAAACAGGGGGAGCTGGACATGTGGAAAGAAACAGGGGGAGCTGGACATGTGGAAAGAAACAGGGGGAGCTGGACATGTGGAAAGAAACAGGGGGAGCTGGACATGTGGAAAGAAACAGGGGGAGCTGGACATGTGGAAAACAGGGGGAGCTGGACATGTGGAAAACAGGGGGAGCTGGAAATGTGGAAAACAGGGGGAGCTGGACATGTGGAAAACAGGGGGAGCTGGACATGTGCAAAATAGGGGGGGGGGCTGGAAATGTGGAAAGCAGGGGGAGCTGGTAAACAGGGGGAGCTGGACATGTGGAAACAGGGGGAGCTGGACATGTGGAAACAGGGGGAGCTGGACATGTGGAAACAGGGGGAGCTGGACATGTGGAAACAGGGGGAGCTGGACATGTGGAAACAGGGGGAGCTGGACATGTGGAAACAGGGGGAGCTGGACATGTGGAAACAGGGGGAGCTGGACATGTGGAAACAGGGGGAGCTGGACATGTGGAAACAGGGGGAGCTGGACATGTGGAAACAGGGGGAGCTGGACATGTGGAAACAGGGGGAGCTGGACATGTGGAAACAGGGGGAGCTGGACATGTGGAAACAGGGGGAGCTGGACATGTGGAAACAGGGGGAGCTGGACATGTGGAAACAGGGGGAGCTGGACATGTGGAAAACAGTGTGGGACATGTGGAAACAGGGGGAGCTGGACTCACAACCAAGCTGAAGCGGCCTCCAGTCATATATAGTGCACTGTCCACTGAGTTTTCTCATCCCAGGGGTTTTCTGATTTAACCCTACTTGGCCCAGTTCTCTCTGGCAGCTTCATAGAGGAACTGGGGGCTGATCTGGAGATCCTGGGGGGAATGGGGGCAGAGGTCCGACCCCCCCAGTCTCTTACAGGATAAGGGACAAGTATGTTTAAATCAGAAAGCTGTGATTCGGATCACAGAGAGCAGGGTGCAGCAGCCTGAGCTCTATTGTAGTGGCTGCCCGAGTTAGCTAGTGATTGAGCCTGCGGTACCTCCCTGTGAGTGATGCACCTGTCTTAGGCAGAATGCAAATTATCTACCTCTATGGTGTATGGGTCAGTGTATAGGGAAAATAATAGTCTTTGCATAATGGATTTAACTTTTTTTACGGTTTTAACTACAGATCTCAGGTCAACCTGTTATACTGCCCATACATCCATGACATTGGGATAGTGAGCGACTCCGATGAGAAGACACCCCTTGTAAGTCACTGTATTTATTTACACTGTAGTCACTTATATGGTGTGCAGTGCCTTTGTACCATTGGTATATACCTGTACGGTTTATGGGTCAGTGTATAGGGAAAATAATGTTTGTTTTTTTTTGTTTTTTTTTAGTTTTAACTACAGATCTAAGGTGAACCTCTACTGCCCATACATCCATGACATTGGGATAGTGAGCGACTCCGATGAGAAGACACCCCTTGTAAGTCACTGTTTCATTTTATGTAAATGTAGAAGCCTCTAACACTGCTCTTAATCTTAATTCACTCTGAGTAATGGAGCAGAATATACCCTTTATTATTTAGAAAGCATTGTTGTCAAGTGAGCTTCCCTTTGGGTAACATAATCGGTTGGGGGCCCACTCAGACTTGCTCACCCCCCCCCCCCCCCCTAGGCTGAACCCCTAGCTACGCCCCTGCAGCACACTATTAATACCAGTAACACCACACAGCAAACTGTACCTGTAATATCATACAATGTGCTGTATTCTCTATCTGTAACACCACACAGCACACTGTATTCTCTACATGTAACACCACACAGCACACTGTATTCTCTACCTGTAACACCTATATTGGAATTAATTAAATAACTTTATTTATTTATTTCTTTTTATCTTTATTCGATATTATCTTACATGGGATATGCTGTTTATGCCTCGTTTTTTGTCCAGGTGGGATTGGTAGTTCCGGCTCTGATCCCCTGTGCCGTTGAAAAAAAATAACAAGACACCACCCACACATGCACTCCATGGCGTTCACAGCTGTAACTGCACACTGGACAAAAGGCCACTCTTTAACACCTGCACAGATCTAATTTTTATTAGTGAGATACATACACAAAAATCTTTTTTTTGTTTTTTGTTGTTAACATGATTTGACCAAAAATTAGTAATTGTTTTCTAGAGGAATGCATGAACAGTGTCCCAAACACTGTTTTAGGCCACGTTCACACGTCTTTTTCTGGCCATGTTGAGCCCTTATTTTTGCTTCACAATGATTGTTGTCCAAAAAGACATACAAAATATGTCCGAGAACAGTGAACACAGCCATAAAGTGGATTTAGGCCCCACTCTAAAGCTGTGTTCACACATGGTACTATGATCAGTATTTGTAGCCAAAACCAGGTGTGGAAATGACAGAACAACATTATAATGTATCTTGCCATTGCGGTGAGCTGTTGCATTTTTTTGTGTTTTTTTGTGTTTGCAACTTCAGCCTTAGCAACGTGCTCCTGCCTAGTGTGAATGGTGTTCTAGGAGAGCTTACCAAACCTGTCTTTTTTTTCTGTGTTTCAGATGGGGGAGTGGCTGCCTGTACTTGGTCGTGCACTCCACCTATCCCACCCAGGTGGTGTAATTACTTGTGCCGGTATAAGACAGATCTTGCATGCCCAGAGCATAGGCGTATTTTATGCCATAGTACAGTGTAGGACTGTCCCGAGCATGAGGCCACTGTAACGTAACATGAGGACTCCTGATGAAGCCGCAATGTAGCGGCGATACGCATGGGGTATTTTTTCTGCTACATGGGGATGTGACATTGTTTATGGGTATGATGTACATGACTTATGGTGCGTTTACACAGACAGATTTATCTGACAGATCTTTGAAGCCCAAACCAGGAACAGACTATAAACAGGGATCAGGTCATAAAGGAAAGGCTGGGATCCATCCTCTTTTCAAATCCATTCCTAGCTTTGGCTTCCAAAATCTGTCAGATAAATCTGTCTGTGTAAACGCACCATAACAGGATTTACTAATCATAGCTTCTCATTGTGTTATTATGTTACCCTTTCTCTGAGTCCCATGTTTGGGGCCTTTATGGCCTATCTCATTGTAGCAGTGCAGTTTAACCTTTATTCCCAGGTTCTGCAGTTTTTCTCAACTCCTTGGGGATTTTAGATGTTTTTAATATTGTTTGTTCAGCTGGTGTTTAATAAAGTTTATTTCTTTTTGCATTTCATTTTTGGTGTGCGCTTGACTTAGTTACCCTAGTTTTCCTCTGTCCTTCTCTCCATATATAGAATAGTGAACACGGCCATAAAGTGGATTTAGGCCCCACTCTAAAGCTGTGTTCACACATGGTATTATGATCAGTATTTGGGGTTCTAGGAGAGCTGACCAAATCTGTCTTTTTTTTTTTTTCTGTGTTTCAGATGGGGGAGTGGCTGCCTGTACTTGGTCGTGCACTCCACCCATCACACCCAGGTGGTGTAATTACTTGTGCCGGTATAAGACAGATCTTGCATGCCCAGAGCATAGGCGTATTTTATGCCATGAGTACAGTGTAGAGCCTCATTATTTTTGTGGAGGTTTTTTTTTGCAGTTGGGGGGGCTGCTTTTAACTATTTTCATGTCTGTAGTGGGTCTGTATCTTGCCATTGCGGTGAGCTGTTGCATTTTTTTGCTTTTTTTTGTGTTTGCAACTTCAGCCATAGCAACGTGCTTCTGCCTAGTGTGAATGGTGTTCTAGGAGAGCTGACCAAATTTGTCTTTTTTTTTTTCAACATTATAATGGTCAGATCTGTATTTCCAATTCAATCCTGGTTTTGGTTTAAAAAAAAAAGACTAAAAGACTGATGGTAATTCTATGTGTCAACACAGCCTAGTTCTTGTAGGCTGCATTCACATGTTCCGTGTCAGCTCCATGAAGCTCCCAGGCTTGTTTATTGCAGCTGCTCGTATACATTGGGTACACTGGACTGTAAACAGGGGCAATCTGTGGCTCTTTAGGTTGCAGAACTACAGCCCTCATCATGTCATTCTGACGTGCGTGCGTGATGAGGGTTGTAGTTTTGCAACTTGTGGCTCATCAGCTGGAAGACCACAACCCCCATCATGTTGTGCTATTACTGATGGGAGTTGTAGATTTTGCAATAGCTGGGGGGGGGGTCACAGAATGGAAAACAATGATTTGCAGACAGTGGTGCATTAGAGGGAGAAGTGGTATAGTTCATCTGGGCACCACAGAAGTTCATATGGAAACTGGAGGAGGTAACTGACTAGGGCTGCAGCCATTGCACACTCCTCTTTCAGGCTACCTAGGTATAATATATGTCAGTGATATATATTTAGTAATAAAAAAAAAAAGACACTAGATTTAACCCTTACACTGCCCTCCTGCAAAGATTACTGCTCCATTATCTGCAGCAGGGCAGTAAAGGGTTAAAACTTTTGACTTTTTTAACTTAATGTCCCTGAAGAGTAAACCTGGGCAGCAAGAGACAAGCTGACTCCCCCTAATCCCGGACCCTGCACTGTCCACAAATAACCCCCCTCCTTCCCTCCATGAGCAGTGATATTACCTTTGCCATGCTCTGCAGGCCGGGTCAGGGAGGAGAGGCTGTCACTGTGCTGCTGTCTGTGTGAAGGGCTGAATATGATTATCACACCAGCCAGGGAACATTTTGAAGTTCCTGTCACTCTGCTCTCCCCCTCCTTCTCTAGTTCAAGCCCACTATTCCGAGCCTGACAGGTCCCCCACTGCCCCGGGCCTCGACTGCACAGGAGATAAGTCCCCCACTCATCTGGAGGCTCCTTACACCCCTTCCCCCACACAATACAGCACTACTGCCAGCAGCTTTTAAAGCCGGGGTGGGGAACCTCTGACCCGCAGGCCGCATCCCCTGAGGCCTCCCAATGCGCCTCCCCTGTGACGCTCTGGTGGGGCAGGAGCCGGCATACACAGCATCTTCCTGTGTCTGTGACAGCTGCAAGACACAGAAGGATGCTGTGAGTGATGGCCCCTTCCCCACCAGAGCGCTGCACGTCTTCCTTCTCCTGCGGGCCACGCGTGATGATGTCACCTGGGCAGCGTGAGAGCGGAGAAAAGGTGAGTGGGATGTTTATTATTTTATTTGGGACAGGCACTGGGGATAGCTAGGCTACCAGGGACATGCACTGGGGTTAAACTAGGCTACCAGGGACATGCACTGGGGTTTAACTAGGCTACCAGGGACATGCACTGGGGTTTAACTAGATAAAAGATAGAGAATCACTCAGGGGATTGGGAGACAAGATCCAGCCAAGGCTACTGTGACATCATACCCTGCCCCTGTCATGCCTGCATCATCAGCCTGTGCTCAGCAAACTCAATATGAGACAGAGGCATGTAATCTGAGGGGAAAGGGCAATAGGGAGAAGGAGACAAAGTGGATTGGCACAGAGGACAGTTTTCTTCTTCACTTCCTGGATGTCAATCAACTAATAGTGTGGGAGGACCGCACAAATATGGTAATACATTAAATACAGTGGCTTAGCTACCACGGTCACAGCGGTCGCCTCCGCGACCGCGCCGCTACCAAGAGGGGGGCCGCGAGGCCCCCCTTGCCACTGTACTGCTCCCCTCCCACTCCCTCTTGTGACCGCAAGCAATGTTTTGCTTGCGATCACAAGAGGCAGGCTGGGACGGGCCCCCGGCTGATTTGCGGCTCCCCGGCTCTGTCCGGTCCCGTCCCCGGCAGCACACACACCAGGGAGCTTTGTGTGCACTGGGGAAGTACTTCCGGCGCAGGGAGCATCGCGTTGTCAAAAACTAGGTTCCAGGAAGCCCCGCCGCCGCCACAGGAGGCCCCGCCCGCCCCACCCCGCCAGCGTGTGTGACTAGAGAAATCATACAGGTGATTATAGATTTTTTTGTTTTAAAGGGGATGATGAGGGGTGTAGTGGTATGATGATGAAGGAACAAGAGGATGATGAAGGGTGTAGTGGTATGATGATGAAGTAACAAGAGGATGATGAGGGATGTAGTGGTATGATGATGAAGAAACAAGAGGATGATGAGGGGAGTAGTCGTATGATGATGAAGGAACAAGAGGATGATGAAGGGTGTAATGGTATGATGAAGGAACAAGAGGATGATGAGGGATGTAGTGGTATGATGATGAAGGAACAAGAGGATGATTAAGGGTGTAATGGTATGATGAAGGAACAAGAGGATGATGAGGGGTGTAGTGGTATGATGATGAAGGAACAAGAGGATGATGAGTGATGTAGTGGTATGATGATGAAGGTACAAGAGGATGATAAGGGGGGTAGTGGTATGATGATGAAGGAACAAGAGGATGATTAAGGGTGTAATGGTATGATGATGAAGGAACAAGAGGATGATGAGGGGTGTAGTGGTATGATGATGAAGGAACAAGAGGATGATGAGGGGAGTAGTGGTATGATGATGAAGGAACAAGAGGATGATGAGGGGAGTAGTGGTATGATGATGAAGGAACAAGAGGATGATGAGGGATGTAGTGGTATGATGAAGGAACAAGAGTATGATGAAGGGTGTAGTGGTATGATGATGAAGGAACAAGAGGATGATTAAGGGTGTAATGGTAGGATAAAGGATTAAGAGGATGATGAGGGGAGTAGTTGTATGATGATTAAGGAACAAAAGGATGATGAGGGGTGTAATGGTATGATGAAGGAACCAGAGGATGATTAAGGGTGTAATGGTATGATGAAGGAACAAGAGGATGATGAGGGGTGTAGTGGTATGATGATGAAGGAACAAGAGGATGATGGGGGGTGGAGGGGTATGATGATGAAGGAACAAGAGGATGATGGGGGGTGTAGGGGTATGATGATGAAGGAACAAGAGGATGATTAAGGGTGTAATGGTATGATGAAGGAACAAGAGGATGATGAGGAGTGTAGTGGTATGATGATGAAGGAACAAGAGGATGATGGGGGGTGTAGTGGTATGATGATGAAGAAACAAGAGGATGATGGGGGGTGTAGGGGTATGATGATGAAGGAACAAGAGGATGATGAGGAGTGTAGTGGTATGATGATGAAGAAACAAGAGGATGATGAAGGGTGGTGTAGTGGTATGATGATGAAGGAACAAGAGAATGATGAGGGGTGTAGTGGTATGATGATGAAGGAACAAGAGGATGATGAAGGGTTGTATAGTGGTATGATGATGAAGGAACAAGAGGATGATGAGGGGTGAAATGGTATGATGATGAAGGAACAAGAGGATGATAAGGGGTGTAGTGGTATGATGAAGCAAGAGGATGATGAAGGAATAAGAGGATGATGAGGGGTGTAATGGTATGATGATGAAGGAACAAGAGGATGATGAAGGGTGTAGTGGTATGATGATGAAAGGGCAGGAGGATGAAGGGGTAGTAGTATTATGATGGAGGTGGTTGTACTATGATGATGGAGGGGCAGGAGGATGAAAGGGGTAGTAGTATGATAATCGAGGGGCAGGAGGAGGGGACAACATGGGGGGCATCTGTAAGGGGGATAAAATGGGGGACCATCTATATGGGGGATAACATGGGGGGTATCTATATAGGGGATAACATGGGGGGCATATATAATAGGGACAACACAGGGGACCATCTATAAGGTAGAAACTTTGGGGGGCCATCTATAAGGTGGACTACACGGGGGTGTATACAATAGGGCATGCACAGAGGGGGACATGCATTATAAGGGGGGTTACATAGTGTCAGGGCTACCTACTAAATGAGGGTGTAAAGGGGCCAATACAGATGTGCAGTTTGTAGAGAGATAAGGATGGTGCCAGAGTGAGGAGCCTAATATGTTTCTCTGGCAGATTCTGTGGATTCGCGGTTCGGAGAAGTTCTCATACTGGCCCAGGGCAGATGGAGAAGATGAAAAGGGAAGAACTCTGATCAGAGAAGACGTCCCCTGTGAGTCACTTGTAATGTATATGGTGTATAGAGCCTGTGTACAGTGCGTCCACCTCTATATGACTGTATGAAGTGATATTGGTTTATGTACAGAGCATTTTATTCAGTAGCAGGGGTGGTGTTAGTCAGTATGGGGTAGTGTTAATCAGTAGCAGCGGTGGTGTTAGTCAGTATGTGGTGTTAGTCAGTATGTGGTGGTATTAGTCAGTATGTGGTGGAATTGTTTGTTACTTGTTATCTGGTACTGTGTTTTATTGGTCTTAGTATACTAGATTTGGTCAGTAACAATATGGTGGTGATGGTAGTGGTTGTGGTGTGGTGGTAATATTTCCCTCTTGTATACTGGTAATATTGGTCTCAGTAAACAGGATTTGGTTAGTAACAGTATGGCGATAATATGTATGGTGATAATATTCCCTATATACTGGTATTATTGGTAATATCGGTCATATATATATATATATATATATATATATATATAGCTACGCCCCTGATTATATAGACAAATTAATTTAAGTTTGTTGTACTTTTATTAGAAAATCATTCAAAACAGGCTTAATGCAGAATCTTAGCCAAAAAAATAACAATAAAACATATATGTTGCAAGACTCTTATTGTAAACATTGCAGATGTCATAACTTATACAGTAAATCAACTGTCCCTCTCATGATTGCTTGATTATTAGCAATTTAAGTGACAACCCATAGCTGGCATTACTATCTGTCACCATTGACTCACCTTTGCATAGTTAGCATTTGTTAGACCAAGATAACGCAAAAATAGAGATGATAAAATTTATTTTACAAATGAAGCAAAGCGCTTCTTTTGCTTGGCAGTCGGCTTATACGCAGGCTGCCTTGAAATCTCTAGCCGACTGCCGAGCAAACAAAGCACTTCTTTTGTAATGTAAATCTGCTCATCTCTACTCAAAAAAAAAAAAAATACTAGGAATATTGACACAGGGAACACTGCAGGGATATATATATATATATATATATATATATACATATATATATATATATATATATATATATATATATATATATATATATACATATATACACTCAAGCAAGTTTATTTGCCTGAGGGACGCACCTACATTACTCTATAATGAAATACATTTAAAGAGACTCTGTCAGTAGGTTTATGCTATCCTAGATAAGAGCACCATAAACTAATGACAGAAAAGTTAAGCAGAATGATGTATCATTTACATCGTTCTGTGCAGCTGATCCTTAGATAACATCCTGGATAACATCTCTATTAAACTCCGCCCACCAGCTGCTGGTTGGCAGTTATCTATCCATGCTGTATATAGGCAGTCGCCTGTCAATCAGTGGCTGGAGAGGGGAGGGGGGGGGGCATTATCATATTCTCCTGCATATTAGAAGAACAGCTGAACAAAATAATGTAAGTAATACACCGATCTGCTCAGCATTTCTGTCACTAGTTAATGTTGCCCTCATTTAAGGTAGAATAAACTTTGTGACAGATTCCCTTTAAGGGTATATTCACACGGACGGGCTCGCAGTGAGATTCTCGCTGCGAGCCCGGCAGGTCCTGGAAGTTCCCATACACTACATACTTGCTGCGGTCTAAACGACCGCAGCGAGTATGTAATTATACCGCCCTTAACCCCTTCTGCTCCCCGGCTGTGTATATACTTTACCTGTCCTCGCTGTACGGGTCCGGCGTCCTGCTCTCCCGCCCGGCCAATCAGTGGCTGCGGCTGGGCAACACACTGATTGGCCGGACAGGAGAGCAGGACGCCGGACCCGTGCAGCGAGGACAGGTAAAGTTTATACACAGCGGGGGAGCAGAAGGGGTTAAGGGCGGTATAATTACATACTCGCTGCGGTCGTTTAGACCGCAGCAAGTATGTAGTGTATGGGAACTTCCAGGACCTGCCGGGCTCGCAGCGAGAATCTCGCTGCGAGCTCGCCCGTGTGAATATACCCTAAGAAAACATTTAAATGAATGATAGTTGAAAACTATTCATCGGGAAACAGATTTTTTTGAGACTGAGTATGAAAAATTCTGCCACAAACAATATACTTTAGGGCTCTTCTAAACCAAGGATAGAGAAAGCCATACAATATGGGATTACATGTTGAATTTATATAAGAAAACCAATTAAATACTTCAAAAATGGCTTTCGGAGTGGAGTAGTTTATGAATGGATCAATTAAAAATGTAATGAACAGGGGTAACCAACACGTTAGGAACACACCCATTAGGATAGCTAATTTCTTGGCCGCTTTGTGTTCTCTCTTCTTGGAAATACTTTGTGATGTTTCAGCTAGAGTGTTGTTTTTAATGTTCTTTCTGTGTCTTAGGGATACAAGGAAAATCTTTATATAAATTCCAACCATTATAGTTGCCGGAATGAAAAAGCAAAAAAAGAAAATAACCATTGACCATAATTTGTTAAATGTGATTGGACATACATGAAAACATGTGACTAATATATCATAGCCTTCAATGCCAGAAACATGAGAGTTGGTAACAACCACCGCAAGAGAAAATATCATAGCGATAGACCAACACAAGAAAACCAGTCGTTTAATAACTGGCCCTGTGATCCTTATGGCATAATAAAGTGGCTCACACACTGCATAGAATCTGTCAATAGCTATGATGCAGAGGTGAACAATGGAGATAACACTAAGGGTTAAGTCAAAGCCATAATGGATCTTACAAAATATGTTTCCGAAGTACCAACAGTTTTCCACAGTTCTCACCATGCTGTATGGCATAATAAATATTCCAAGGCAAAGGTCGGTGACAGCCAAGGAAAGTATAAGGTAATTGGTAGGGGAATGGAGCTGCACAAAATGAGAAATAGAAATAATAATACCAAGGTTCCCAAAGATGGTGATGGTTATAGAACACGTGAAGAACACATATAGTCCCAATCGGGTCCCCAGAGAGTGACTGGAAGAACAGGGGGAAGATACATTTTCAAACTGTGAGCAGTTGGGTGTAGTCGGATCCATATTTCGAGGACACAGTGCAGTCACTGATGTTGTTTCTTCTTCCCAAAATCTAACTGAGGATCCTTACAAATAAAAAGAATAACAATGGAGTTAAAGGTATATTCTCACCTCAACTGACGTAGTTATACTTGTAGGACTTGTGCATATACAATCGTGTAGGTTAGCTTCACATGTACCGGATCCGCGGCGGATTTCACACTGTGAGTTTGCAGCAAAATCCGCTGCGGATCCTGGTTTACTGAAGTTCTATAGGGTCACATACCCGCAGCGGAATTTTCATTCCGCTGCAGATATGTGACCTGGCCCCTTTATTCCACCACCACCTGGCGCGTACATTACCTGCTCGGCGCCGCATCTGTGTGTAAAGCTCTTGGCTCCCCTCGCTCCCCATCAGCCAATCTGTGCACGGCAATCGGTAATGTATGCGTCAGGCGGCGTGGGTTAAAGGGGCCGGGTCACATATCTGCAGCGGAATGAAAATTCCGCTGTAGGTATGTGACCTCATAGAACTTCACTATACCAGGATCCACAGGGGATTTTGCTGCAAACTCGCACGTGTAAAGCTACTCTTAGCAAACTTGTCTCCTTCTGATATGCCACTTAACTCTTTTGGGGCCAGACATGGATCCCTTGGATCCCTCCCTGCTGCCATCTGTATGTTGAGGAAAAAAGCCCTGTATAGGGAAGTTTAGTTGTGAAGTTCTGATTCAAGGCTTTAATGCAGACAGCAGAGACAGTGCTGGCCGGAGAGAAGAGCTGCTGGCATTAGTGAGTGCAGCCATGAGACCAGAGTGCTGTGCGAGTGCAGACCCAGGACGCTGGACGGTATGATATATGGAAACAGGCACACTAAGGTGAGAGCAGGTTCAGTATATCTGCTTGCTATCATTTCATGCCACCAAGCCATCCTGCTGTAGCTCAATGTCTCCCCCCCCCCCCTTCCCCGCCACACTGAACATATGCCCCTTCCTCCCAGACAGTCCATCTCTTCACATGGAGATCCTTCCTCTCCCTTCTAGTACCAGCATTGTACATAGTCTCTGACTGGCATAGCACAGATGCCCTACCTCCCCCAGCACTGTATATAACCCTGCCCAGCATATCCCAGCTTCCCCCAACACCACTTCGTAAAATAAAGTAGGCTTTTCCCTGATAGTAAGGCTGGGTTCACACTACATTTTCCAATCGTTTTTTTTTTTTCATCCGTTTTTGCAAGAGACGTTTGGAAAAAACAGATGCATTTGTGTGCATCTGTTTTTTTATCAGTTTTTTCATTGACTTCCATTACAAAAAAAAAAAAAAAAACGGATCAAAACGCATCCTTTTTTTTAACATACACAAAAGTAAGTTCAACTATGTTTTTTGTGTACGTTAAAAAACGTATGCGTTTTGATCCGCTTTTTTCCAATGGAAGTCAAAACAGATGCACATACATGTATTTGTTTTTTCCTTCCGTTTTTCATCCATTTTTTTGCAAAAAGTGATGAAAAATTCGAACTGCAAAAACATAGTGTGAACCCAGCCTAATTTGCACTTTCAATAGACTAGTCTAATTTTGCCATACCAAAAAAAGACCACAAATATCCTCTGTTGATAAATCCCCCCCATGTTTCTATACATCTACATTATAGCTACAGTATATGTACACCAGCCAGACCACTACTTTTAGAGCAAAGTGGTGATCAGTAAACTAGACAACGAATTGTCAACAATGGGAGGGAAGGAGCGGCATATCAGAAGGAGACAGGTTTTCTAAATTATTGTATTTGCAAAAATATTAAACTTGACGAGTCCTACAAGTATATGTTAGTTGAGATGAGAGTGCCCATTCAATTTTTTTTCCTTTTAAATCAAATGGCATCAGAAAGTTATACAGATTTGTAATTTACTTCTATTTAAAAATCTCAAGTCTTTCAGTACTGATCAGCTGCTGTATGTCCTGCAGGAAATGATGTATGCTTTCCAAATGATGTAGTCTTTCCTTTATTCTTTCTTCTCTGCTGCTACATCTGTCCGTTACAGGTCCAAAACGTAAATGTTTTTTTAATGGGATTTTGCTACTGCTTTGGACAGTTCCTGTGACAGACAGGGGTGGCTGCAGAGAGCACTGTGTCAGACTGGAAAGAATACACCATTTTCTGCAGGACATACAGCAGCTGATAAGTACTGGTAGACTTAAGATTTTAAATAGAGGTAAATTACAAAGCTATATAACTTTATTAAACCAGTTTATTTGAAAGAAAAAAATTTTTTGCTGGAGTACCTCTTTAAAGATATTTTTAGGCTTAAAGGGAACCTGTCACCCCCCGTACCGGGGTGACAGGCTCCCGACCCCCCGTTAGAGCCCCCTATACTTACCTCATCCCGCCGGGTCCCGCTTCTGGAGGTGGTCGGGTCCCGGAGATCTCAGCCGCTGCAGACCGGCGCGCGCGCTGAGAGATGAGTCCAACACCCATAGAGAATGACAGGAGAGTCCAGCGCTCCGTCATTCTCTATGAGCGTTGGACTCATCTGTCAGCGCGCGCGCCGGGCTGCAGCGGCTGAGATCTCCGGGACCCGACCGAATCCAGAAGCGGGACCCGGCGGGATTAGGTAAGTATAGGGGGCTCTAACGGGGGGTCGGGAGCCTGTCACCCCGGCACGGGGGGTGACAGGTTCCCTTTAACCTGAAGCTAAAGATGTACGGTTCCCCCAGGCTTCAGGACAAAGTGTGACCTCAGTCTCTTTACACCTCATATGGCTATACTATCAAATACTATACAGATCAAATCATATTGTGTTAAAATGGTACGATAAAAATCAATAAAAAGTTAATATACAGAGGTAAATGCAATATATTAATTATAATACTCACAATGGTCAATCAAAGACACTCGAAAGGTATGTTCACACAATGCAAACGTCAGGTTTGCTTCAGATATGTTGCCGAGTTTGACTACCCTATTGAACTTTATAGGGAAAATCTGCAACAAATCTGAAACCTACTCCATGAGGATTTCACATGCAATTTGGATCCAACAAGAAGTATAAATCCCTCCTCTATATTTCCCATTCCTTTTAAACCCACAAGCTTTCTGTGAACACAGGACTGAAATATTTCCCTAATTCTGTAATCCCAATATTAAGTACAAACAAATCATTACAAATGGGGTCAGATTGACTTACAATCACTCAAAGGGCCATACTTACTGGTACAAGGTTAAACTCGGTTTCTAGAACAATGCAAACAAGGCACAATGCTGAATGGAGGAAACTGCCGTAGTGCACAGTACTGCTATGCAGTCACTCTATCACACACCTACTATTCATGATAGGAGTGGCTACTTGCACAGGGGCCAGTCATATGTAGTGCAACATGTAAACTTAAAGCCTATTGGTTATGCCTATACTATTTACTCAGGCAGTCGGTGCTCCCTCAGTATCACTGCATCCTACCAATATTACATACAAACCATACGTACACTCACCTACCTTCATTGAATCTTTATTGCCAGCTAATGTATTTATATAGACAAAGCTGTTATGTTTCAATCTCACTTACAATTAAGTAAATGGACAGAAAAATAATTTTCCATCGTAACTGTTCAGTCATTTGTCGTGTGCAAAATTGTGAAAAATTTAGTTTCGAGTTGCAGTTAAAGGATATTTTATGTGTTATAGAAATAGGAAGACAACTCTCTATTGTCTTATTGATTTTTTTCATTGTAGAGACACTGCTTGTGTTTGTCATGGATTTCTGTTAAAGGGGAACTCCAGCGGGAAATTATTTTTATTTCAAATCAACTGGTACTAAAAACTTATATAGATTTGTAAATTTTATTTACAAATCTCCAGTCTTACAGTTCTTAGTTGCTGTATGTCCTGTAGGAAGTGGTGTATTCTTCCCAGTCTGACACAGTGCTCTCTGCTGCCACCTCTGTCCATGACAGGAACTGTCCAGAGTAATAGCAAATCCCCATAGAAAACCTCTGCTGTTCTGGACAGATTCTGACATGGACAGAGGTGGCAGCAGAAAAAGAATACACCATTTCCTGCATGACATATAACAGATTTTTAAATAAAAGTAATTTACAAATCTTTATCATTTCTGGTACTGGTTGATTTTAAAGACAAAATTGGAGTAAATTAACATTGTATTCAAAACATAATTGTAGTTATAAAGCCATACAGCAGAGATGAATTTATGAATATAACATAACTGAACACAATCTATTGTGATATCATGGACTACAGTTTTTATAGCTTGAAAAGTTATACAGCTGAGCAATGTACAGGTATGTAGCCCAACAAAGAAAGTCCAGGTTACATATCAAGGAACACTGCCCAAGCCACAAATCAAGAGGGAAAGCCATAGGCAACTTGTCTTTTTTGTGGTATTGATGTCCAGAACTAGAACTGCAACCATCACAGCAGAGGTGTAGCTAGGATTCATGGGGCCCCATAGCAAAAAACTGTATGGGGCCCCATAAATCCTGTACGCCCCCCCCCCCCCCGCCAAACACAGACATTGACGCACATATACACACACAGAGGCACCATTAACATATATACAGACACGCCACTGACATACACACATATAGACGCTGTAATGTGATTACACTAGTGCTGATGTATACACCATGAATAGACTGTACACAGGGAAATCATCTCAGTGTAATAAGAAATACTCAACCAGAAATAAAAGAAAATGCTGCAGATATTAATGGTGGGTTCTTTTATTAGAGCCCAGCATTAATAGAAGCTGCTGCAGAACATCTTTGGGAGCAAACACACACATATACACCAGTGCTACAGACATTGCTGACATACACACACACATATAGCCACAGATACATACACATACTGATATATAAATATATACACAGATACATATATACACACACTGACATATACATATATACCCACAGACACATATACACTCACTGACATATACATATATACCCACAGATACATATATACACTCACTGACACACATACACGGCACTTACAGCTCCCAGGCTTCCCCCCTCCTCCTCCTCCTGTAGTCCGGGCTGATCTTCACATAGGTATTGAGGACCTTTGGGTCATGTGACCCAAAGGTCCTTAATCCCTCTCCTGTGCCGTCTGGCAAGTCCTGCTCCTCTGTTCAGCCCGCTCACCCGGCACTACAGTGAGGGGGCTGAACAGTGCAGTGGGGGTCCCTCTTCCTCTTTGGACCCCTGGGGGAGCGGGGTACCTACCATGAAGGCAGGGCAGGCTTCCTCGGGCCCCCTTCATGCAGGGGCCCCATAGCAGTCGCCTTCCCTGCCTTCACTGTAGCTACGCCACTGCATCACAGATCAACTGTGAAAGAAAGTACGTCCAACGAGTGGCGATCTAGTGTATGGTTAGCCTTAAAAATCTTTATTGCAACAAAAAGTAAGATTGTTTATAAATGGAGACAAGAATTACATGTAGATTATATTTACCTGGTAGTGACATGAGGCGTAGCTGGGTGAAACAAACAGCACATGGCTCTATACAAGGCTTTTATAGGACAGATCGCTATGTCAAGAGATATCATGTCGAGCTATACCACCTCCTTGTGATAATGACTTTGTCCCTGTAGACTGTCAGAGATCATAGGGAATAGTGCTGCCATGGCACAATTATTAGTTAGAACATTGCCAAAGTCCAGTACGGAAAAAAAAATCATATTAAAGTATTAACAAAAGTTTTTATTGTATTTGTAATTTACAGAATCTAAAATATTGCCCAGCATTCCTTTGACCATCTCAATGACAAAGTCTTATAGTAATAATACTGGAATCATTGTTCTCCAACAACCCTCAACCACAGCCAGCCTCCCCATGAGCTTAGGAAAAAAAACTTTATTGTGAGGTTCTTGTTTGTTAGACCACCAAAGAATGCCACCAAGCATGGTGCACTTCTTATATGATAAGTTCAGTATTGATATGTGTTCCACAAGTATTGAAATATTGTGAATAGTGTGAAACAATATATACGGTACATAGGTAGATGAGTAGAAAGCTTAAAGGGGTTCTCCGGCTTTTCAAAATTAGTGACCTACCCTCAGGATCCCCCTTTTTTTTTTCTTTTCCTTTAATCATTTTATTATTTTTTCCATACAAAATTTAAGAGAAAATATATAGAATACCAACATTAGACAGATGTATACCAATAACAATATAATACCTTACAGTTTTGACATAATACTGTTTACCCGATCTGTTTCATTCATCGAGAGAACTTAATACACCAATTCATAATCAAGAAGAGAGATCTACTTTTCTCCATTTATTTTAACTTAATTTATCAGAGAACCTGCAAAACCGGCGCCAAAAACAACAACGCACTGTAAACTTATTTAACCTTCTTGCACCCCTCTCCTCCACCATCCTTCCCCAGTATAAAAGAGTTTCAATTATGACTCCATGACATCCAGCCCGTGCTCCAGACAGCAAAGCAACACCCCAACCACACAGTTTTATGGGCATTGTTACCATTATCTCCAGCAATTTTAATCAAAAGTAAACAGAACCAGCTCATCCATGCTACAAATTTTCCAAGTGGTCCTCCATGATCCTCCTGCTCCCAACCTGGGAACGTTCAGACCAACCAGCTCCACTTTCTTAATTTCACATTCATACTAGTGCCGGTCACCTCATTCTCATGAAGCCACTTACACCTCTCCCAATCCCTCCAGTGACCTCCCCAACCATTTATCATGATCAGTTGGACCCACCAAAGGGATCAGGATATTGTTGACATACATCTCTGGTTCTAAGTAAATAAAAAAATAAAAAAAAATTCTCTTTTTCTTTTCCTCGCCACCAAGCGGGGGGGGGGGGGGGGGATGGGGGTTTACATTAGATTCTTTAATACAACATTGGCAGAGGGATGAGTCTGTACCGATCTGTTTCTTCTTTTGTTTATTAAGATAGTTAAGATAGAAATGTGCATGATCTGAGTCAAGTGGGGAATGGGGGACCTGCCTCCCCGGCGCTCTTTCCTTTCTCTATTGTATATAAGAGGGGAGGGGATTTCGTGGCATTCAGAACGTTAAAGGATGGCAGAGTGGCGCCCCATTTATACTGTCACCATAAGAAAGCAATCATTTATATATATATATTTTTTATTATTTTTTATTATTATTATTACTTATTTATTTTATTATTATTATTTGTGTTTATTTTTATTTCTTTATTTTCTCCATGGATACTTTAGTTATAGTTATTCATTTATTTACTCAGGATCCCATTTTTGACATTGACATTGCCATTGCAATTGTTTGTGGGCAATTTAGGAAAAATGGCCAGGAAAAAGGCCAAAAATATTAATTTCACCTGACCACTTCCTCATGTTTGCATCCAGACTAAACCTCCAAGAAACCAGAGGATCTACTGGTGGTGCCAGAATTTACATAAAAATGGGCCCTGAGATTGCAAGAGAAAACTCGATTTGGAACTGACTTTGTAACCAGTAACCAAATACATGCTGCTAGGGTCTGTTTTTATATAGAATTAATGTGAATCTGTATCGCCCGCACACCGCAACCAAACCCCCAGTACCGTTCATTAGCGCTTCTCAATCCATGCCTGTAGAGGCGATGTGCCACATTGCCATGTCAAAGGGACGGGGCCTAGAACATCCATGCCCAGGCCTGCAGCGCTTCCCTTCGTCCCTAGGGTGGATCTTAATGTTTGGCAGACTTAGGGCACAGATTCTCTATGTCCCGCCCCTTTGACACAGCGCCATGCCGCACAGCCTGAATAAAAGATGTTTTTTTACCTAAACACTAGCCTCAGAACACAGACTTCTGAAGCAGACATGGATTGAGAAGAGCTAACAATTGATAATGGCCATTTGGGGGTGGTTCTCGGGCAATACAGATCCACTTTAAGCAATTTTCCTACTTTGACATAATGACATAATATATTCTGATCTCACCACTGGAACTATGGTATAAAGTCAACAACAGAAAGTTTACAGCATACAGTATATAGTACATGTGAATATACTCTTGAAGGGGTTGACCACATTTATCATGTTTTTTTACAAAGCATTGCAATGAATATAACTGATGTCTTACTGTCATGGTACAGTATGTGTTTCCTTCAGACCTATAAGTAGCTCTTCCCCCGTAGGTCCCCCATCTATGTATGCAGCTGAGTGGCTCATCCGAACATGCACGGCTACCTCCGGAGTGTACTGATATTACTCGAATGCTGCTATGGACCTTTAACTCGAGTCACACTGTCACCACTGCTAACCAAATCAAGCTAAAGTCAGTCAGCGCACACCACTCCTGGCCACCAATAGTCAGTAGGCTACCACCTGCCCTAAATTACAACACCTGGCTCCCCTGGGTTACAGCAATAATCAAATAGAAGAAAAAAAAAAACACCAACATATTTTATATATCCGTTTAACAGAGCGATTATCGTTCAAATTTTCATAATAACAATCGCATTTGAGCAATAATCGGCTTGTATAAACACAGTGGACAATCAAGCGACGAGCGAGAAATCGTTCATCGTTGTCTTTCAATATGTTCTCAAATCGTCGTTGGTCCTTTGCTGAAAATTCACAGATCGCTTCATCTAAACAGTCTTTCACAGATTCACCATATGTGTGAGATGGGCTTAAGTGATCTTAAAACGATCGCAAAAACGATTTTTCACCACTTTTTCACTTCGTCTAAACACTGATCGTTATAAAAACTAAATTGTTGCTTCAAAATCGTTAAACAAAAATCGGTTGGGCACATTATCACTCCATGTAAATGGACCATTAGAGTAGCATATAACTATTTTTGCACTGTGTGAACATAATAGCACTGGTTGTGGCAAATACTGAATCTAATGTTGCGTTTACACAGAGACATTTATCTGACAGATTTTTTTCAAGCCAAAGCCAGAAATGGATTTAATAAGAGGATAGATCCTAGTCTTACCTTGATGACCTGCTCTCTTTTTATAGTCTGTTTCTGGCTTTGGCTTTAAAGATCTGTCAGATAAATCTGGCTGTGTAAATGCACCATTATACACTGCGTTGGAGTGAGAATTTCTTTATGTACCAACTATCTTATCCTGGAGATGGCGATCCCACTACTAATTTACCTCCAATGTAAAAGCCAAATGTTTAGCTTACAGTTAATGTCTATCCTAGATGATGAGATGATAATTAGCTTCTTGATGTGTCTTACAGTTGCAGCTTTACTTTTCTGTTACAAGGGACCAAATTCCCACATTTAAATACACAATCCTGTCTACCTTTAGCCACCACTAATGGAGTGTAAGTATCACTGCAAACTGTTTATGAATTGAACTTAAAGGATTTGTGATGCAGCAGAAAATGTTATGCGTTACTCTTGAAAAAAGAAATGAATGCACTTAGACTGCAAATAGACTTTATTTTTTTTCTGTTTTAGCTATTGTAGGTCTTGATGGATTACTCATAATGTAAAATAATTCTAGAGGAATCAAGCTGGAAAACTTTTCCATACAAAATCAGCTTCAGTGCTCTCCGGAACCACATGTAGAAGAAAGCATAAACCATTGGGTTGAATGTTGAATTTAAGTATCCAATCCATACAAATGCATCAATGACAATGGGTGGAATACCATAGTTTATGAACGGACTAGTAGCTGTGGAAAAAAAGAAAGGAGACCAACAAAAAATGAAAACTCCCATAATTGTTCCCAGGGTTTTAGCTGCTTTCCTCTCTCTGCTTCGGGATTCGTGTTGTGTTCCATCGAGAGCCATCTGGAACTGCGTCTGATGGGCGGTGTCTATGATTGATCTTGCTTGTCTCCTGGCAATGATGTATATTTTTCCATAAATACAGATCATAATAACTCCAGGAATAAAGAAAGAAAACATGGAGCCCACTATCCCTGATGTTTCACTAAAAAACACAAAGCAGCCTCCGACACAGCTGACGTTATTATAAAAATAGAATTCAGCTCCCTTTATATTAAGCTCAAGAAAGATCATACCAAAGGCAAAAATAGCAGGTATCACCCAACTGGCAGTGATCATTACAAGCACTGTAAAAAGATTGATTCTTGTCTTATATCTCAGTGGGTCACATACCGCGTAATATCTATCCACAGAAATAAATGAGAGGTGAAATATGGAAGCTGTACTGAGCATTATGTCTGTACCTGTGTGGATTTTACAGAAGATTTCTCCAAAATACCAGCAGTTCTCCACTGATCTCACCATACTATAAGGCATAACAAGGCATCCCAACAAGAAGTCCACCGTGGCCATAGAAAGGATCAGGTAATTTGTTGGTGTGTGAAGCTGCTTGAAATGAGCTATAGAGATGATCACAGCAAGATTTCCAGCCATTGTGGTCAAAATGGTGCTTGCCATGAATATATACATAGGAATTCTTATGCTGTTTGACCAGTTATTCTTTTCACATGACTTGTTCAGTGTTTCAAAACAGTACTGTGGCTGCATTGTACCTTCAGATGGCACGTTTCCCCTTGACACATTGGTTCAATGGATAAAGGGATGGCAGTGAAGAATATGATGAATAACTGCCTATTCCAAATCGAGTTGTCAAAACTGTAAAACAAGTAAACAATTGGTTGTTAATTTGGCCAAATAATATAAATAGCTGTGATGCCATGAAGGCAGTACCGCTAAACTGCATAATGGTACAGCGGGTGAATTATTGAACACATCACTATATTCTAAGTAATATATTTCTAAGGCTATGTTCACACTGCGTACAAGTCCGGCCACATTTCATACGCCTCCGTACATGTGCTGCTGAAACTACGGGCGTGGGAAAAATAGACATGCGGCCGGATGCGTACGAACCTCGAACATACGCCCGTAGTACAGTTATGCTTCCCAAGCTTGTTTTGAAGCGATCTGAAACAGGTCATTTACTTGGAAATCTTCGCCCAGCCCAATAAAACTCACAGAGCCTTTTAGATCGAAAAATTAAGTTCAATTTGGCTGAAATAAGTACTCCGTATGGGACCGCATGGAAATCCACGGCCGTGAGTTGGAACATTTCCGTCCTCAAACAATTGTCGTGTTCATTTTTCACGGCGCCGCATACGATCCGGCCGTAAGCTCATACGTAGTGTAGCGTATTGTGCGGGCGTATATCGTATACTTTCAAGCAAACGCATCAACCTCAAAACTACCTGCGTATATTCGCGGTTCGCACTTTCGGCCGGAATCATACGCAGTGTGAACATAGCCTAAAGGTGCTATTGACATGAAATTCTTACCAAGTGTCGGTAGTAACCCATCCAATCCCCATAGGCAAAGAAATCAAACCATAGCTATCCATACATTAAAGGGATATTCTAATAATCTAAACTTGTGTTAGGTGATGGGAAATGCAAAAGAAAAAAAAAATTGCAAATGCATTACATTAGCAAAATTGCTTTTTTCTCAAGTTTGGTCCCTTTATCTTGATGTCATGTTCACAGCTGTTGCCAAGGATACCGATCAACGCTATAAGCTATGATAGCGGTGGCCAGGCAGTGATGGGACTGGTGGTCGGAAGCTGGTAAGTATGTTTTTACAACTTTTATATCTCCTTCTGATATCCCACATGTCTCCAGGTTGGCTTGGCAACTTTTGTCCTTAGTAAAACCATACTGGCTATCACTTATAATTAGGGTTGAGTGAACTTCATGAAAGTGTCCAGGTTCAGCTACTTGTCCGAAGATCAACACTTGGCATGTAACTCCATAGGGAGTCCAGGAGTGGGCAATAGGTTGTATCCATGTTTTTCAGGCAGTCCTCAGGCTGCCTCCACCTTCTCCAGAAGCAGAGAGTGAAATGCCGAGGATTCAGATCTGTGGAAGTTGCCGAACCCAGATACTGTCATGAAGCTCGCTTAACACTATTTATGATACTATCATAAGTAAAAGACTTAAAAAACTGAATTTATTATATTTTTGCACTTCTGAGTCTCGCTCTTGGTAGAGTATATAAGGAAACATAAAAAAGTAAACAGTAAATCTAATAACATATACAATAAAATAATTATATGTAATACAAATCTCTTTTTAAAAATACATTGAACTAGTCCAAATTTGCAAGTTATATCCCATCATCAGTTATCGTGAGCACTAGAATACGTATATCTCATTCCAATGTGAAGATCAGCATATAAAGAGAGAGCATAAAAGGTTTTAATCTCTAGGCAATAAACATGTATGCCTACCTTGGGAACGGTCAGGTCATATAAGGTGGTTTGTTAACATGAACATATGCAGCAAGCGGAGCAGCAACAGAAGCAAGCAATCCATATACACCGGCATCTTCAGCTCTATTGAATCTTTTACGCTTCAAGGCAGTAGAATTCTCATGATATTCATTGATGATGACGTGCGCATTAAATGCGTAAGTACAGATAAGCAGGTTATAAAATGTTACCCTGGCATTCTGACAGAATAAAAATGATAATAGCTTTGTTGTCTATACTAGCGCCGTGGTCACGGTTGGCCGTTGTTTGAATAAGAAAAATTCTGGTGTCCAACTGGAAACTCCCACTTTGTCTTTTGTTAGAAAAGATTATCTAAACAGTATCATGTTCTGCTGCCATCTCTTTGGGCTGTTCCCCTCCTCTGTCTCCTGTTTGGTAATATAACAGTAGGGTAGCCTACAGTCATTGCTGAATGTAAATATGTACCGAGCTTTAGCAATAATTAATACTTGTTTATAGTCAGGATTGTGTTTACCTAAAATAGCATGGGAATCATTTTACATTGGAAAAGAGAAAATACAGAGTACATGGGATTGTCACATTCTATTAATGGTAGGAACTGCCCAGATGTTTATTTCTAGACCGCAGAAATACAAGCCATGCTATTCACACAATGTGAAACGAATCTCCCAGGATTCAAAGGGGTGTCTGGTTTGAAAATCCTGTTTCCAGTGGATTTTGAGTTAAAGGGGGAAATGTTACATCTAAAATTACAATTTATTCAGTATAAACCTAAAGCTACAGTTGTGCTCAAAAGTTTACATTTTTTTTCAGAGAATATGAATGGTAACACAAATACTTTCTTCCCCAGTCATGGTTAGTGGTCGGGTGAAGCCATTTATTCTCAAACTATTGTGTTTTCTCTTTTTGAATCATAATGACAACCAAATCAAAAGTTTACACATCCCAGTTTTTAATACTGCATATTGCCTCCTCTAACATCAATGACAGCTCGAAGTCTTTTGTGATACAATATGTAATACATAAGGGTGACTTATTAATTCACATATCGCAAGGCCCTGAGCGTATAGAAGTGTGCTGACACTTCTCACAAACTAGTCTCCTGTATCCACATGTATCCTGTGTTGCATTTCGGTAATTAAAACAAATCTGGATTCACAGGGAAAAAAGAAGCAAGAACTACACTCACAATGTATAGTGTGTATTGTCAGATACGAGAATACAACGACGATGACCATTTCATTTCACTGGAGCTTCACCAAGGCCTTGATTAAAGGAGTACTCTAGCAAAAAAAAGCTGTGGCAAATCCCCATAGAAAACCTCTCCTGCTTTGGACAGTTCCTGCATGTACTGAGGTGGGAGCAGAGAGGTGTCAGACTAGAAAGAATACACCACTTCCTGCAGGACCTACAGCAGCTGATAAGTATTGAAAGGCTTAAGAATTTTTAAATAGAAGTAAATTACGTATCTAAAAACTTTGCTGGAGTACCTCTTTAAGCTTTAACAGAGCTAAACGGTTGTTGCCTGTGTTCTTTAGTCTGCCAATAAACACTGTACATGGTCAGTGCTGCAGTCTGGCTTCTTTATTTTGCTAAAGCAAACTAAAAGTTCTTTAAATTGCTCTGTTCTAATCCTTATAACGCTTTTATCCTTTGGTCTATGGGGCTGTGGGAGGTGTCATTTTTTTGCATCATGATCTGTTCTTTCTATCGGTAGCTTGCTTGCATATATGCGACTTTTTATTGCAATTATTTGGATTTGATGTGGGTTTTGGTGGATTTTGTTGTGCTTATGCTGTTTACCGTGCAAGATCAGGAATAAGATCAATAATTTGGGCAATTACGCACGCGGGGATACCAAACTTTTATTTATTTTTATTTATAAAATGGTTGAAAGGGGGAGGGTGATTTAAACTTTTATTAGGAGAGGGGATTTTTTTTTAATAATGAAAAAACTATTTTTATTTCTTAGGGTCCATGTACACAGAAAGATTATCTGACAGATTATCTGCCAAAGATTTGAAGCCAAAGCCAGGAATGGATTTGAAAAGAGGAGAAATCTCAGGCTTTCCTTTATGACCTTATCTCTGTTTATAGTCTGTTCCTGGTTTTGGCTTCAAATCTTTGGCAGATAATCATTCTGTGTAAATGGACCCTTATACTTCAACCTTTAGTCCCCCTGGGTGACTTCTGTTATTTCTGCACCGATCTCTCATAAAGATCACTGCAGTATACTTAAAGGGGTACTCCGGGCCAGCTGTATAATCTGTGTTTGGCCGCGGAGGGAGTGGAAATAGAAGGCACCGGTGATTTACCTCCCCGGTTCCAGCGCCAGCTCCCAGATCGTGCCGCCCCGTACTCCCGTCCCGCAGCCGCTTTCTGGACTGAGCTGCAGCTTTAGTGACGTCTCAAGGCAGCTAAGCCATTCAGCGGTCGTAGCATAGTCCCTCCTCAGCCGCTGAATGGCTGAGCTGCCTTGAGACGTCATGTCTCAAGCCGCAGCTCAGTCCAGGAAGGGGCCGGGGGACGGGAGTACGGGGCGGCGTGATCCGGAAGCCGGCGCTGGAACTGGGGAGGTAAGTCACTGGAGCCTTCTATTTCCACCCCCTCCGCGGCCAAACACGGATTATACAGCTGGCCCGGAGTGCTCCTTTAATACTGCAGCCCAGATTTACAGATTACCAAGCTGGCATCAGCATCAGTGTGATGCTTAGCCCCGGTCTGGTAAGAAGTAGGGATCTCCCCTCCGTAATCGCACCAGGGATAGGGGCACACAGGACCTTTAAATGCAGCTGTCAGTTTTCACAGCTGCATTTAAATGTCTAATTGGCAATACCAAACATGCTTATTTAGTTTTATTTAGTATATATATATAAAATGGGAAAAGGGGGGTGATTCAAGCTTTAATTAGGGGAGGGGATTTTTTATTAATAAAAACACCAGCTATTTAAATGCAGCTGTCAGCTTTGACAGCGGTATACTCACTGTACTTACTGACAGCAGCTTCCTGTATACTCACTGTACTTACTGACAGCAGCTTCCTGTATACTCACTGTACTTACTGACAGCAGCTTCCTGTGTACTCACTGTACTTACTGACAGCAGCTTCCTGTATACTCACTGCACTTACTGACAGCAGCTCCTTGTGTACTCACTGTACTTACTGACAGCAGCTCCCTGTATATCCAATGCACTTACTGACAGACGCTCCTTGTATACTGAATGCACTTACTGACAGCAGTTCCCTGTACTCATTACACTTACTGAAAGCAGCTCCCTGTATACTCAATGCACTTACTGACAGCAGTTCCCTGTGTACTCACTGCACTTACTGACAGTAGCTCCGGTACTCATTACACTTACTGACAGCAGCTCCCTGTACTCACTACACTTACTGACAGTAGCTTCCTGTATACTCACTGCACTTACTGAAAGCAGCTCCCTCTGTACTCACTGCACTTACTGACAGCAGCTCCTTGTGTACTCACTGCACTTACTGACAGCAGCTCCTTGTGTACTCACTGTACTTACTGACAGCAGCTTCCTGTACTCACTACACTTACTGACAGTAGCTTCCTGTATACTCACTGCACTTACTGACAGCAGCTTCCTGTGTACTCACTACACTTACTGACTGTAATTACACAACACAAAGCTAGATTCTTAAATAATAATAATTTTTATTAACATGATTAAAAACCACATAAAAAAGTGCAAAAAGGGATCCAGTAATTAAAGACAGCCAAAAAAAACAAGATTGTAGAAAGTCACATGATCATACCAACGTATATTATGTAAGCGTCCAAATCATTGTATATGGTCACGCAGTGTATCCACATGGCCTCCTAGATAACCTGCATCTAACTATACCCAAACAATGCAGTATCCAAAGAATCATGAAAAACGCTTACCCATCGTGGTATCTGGCGTCCACTACCCCGACGCACGTTTCGCGCTTGGTCGCTTTCTCAAGGGGCGTGTCTAACTCCTGTCTCTCACACTACTTATACTACAGGTAAGGATTCCTTCCGGGGGAATGACGCAGGTCACAGGAGGGGCCAGGAATCACGCTACTTCCGCCCGGCCTACGTCACTGGAATACAGGCCCGCCGGTGGAACGCAGGCGGGCATGCGCACAGCAAACTCAAGAGGCCACATTGGAAGGGCGTCTCTGCCCAGTTCTCCCGGGACCTGCGTACACAGAAGGTAATCGGTGTTCCTTATTCAGAGGCCATGTGTTTACCGTGACATTGCATGATCATACAGCGTAATATAAAATACATCAAAAAAGCCAATCTATTCAAATTAATATATAAAGTGCATAAGTTCAATTATTATGTGAAGCAGTGTAGTGTCAATATACAAAAATTAATGTGCCATATTGTTCATTTGCCATACATCAAAACAAACATGATCAAAAACCGTGAAAAAATATAAAATAAGAAACAGCATAATTTATACCAATCGTGATTAAATTGTCATAAAGTATAATATATCATAATATATATAAAGTGACAGTGCATCAAAGTGCATTATGAAAAAGTGCAAATAGCGCTGTTAATGATCACATAATGTTCTGCCATGTCACATGACTTTCCTCTTATATAACCTTCATCCATTCGTTCTAATATTTTTCCCCTCACCACCTTTTTCTTTTTTTCTCTCTCTCTCTTTTTTCTCCTTAACTTATCATATATATCGGAATCCATATCCTGCTATTTCAGAGATTTTTTTCCAGTAACTAGAATAAAGTACAATACTCACTGCACTTACTGACAGTAGCTTCCTGTATACTCACTACACTTACTGACAGCAGCTTCCTGTATACTCACTGCACTTACTGACAGCAGCTTCCTGTATACTTACTGCACTTAACTGACAGCAGCTCCCTGTGTACTCACTGCACTTACTGACAGCAGCTTCCTGTATATGACTGCACTTACTGACAGCAGCTCCCTGTGTACTCACTGCACTTACTGACAGCAGCTCCCTGCATTTTCAGTTTTCCTTCTTACCTTCTAATAGCCATAGCTCTTTTATTTTGCCACCTTTCAGCTATTTTCCCGGTGTACACATTGCATACCCTGGTCAATCCTATGCCATTGCATAACATTGATCAGTGTGTTGGGCGACCTTCCCATCTGCCTGAGGCAGACTCTATGACAGGATCACCGATCGGACTGCCCAGAGGTAAACAGTATACCCCCAACAGCCAGGGAAAACAATTAGGACCCCTGCAGTCACACTGTGGGGGTCCCAATCATTCAGCAACAGTAGCCACTCCTGTCACACTGGATTGCACTTGGTGGCATTTAAGGGGTTAATGACGGGTGGCAGTGCGATCGCTGTAGCCCATCATTACGGTGTGGACTCAGCTACTGATAGCAGCCAGTCCTCATCCTCTATAAACCAAACTCACCTCCTGAGCTCACTTCATAGAGCCCCAGACCCTCTGGTGTACGTCATGAATTCTTAAGGGTTAACATAGCAGATGTCACTCTGTTCAGCAATTTATTTACATTGATTTTCACAGCATAAAATTAGCAGCATTTAAGCCACAGCATCAAATCTACAGCAAAACACTGTCCATGTACCCATTATCTATATCATAAAAATCAAAGTCTGTCTGTCTGTCTGTCTGTCCTTCTGTCTGTCTGTCTGTCTGTCTGTCTGTCCTCTATAGACTTCCAAACGCCTGAACCGTTTGACCCCAAATTTGGCACACAGATACATTGGGTGCCCGGGAAGGTTATTGCGAAGGTCCCGTCCCCGCCAGATGTACAGGAGGGGAGGGGGAGGGGAAAGAGAGGCGCCTCATAGAGATGAATGGGAAAATCTCCTCACTGCAAACACAGGTGATATAATTAGCTGCAGCAGACACGGCAGTTGGAGCCTTAGCAACCAATAGGATTACTGCTTTCATTTTCACAGGGAGCAATGGTTGCTAGGGAAGCTGCCTCACAACATCCACAGAAATAACTGGTAGACCCCCTACTCCATCTATACAGTACATGTATATACAGGGCCCCCTACTCCATCTATACAGTACATGTATATACAGGACCCCCTACTCCATCTATACAGGACATGTATATACAGGACCCCCTACTCCATCTATACAGTACATGTATATACAGGACCCCCTACTCCATCTATACAGTACATGTATATACAGGACCCCCTACTCCATCTATACAGTACATGTATATACAGGACCCCCTACTCTATCTATACAGTACATATATATACAGGACCCCCTACTCCATCTATACAGTACATGTATATACAGGACCCCCTACTCCATCTATACAGTACATGTATATACAGGACCCCCTACTCCATCTATACAGTACATGTATATACAGGACCCCCTACTCCATCTATACAGTATATGTATATACAGGGCCCCCTACTCCATCTATACAGTACATGTATACAGGACCCCCTACTCCATCTATACAGTACATGTACATACAGGACCCCCTACTCCATCTATACAGTACATGTATATACAGGACCCCCTACTCCATCTATACAGTACATGTATACACAGGACCCCCTACTCCATCTATACAGTACATGTATATACAGGGCACAACAGGTATACCAAACTGTGACTGGGTAACACTGCTACACCAGACCTGACCAATACCGCCATACTGTGCTGGATAACACTGTCATACCAGACCTGACCAATACCGCCATACTGTGACTGGATAACACTGCCAGACCTGACCAATACCGCCATACTGTGACTAGATAACACCTCCATACCAGACCTGACCAATACCGCCATACTGTGACTGGGTAACACCGCCACACCAGACCTGACCAATACCGCCATACTGTGACTGGATAACACTGCCACGCCAGACCTGACCAATACCGCCATACTGTGACTGGATAACACTACCATACCAGACCTGACCAATACCGCCATACTGTGACTGGATAACACTGTCATACCAGACCTTACCAATACCGCCATACTGTGACTGGATAACACTGTAATATAAGACCTGACCAATACCGCCATACTGTGAATGGATAACACCACCACACCAGACCTGACCAATACCGCTATACTGTGCTGGATAACACTGTCATACCAGACCTGACCAATACCGCCATACTGTGACTGGATAACACTGCCATACCAGACCTGACTAATACCGCCATACTGTGCTGGATAACACTGTCATACCAGACCTGATCAATACCGCCATACTGTGACTGGATAACACTGCCATACCAGACCTGACCAATACCGGCAAACTGTGACTGGGTAACACCGCCACACCAGTCCTGACCAATACCACCATACTGTGACTGGATAACACCATCATATCAGACCTGACCAATACTGCCATACTGTGACTGGATAACACCGCTATACCAGACCTGACCAATACCACCATACCGTGACTGGATAACATCGCCACACCAGACCTGACCAATACCGCCATACTGTGACTGGATAACACCCCCATACCAGACATGACCAATACCGACACACTGTGACTGAATAACACTGCCATACGGGTAAATACAACCCTGCAGGTATACAGGACACTACAGGTATACAGGACCCCAAAACTATACACTACAAGTGCACGGGACCTCGACAAAACTATATACTACAGGTATACAGGACCCCAAACTTTACACTACAGGTACACAGGACCCCAAAACTATATACTACAGGTATACAGGACCTCCACCAACTATATACTTCAGGTATACAGGACCTCCACCAACTATATACTACAGGTATACAGGACCCCAAACTATACACTACAGGTATACAGGACCCCAAAACTATACACTACAGGTATACAGGAACTCCACCAACTATATACTACAGGTATATAGGACCCCAAACTATACACTACAGGTATACAGGACCTCAAAACCATACACTACAGGTATACAGGACCTACACCAACTCTATAATACAGGTATACAGCACCTTCACCAACTCTATACTACAAGTATACAGGACCCCAAATATACTACAGGTATACAGGAACTCCCCCAGCTATATACTACAGGTATATAGGACCCCAAACTATACACTACAGGTATACAGGACCTCCACCAACTCTATACTATAGTTATACAGGACCCTCAAACTATTTACTACAGGTATACAGGACCCCCGAACTATATACTACAGGTATACAAGACCTCCACCAATTATACACTACAGGTATCCAGGACCCTCAAACTATAAACTACAGGTATACAAGACCTCCACCAACTATACATTACAGGTATACAGCACCAACTATATACTACAGGTATACAGGACCCCCGAACTATACAGTACAGGTATACAGGACCTTCACCAACTGTACACTGCAGGTATACAGGACCTCCCTCAACTATACACTATAGGTATACAGCCCCCCCCAACTATGCACTACAGATATGCGAGACCCCTAAAAACTATACATTGTGGGTATAAAGAACCCCTCCAACTATGCACTACAGGTATACACTAATTCTACTGATTAACTCAGATAAAACAATACCTTTAGCTTGGCCTCCTGGGCACCTTAGAACAAATCTAATTAACACACTGACAATTTATACCCGGGCAGCGCCGGGTACATTTTCTAGTATGTCATAAAAATGATGATAGTTTTATCGACTTATATATAATATATAGCCTGAACTGAAAAATGCTTGAAGGATTCGGCTAATGGAAGGGGCTAGTTTAAAATAGTTTGCTGTCTGGTTCCTGCTCTGTTTCATCATGTAGCAGTGAGGGTAACAGATGTCAGACCCCACCAAGCTGATATTGATGACCTATCATGAGAATAGTTTATCAATACATCTTGCCTGGAAAAACCACAGACGTACAGCGTTTACATGACATCCAACATAAGAAATGTGTTTCATTTGTTTATTGTGTGTATTGCTGCCCTAAAAACAACATTAATATCCGAGCAGGGAAGTCATTCCAAGCTCTGTTTGTCATTTATTTGATCTACATATTATTAGCAGATGCCCTTTGCTTATCTTGGCAAGAAAATACTAGTACAAATAAAAAAAAGAGTACAAGTGGGTCTGAATATTTATTATTTTATTGGGTTATTGTCTAATATGACCATATGGAACTCCTTCATGATTGCTTCAAGGTAAACAGCAATATTTCAAATCATTGCATATATCATGTAATAAATAAATTAGTATTATAATTGTAAATGAAAAATATTTAAAAAGATGGTGGTCATTGCTCCACTACTAACTTCTTGTTAGACCATTAGTTTGACAAGGGCAGCCATCAGTTCAGAATTGACTGCCATCAGGGGCCAAATTAGAAAGAAATCAACCTGCCACTATCCACCACAGCCAATTGGCCTCTGTCTAAACATGTACATTAGAGGGAAACAAATCTAACTTGTTCATGTGTCCTTATTGCACAAAGGGTACTTAGGATGAAGTCAGAAAGGCGGTTTGGTGCATTGGGGACAGGACTACCACCCACCAGTGCACTGATCCAGACCGTCTCTGGCTAGCCTGCTCCACTAATATTCATTTTAAGGGGTGAGACGGCCAGGAGCGGATCGCCTTACGGATTCCCTAGGCATTAAACTACAAACTGCATGGAAACCATAGGGGGGCACAGAGGTGGACCTAATATTATATGAAGGCATAGAGGGGTCTAACACTATATGGGTGGCTGGGCGGAGGAGGGGGGAATACTATATAAGAGAACTGGGCCTCACTACTAGGAAAGGAAAGTGAATAACTCAAATTGGGGAAGATGTCACCTGTTAATCATTCAGAGAACATTTCTCTATGAGTCACTAGATGTAGCTGCACTGTAATCACCTGTATGATCTACATGACGTGTTCAGCTGGCATCTAACCTCATCAATGAGACAGTTGGCGAATGGCCAATAATCCTGGTGACTTCTGAGGAAAATATGGAGCGTGGTGTTGACCACATGCATTTCTCTACACGTAGAAACATTGTCTGAATGGTTTTTAACAGCTTAAAATATAAACAAATTTCCACATTGAATCAATGATTAGAGCAGTCTGCATATTGTCTGATGGAATTCTCACCACAGGATTGGTTTTTCAGCCGTGGCCGCAGCACGTACCTCTTCAAGCATCTGGCCAATCAGTTTACCACCGAGCGCTCAGAGGTGGCATTTGTCATCAGCCTCTTGAAGGGAAAGGCCCTGGCCTGGGCAACACCTTTGTTGGACCGTGACGATCCGGTTACTGCCAACCTCCAGGCTTTCCTGGCAGAGTTTCGGTGTGTCTTCGAGGAGCCAGCCCAAGCCTCTTCTGTGGAGACCGCCCTCCTCAATTTGCGTCGGGGAAACTCCTCTGTTTATGCTTTCAGTTCCGCATGCTGGCAGCCAAACTTGACTGGAACGAAGCTGCTCTGGTTGTCACCTTTAAGAAGGGTCTTTCGAGCCGTGTGAAGCATGTGCTTTCCAAACAAGACCTTCCTGCCTCTCTGAATGACTTGATCCATCTGGCCACCCAGATTAACGTCTGGTTTTCTGAGAGAGAGGATGAGGTTCGACAGGAGCGTGAACTGAAGCAGACCCGTCGCACTTTCCGTTTGGCACCCACTTTCCAGAGGCCAGTGTCTCCCCTGACCCCGCCAACCTTTGTCTTTACTGCGCCATTCCCGATCACTTCCGCCTGAACTGTCCTCAGCACCCGCAGAGCTCGGGGAACTCCCGCACCTAGGTCTGGTAGGAGACGCCTCCCTAGGTGTGAATGCTTCCTCTCCACGGCTGTCCTCACCTGTTACCATCCTGACTCCATCTGGACAGTGCTTCGACTGCCTTCCTTGATTCCGGCTCAGCAGGCAACTTCATTGCAGCATCCCTGGTCAAGGACTGGCATTTACCAGTGACTCAGCTCTCCAGATCCTTGTCCATTGCCTCAGTCACTGGCGGGAAGCTCAGTGAGATTGTCTTGTTTTAGACTAAGCCAGTGACTCTTCAAGTAGAGGCGCTACACACTGAGAAGATCACTTTCTATGTGTTGCCCCATTCTTCCTCAGCCATATTGTTGGGTCTTCCTTGGCTGCAATTTCATGCCCCCAACCTGGATTGTAACACCGGGGAAATCTTGCGATGGGATCCAGATTGCCTCAGCCGCTGTCTAAAGACCCTTCAGGTCCGGCCTTCTTCTTCTCTGCCTAACGTCTCCAAGATACTTTCTGGTCTACCGGCCGAGTACCAAGATTTGGCGGACGTATTCTCAGAAAAGGAAGCTGACACTCTACCACCTCATCGGCCGTATGATTGCCCCATTGACCTCCTTTTGGGTGCTACACCTCCTCAGGGTAGAGTGTATCCGCTTTCGCTTCTGGAGACTGAAGCCATGGCTGCCTATATCTAGGAGAATTTGCTGAAGGGTTCGCTCCATAAGTCCACTTGTCCAGAAGAAGGATGGGTCCCTTCGACCCTGTATCAACTATAGGGGACTAAATAAAGTGACAGTGAAGAATCGCAACCCCTACCCCTGATATCGGAGTTATTCGACTGCCTCCGGGGAGCTTGAGTCTTCACCAAACTGGACTTCAGGGGAGTTTACAACCTGATCAGGATTTGCGAGGGCAATGAATGGAAGATCGCCTTCAACACCAGAGACGGGCACTTCGAGTGTGTGTTCATGCCATTTGATCTGCGCAATGCCCCTGCGGTCTTCCAAGAATTCATCAACAATATATTTTGGGACCTCCTCTATGTCTGTGTCATCGTATACCTGGACTACATCCTAATCTACTCCCCTGATTTACAGACCCATGTGAGTCAAGTTCGCCAGGTGCTGCGGCGCTTGAGGGACAACCGTCTGTATGCCAAGTTGGAGAAGTGTCTACCAGTCCAGCCTTCCGTTCCTGGGGTACATAGTTTCGGGCCTTGGTCTACAGATGGATCCGGCTAAGCTGTCGGCAGTACTTCAGTGTCCACGCCCCATTGGACTTCGTGCCATACAGAGATTCCTGGGGTTCGCAAATTATTATCGGCAATTTATTCCCCATTTCTCCATCTTGGTTGCAACAATTGTAGCCCTTACCAAAAAGGGAGCTGATCCCAGGCGATGGTTGCCTGAGGCAGAACAAGTCTACTTTTGCTTCTGCGACTGTTCTAGTGCGTCCAGACCCAGCCAGACCATTCTTCTTGGAGGTGGATGCTTCCTCAGTGGGGGCAGGAGCTTTGCTTGCCCAGAAGGATTCCACTGTGTAACGCCTGGAGTCGTGGATCCACTGAACCGTCACTAGCGATGGTAGTAATCGCACCAGGGAGCGGAGTCTAAGGGGCCGCTGGTTTTCACCAGAGCCCGCCGCAAGGCGGGATGGACTTGCTGCGGCAGGCGACCCCCAGGTCGCTACCCCTGGCTTGGTTGCTAGTGACAGCAGGCGAGGCGTGGCAGGAGCAGTAGGCAGATGATGCAGGCAGAGGTCTGTAGGCATAACCGCAGGTGGCAGGCAGTGCTCAGGAACAATGGGTAAGCAGCGGACAGGGACTAGGGACCGGGACAGCGGACAGGGACTAGGAACAAGGGCTGAGGTCAGGAACAACAGGGAGCTGGGCCAAACGCTATGGGAAGCATGTAGAGGCTCCAACACGAGGGACAGGGCATGCTGGGATTTATAGAGAGTGGTTGGTGCAACTTCCAATTAGGGGCGGACTGGCCCTTCAAATCTGAGACAGCCGGCGCGCGTGCGCCCTAGGAGGCGGGGACGCACGCACCGGCCGACACAGACGGAGACAGGAGCGGGCGAGGTAAGGCACCCCCCGGGGCCGAACAGGTAGCAGTGCCGGGTCCCTGCACATGGACCCCGGCGGCTGCATGGAGCGGAGAGAGGTCGCGGCGGCGGCCCGGAGCATGGGACGCCGCTGCGGCCGTGACAGTACCCCCCCCTTTGGCCTCCCCCTCTTTCTTGCCTGCAGGAATCTCTTGATGAGATCTTGGTCCAGGATGTTAGTCTCGGGTTCCAAGGACCTCTCCTCAGGACCAAATCCTCTCCAGTCCACTAGGAAGATCCGTCTTCCTCTGACAGTTTTCATGGCCAGAATGTCTTTAACAATGTAGACGTCGTCCGAGACGGCTTGTGGAGCAGTGAACGAAAACTTATTGGAGAATCGGTTGAGGACCACTGGCTTTAAGAGGGAAACATGGAAGGCGTTCGGAATCCACATAGTACGAGGTAGACGGAGTTTGTAGGTGACTGGGTTGATGCGTTTTAGCACCGAGAAAGGACCGAGGAATCGAGGACCCAACTTGTAGCTGGGAATCTTGAGTCAGACATATTTGGTCGAGAGCCAGACTTTGTCACCTGGGAGAAAATTTGTGGCAGGTCTTCTTCTCTTATCCGCCTGGTCCTTCATGCGGTCAGATGCCTTGAGCAAAGATTGTTGAGTCTGTTCCCAGATCGACTGCAGGTCAGACAACAATTCCTCCACGGCTGGGACCTCGGAGGATGGAGAGAGAGGCAGAGGAGGACGAGGGTGACGCCCATAGACCACATAGAAGGGTGACTTGCCTGTGGAACTCGAGTCCAGATGGTTGTAGGAGAACTCTGCCCATGGAAGCAGACTGGACCAGTTGTCCTGGCGAGCAGAGACGAAGTGTCGTAGATAATTGCCAAGGACTTGATTGACCCTTTCCACTTGCCCGTTGGTCTGGGGATGATAGGCTGATGAGAAGTCCAACTTCACTTGGAGTTGAGAACAGAGAGCACGCCAGAATCTGGAGACGAATTGTGAGCCTCTGTCAGACACTATATGAAGAGGAAGACCATGTAGACGGAAGATATGCTGAAAGAACAACTGGGCCAGGGGAGGAGCGGATGGTAGTCCAGGAAGAGCCACGAAGTGGGACATTTTGGAGAAGCGGTCAGTAACAACCCAAATGACAGTGTTACCCGCAGATGGAGGCAAGTCTGTGACAAAGTCCATGCCTATATGGCACCAGGGACCGTCTGGAACTGGCAAGGGCTGAAGTAGGCCGGCAGGTTTTGGACGGGAGGACTTGTTCCTGGCACAGATGGTACAGGAAGCCACAAAGTCCTGGGCCAACAGTAGTGGCGGGAGATCAGTTGCCCGGTCTTTTGAACTCCCAGGTGCCCGGCCACCACAGAGGAATGACCCCACTTCAAAATTCGTCTTCGAAGTGCAGGGCGCACATAGGTCTTTCCGGGAGGCAATCTCTGAAGAGTAGATGTGGCGACTGGCACTAGGCGATCGGGAGGTATAATGGGTTGAGGGGATTCCTCTTGCCCCATAACATCAGATGCTTGGGACAGTGCATCGGCTTTTACGTTCTTCTCAGCCGGGCGGAAATTAATTACGAAGTTGAATCGTGAGAAGAAGAGGGACCACCTGGCCTGCCGGGGATTGAGGCGTTGGGCCGATTGGAGGTAGAGAAGGTTCTTGTGATCCGTATATATGTTGACCGGATGCCTAGCCCCCTCTAGGAGATGACGCCACTCCTCCAGTGCCAATTTAATCGCCAAGAGTTCTCAGTCACCAATAGTATAGTTCCTCTCGGCAGGGGAGAAAGTCCTTGAGAAGAACCCACAGGTTCTGGTCTTGCCTGATGCGTCCCTTTGCGAGAGGGCGGGTCCAGCGCCCACTGAAGATGCGTCAACCTCAACTGAAAATGGCTTGGTGGTATCCGGGCGGACTAGAGCAGGAGCAGAAGCAAAGGCAGACTTTAGGCTAGTGAAGGCTTGCTCGGCCTCAGGTGGCCAATGCCTGGGATCCGCCTTCTTCTTAGTGAGAGCCACGATGGGTGCGACCAGGGTAAAGAAATGTGGGATGAACTGCCGATAGTAGTTGGCAAATCATAGGAGGCGTTGGATAGCTCTGAGTCCCACAGGACGTGGCCACTGGAGAACAGCTGAGAGTTTGGCTGGATCCATTTGTAGACCCCGGTCGGAGACAATATACCCAAGAAACGGAAGGCTGCGCTGATGGAAAACGCACTTCTCTAGCTTGGCGTACAAATAATTGGCCCGTGGTCTTCGTAGGACCTGATGTACTTGTGTCACGTGAGTCTGCTGGTCAGGGGAGAAGACCAAAATGTTGTCAAGATAGACAATGACGCAGACATAGGGGAGGACACGGAATATGTTGTTGATGAATTCCTGGAAAACCGCTGGGGCATTGCATAGGCCGAATGGCATGACCAGGTATTCGTAGTGCCCATCTCTGGTGTTAAAAGCGGTCTTCCATTCGTCTCCTTCACGAATACGGATTAAATTGTACTCTCCCCTGAGGTCCAGCTTAGAGAAGATCTTGGCTCCATGGAGACGGTCGAATAGTTCGGGGATAAGCGGAAGAGGATATCGGTTCTTGACTGTCACCTTATTTAGGCCCCTGTAGTCTATGCATGGGCGGAGAGAACCGTCCTTCTTCTGCACAAAGAAGAATCCTGCGCCAGCAGGGGACGTGGATTTGCAGATAAAACCCTTCTGTAGGTTCTCCTGGATGTAGGAGGACATGGCCTCAGTCTCGGGTACGGAGAGAGGGTATACCCGACCTCGTGGAGGAGAAGTTCCAGGAAGGAGGTCTATGGGACAATCATATGTCCGGTGAGGGGGTAGAGAGTCCGCCTCTTTGGCAGAAAAGAAAAGAAGTCAGCCAAGTCTTGGACACACCACGGGTGAACAATCCGCCACCGACATAGCTGTGGTAAATATCTCCTCCTATACCCTCACTGCTATTGAGTTATCTGTACTTAACAAAGGACTTTCATTTTGCCCTGTTACTGTGTAGAATTGGTTTCAGACGGAACTAGATTTGCATGAATTGTTTAGACGTGTTAAATTGAAGGTATGGTTTAATGAACATGATGTGACTAGAGAATCTTACCTTCCCAGTGAATTGTCGCTACAAGACACTGGCCTACGTAAGAAAAGTGGTTTCACACCTCCCACCAATAACCCCATTGTGGAAACATTCATTCACACAGTTAAACAACAACTTATGGGTTTGAAACATAGCCAGACACACAGCAGACCTCCAAACATGTCCCGTTTGGAACGGAATGCTCTCAACAATCTTGCCAACAATAGTTCAATCACCATAAAGCCAGCTGATAAAGGCGGGGCGGTAGTGGTGATGGATACTGTTGACTATATCAATGAATTACAAAGACAATTGATGGACACAGATGTCTATGAAAAACTGACCAATGACCCTAAGTTTAGACTTAAATCTATGATTGATGACTTGGTGGTTGAGGCACACTCACTTAACATCATTGACTCAGCCCTTAGGGACTTTCTTGTGGTAAAATTCCCAGTCACTCCAGTGCTATATGGACTTCCAAAAATCCATAAAACACTGTCCAAACCACCAGCCAGACCCATTGTCTCTGGAACAGACTCATTGTTCAATCCTTTGGCCCAGTATCTTGACAAAATACTATGTACACATGCAATATCTGCCAAATCCTACATACAGGACACTACAGACTTTCTCAATAAACTATCGGAAGTTAGTGTCCCTGCTAACACCATTTTAGTCTCCTTCGATGTCAAAGTTCTTTACACCTCCATTAATCACACTAGAGGACTCAGGGTCATACATGAGGTTTTGAATAATTGTGACTACTACTCCCATGCGATTACTTTTCTGATGAGACTTTTGGAAATTATACTGACGGAAAACTATTTCCTGTTTCAAGACGACTTCTATGTCCAAAAACGAGGGTCAGCAATGGGCTCAAATGTTGCGCCGACATATGCCAACATCTTCATGTCGGCCCTCGAAGAGTCCCAGGTTTATACCTCTCACCACTTCAGCCATGTGCTGAGGTGGTGGAGGTATATCGACGACATTTTCGTCATCTGGACAGGTTCACACCAACAATTAGACGACTTCTTTGACTTCCTCAATCTGATTGATGAGGACATCAAGTTCACGGGGGATTTTTCTACGACTTCGTTACAATTTTTGGACACCAGGGTGTACATTGACAACAACAGACTTTCAACAGACTTGTACTGTAAACCAACAGACCGCAACACCTTGCTTCGCTTTGAAAGCTTTCACCCAAAACCTATGCTAGAATCACTGCCATTCAGTCAATTACTGAGAGTGAAACGCATAGTACAAGATCCCACTAATTGTGATACACAACTTGACAATATGTGCAAGAAATTCACAGACAGGGGATATCCCATACATCTAGTCAGTAAAAAGCGTGACAAAGTGACCAACATGGAGAGACAGAATTTACTCACAACAAAATCCCCCACAACAAAACCCCCTAGACTAGCCTTTGTATCCACCTATGGGACCGAAAGCCAATATGTAGCCAAGATCATGCGCAAAGAATGGGGTATCCTGTCCAAGGCCTTTTCAGACATCCCCGAGTTCAATTTACCTCCAATCATGGCCTACCGACGCCCCAAAAATCTTAAAGATAGATTGGTTCGGGCCGACCTGGGACCAACAACGACACAAACACAGACTTTTTTTAGGGAAAGCACGCTTTGGTAGTTTCCCTTGCCTGGGGTGTGGTAACTGTGGACAAATGATCAAAGGGGAGGAGTTCATACATCCAGCTACTGGACAGAGATTTAAAATAAACAAACACCTCACATGCAGATCAGATTTTGTAGTTTATGTTCTACAATGCCCCTGCAAGATTCTCTATGTAGGGGAAACTACTGGTCAATGTCGATTACGTATAAACCAACATAAATCCACCATCCGCACAGGTAAAATTGAGCTCCCAGTCCCCAAACACTTCTGTGAACAAAAAAACACAGCTCAGGATCTAAAATTCACCATAGTGGACCAGGTCACCAGACTGAGGAGAGGGGGTGATCGAATAGCCAGACTTAAACGTTGTGAGCTAGAATGGATCTACAAATTGGATACTCTCGCCCCAAAGGGCCTTAACATTGATTTCAAAATTGGTCCTGCTAGGGGAACATAGGATGGATCTGCTATATCCATGTATCTTGCATTTTTCTTTTTTCTTTTTTTCTCTCTTTCTTCTTTTTCTTCTTTTCTTCGCTTTCCTCCTCTTTTTACCCAACATATAGATCATACCCTTAACCCACCATGTGAATAGGGAAAAAGGATACAACTCATTTTTTTATATATAATTTAATGACTCTATTTAGAAATATATCATCGACATTAGTCTTTAGGGGCTACACTCGTTGTAGTACCCCCATATGAACTCTCTTACATTCTTCATTCACATATGTAAATACTTAACAGCCGTTTTTCTGCTTCTTTTCTAGATGTCTTTTGCAACTAGTATTGGACTATATGGAAGATGACGGTCCAGACATTACCCAGAATTACATTACCGGACACTTATTCAATCTTTTTTCCAATTTTTTGTTGCCTGATTTTTTACTAGCGCTATGATTGCTCTTTTAATGCACTAGATCTGGAGATTAAAATATATGGCTTAATGCACTGTTATATTTCTCGCAACAATAAATATTCATTGCATATCACGTAGTAGAGTGGACATATATTTTGGGCTTATGGGGTCACTATGTGGGAAGCGGGACATCGCTGAATAGCCTTGCGAGCTGAGGGATGGGTACGAGGCTGCACGTCACTCACACTGATGCACCCATATTGGTGGTAGACGGGATATGGGTACCCTGGTGAAAAGTGACCAGGTTCCCCATGATGGTTACATGGTTCACTGATTAACCGGGGAGTGTGCCTTAACCTGGATATCTCCTAGATACAGCACGCAATCAGCAGTGTAATATACCCACGCACTTCTCCCCTAGACCCCATATTAACCCTATTGTCCCTTTGTTTTATATAATGTTAACTTATTGTTAGTTCCCTTTGTTCCCATTGTCCTTTATTTCCCTTGGAACTAGTTGCCATTCATTACTATTTACTACCATAGCTAGCCCAATATAGTGCCTTTATGTAGATTTACACATTGAATCATACATTTCATCTCCTATGGGCTATTGCCCTTTTTCAAGATGGCGACCCGTATCTCTGTGATGCCGGGTACCGGTGCCTCCCCCTGCGGCCCACTCACACTGCGCATGTGCGGTCTGATCCGATCATGTGACGCAGGCTTGGTCATGTGATCAGGACGCCGGCGCGGGTGTGTGACATCACATGGGGGCGACGCCGCTGCCGGACATGTGGGGACTTGGATTCCTGGTATCTGGGTATGTGTTTGTACAGGCCTCTGTCTTTGTTTATAATTAGTTTTTTGAAGGTCTACACGTGTGTGGCACAATGTACCCGTTAGGATTGGGATATGTACATAGTATTGCACATTACCTTATAAGATCATTGGGTCAGCCCCATTGAGAATAACATCACTATTGACACTTGATGATTTACAGTGTGAAATGCACCCATTATTACATATTTTTTGATTGCTATTTTGACATTGATTGATCACATGACTATGATTGCACTGATATATGCACTGCTTGAAAAAGGCTGTTTGTAGCCGAAACGTTGCGCACTGGTGTGATTAAAACTGAACATTTTTTCACCTTGGATGTGCTGTCGCCCGTATCTTTTTCCTGGATTGAATTACCAACTCTGGGCCCGTTGGTGTGACGAGCACCCACTCACATTTTTTCTGAACTGTGCTGTTGTGATTTTTCCTTTTAAGCTTCGGTAAGAGTCTCGCCCGTGACCGAGGAGATAGACAGGGATCGGGCTAGCTGGGTCACGGGTAGCCGCCATCTTTGGACCAATGTGGCTGCAATGAAACTGCCTGCAGACCCAGAGTCGATGAAGGCTTGTAGTCTGGTGCGTTTGTCCTGAGGGTGTCTGGATGGAGACTGGCAGAGACAACCTTGGAGAGGTAGCATTCACACATAGGGAGGCCTCTCCTACCGGACCTAGGTGCGAGCGTTTCCCGGACGCTGAGGACGTTGGGGACATCTCTGCCGGAAGTGATCAGAGCCACCGCAATAGAGACAGAGATTCGGCTCCAGTCGGCAAGCTCTCTCAACAGGGGTCAGGCGAGCTCGTTCTACCTGCATAGGAACGTCAGGAGTTAACTGGGGTACTGACGTGACTGGATTCTGGAAAACCGGTGCCAGCCGGTGATGGTGACGAGGCAGGCTTAGTCGCCGTTCTTGCCGGACCTCCTCCTCTCTCTCGGAAAACCGGTTGTCGACTCTGGTAGCCAGTAGGATGAGATCGTTCAAGGAGGTAGGAAGATCTCTGGCGGAGAGCACGTCTTTCACCCGACTGGACAGGCCCTTCTTAAAGGTGGCTATTAGAGCGGCCTAATTCCAGTCTAATTCTGCTGCCAGGGTGCGGAACTGGATGGCGTAGTCGCCAACGGTGGAACTCCCTTGAGAGAGATTGAGGAGAGCTGTCTCAGCCGAAGACGCACGGGCAGGTTCCTCAAAAACGGAGCGAAACTCGGCCAGGAAGGTTCGGAGATTGGCAGCAGCAGGGTCATCTCGGTCCCAGAGAGGCGTGGCCCAGGCCAGAGCTCTACCCTCCAGTAGGCTGATGATGAAAGCCACTTTAGACTGCTCGGTGAAAAACCGACGACTTAAAAGTTCAATGTGCATGGTGCATTGAGTCAGGAATCCTCTGCACAACTTGGGATCGCCTCCGTATTTACTCGGGAGAGCCAGTCGAAGTCTCGAAGGGGCTGCAGGAGGTGGTGAGCTCTGGGCTGTGGTATGCTGCTGTAATGCGGCGGTCAGTTGCTGAATCTGCTGCGACTGTTGCTGGATCTGTTGCGCCTGTTGGGCGACCACCCGGGCTACGTCGCGGATATTAGGCACCTCGCCGGGATCCATGGTTGGAGCCTACTGTAACGCCTGGAGTTGTGGATCCACTGAACCGTCACTAGCGATGGTAGTAATCACACCAGGGAGCGGAGTCTAAGGGGCCGCTGGTTTTCACCAGAGCCCGCCGCAAGGCAGGATGGACTTGCTGCAGCAGGCGACCCCCAGGTCGCTACCCCTGGCTTGGTTGCTAGTGACAGCAGGCGAGGCGTGGCAGGAGCAGTAGGCAGATGAACAAGGACTGAGGTCAGGAACAACAGGGAGCTGGGCCAAACGCTATGGGAAGCATGTAGAGGCTCCAACACGAGGGACAGGGCATGCTGGGATTTATAGGGAGTGATTGGTGCAACTTCCAATTAGGGGCGGACTGGCCCTTTAAATCTGAGACAGCCGGCGCGCGTGCGCCCTAGGAGGCGGGGACGCGTGCGCCGGCCGGCACAGACGGAGACAGGAGCGGGGCGAGGTAAGGCGCCCCCCAGGGCCGAACAGGTGGCAGCGCCGGGTCCCTGCACATGGACCCCGGCGGCTGCATGGAGCGGAGAGAGGTCGTGGCGGCGGCCCGGAGCACGGGACGCTGCCGCGGCCGTGACACACTGGATAGACAAGGTGATGTGGTTTCTTTTCCAAGACCTTCTCTCCCGCAGAATGTAACTACATTTGGAATCACGAACTTTTGCTTATTAAGTTGGCTGTAGAGGAATGGCGCCACCTCTTGGAGGGAGCTAATCATCCGGTTACTATCTATACAGATCATAAGAACCTTCTGTACCTCCAGACAGCACAGCGCCTCAATCCTGGACAGGACAGGTTGTCGCTTTTTTTCTCCAGGTTTAACTTTGTCCTTCATTTCCGTCCGGCAGACAAGAACACAAGAGCCAACGCTCTCTCACGGACATCAGATATCCTGGGGCAAGTGGATGCTCTTCACGACATCATTCCATCTGAGTGCCTGGTTCCTGTGGCCACTTCCATCCTTTAAGACCTTCCCCTTGCTAAGACTTATGTGCACCCAGTACTCAGGAGAAGAATTCTGAACTGGTCATTCCTCCTTTGTCGCTGGCCATCCGGGAGTTCTCAAGACCAGGCAATTAATCTCTCGTCATTACTGGTGGCCCAGTCTTTCTCAGGACATCAGAGACTTTGTAGCATTCTGTTCTACCTGTGCCATGAACAAGACCACTCATCAGAGGCCAGCCGGTCTACTCCAGCCCAATGGGCCAATGGGCAGGTCGAGAGAGTCAACCAGATTCTGTGGAACTACCTCCGGCATTTTGTCTCGACTTGTCAGGATACCTCGTCCAGCCTACTTCCCTGGGCAGAATTTTCCTAAAATCACCAGGACTCCAGTTCCACCAGCAAATCGCCGTTCTTCATTGTCTATGGTCGACATCCATGTCCTCCTTTGCCTTTATCCTCATCCTCTGAGGTACCAGCCATGGACTAACTGGTTTCTGACTTTAAGTCCGTTTGGGAGCAGGCAAGGCAATCTCTACTTCGTGCAACAGCTCGGATAAAGGTCCAGGCTGATAAGAGGAGGAGACCTGCAATAGCCTTTTCTCCTGGTGACAAGGTTTGGCTTTCCGCCAAATATATACGCCTCAAGATCCCCAATTACAAGTTGGGTCCACGGTTTCTTGGACCATTCCTACAAGCTTCGCCTGGCTCCCACCATGCGAATTCCCAACTCCTTCCACGTCTCCCTGCTGAAACCTGTGGTCCTCAACCGTTTCTCTAAGAAGGCCATCTCTCCTCCTCAGCAAGCAACATTTTCTGACATTTATTCTGATAAGAACATCCTGGCAATGAAGACTGTTAGGAGAAGACACTTCTTCTTTGTCGACTGGAAAGGTTTTGGTCCTGAAGAGAGATCCTGGGAGCCTGAAGCCAACATCTTAGATCAGGATCTCATCAAGAAATTCCTTCAGGCAAGAAATAAGGGGAGGCCAAAGGGGGTACTGTGGTACTGTAACAGCCGTCGCCGCGGCAAGTACCTCTTCCCGTGGCCGCACTGTTTTCCCTGGTAGCAGCCGGGCTCGTTTCCCTGGCTGCACATGGTCCCGGACATCCCCAATCTGCTCCTCCTCCTGCATGGTCCGGTGTGTGCATCCTTGTCTCCTAGAGAGCATGCGCACGGGCTCTACTTAAACTTAAAGGGCCAGTGCATTCCTAATTAAGTGTGCACATAATCACCTGCCTACAAAGCTGCACCTGTGCTCACATTCCCTGTTGAAGCCTCTACATGCTTCCTACATGTCTTCAGTCCCAGCTGCCCATTGTCTCTGCCACCTGCGGTTCCTGCTTGCGTTATCCGTGTGTCCAGCCTACCTGCCTGCTTGCCTACTGTTCCTGCTACACCTCATCTGCAGTCACTAGCAAGCCAAGCCAGGGGTAGCGACCTGGGCGTCGCCTGCCACAGCAAGTCCATCCCGCCTTGTGGTGGGCTCTGGTGAAGACCAGCAGCCCCTTAGACTCCGCTCCCTGGTGTGGCTTACGCCATCGCTAGTGGCGGTCCAGTGGATCAGCTCCATTCATTACAATTGGTAGATTGGTAAGTAATAGCTCTAGGCGTCACATTTACCACCGCCACACCAGACCTGAACAATACCGCCATACTGTGACTAGATAACACCGCCATACCAGTCCTGACCAATACCACCATACTGTGACTGGATAACAGCGCCATAACAGACCTGAACATTAACGCCATACTGTGACTGGATAACACTGCCATACCAGACCTGACCAACACCGACATACTGTGACTGGATAAAACCGCCACACAAGACCTGACCAATACCACCATACCAGACCTGACCAATACCCCCATACTGTGACTGGATAACACCGCCACACCAGACCTGACCAATACCACTATACTGTGACTGGATATAACCGCCACACCAGACCTGACCAATACCACAATACTGTGACTGGATAACACCACCACATCACCATACACACAGACACACACACACTCCTTCAAAAAGAAACCAGATTTAATGGCAAGTCTGAACAGGAGGTGGGAGACAAAAAAAAGAAAAAAAAAAGAAAAAGAGTTGTTTCTGTCCCCCTGCTCCCTGGTGCTGCCCCCTGCAAGGTGCTGTCCTAGGCACTGGACCACGGGAGCCTAGTGGAAACGGCCTATAGGGTGGTTTCTCACTGGACCATCAATTCCTAATTTAGTCTCACAGATTATCGCAACCCTGAAGATCTTTCTGTGCTTCTCCCCCACTGTGTAAAGAACTCTCTATCAGTTTAGTATTGAAGCACAGTCAAACAACACATTATCTAAATGAGCCTTTGTGTGTGCACGCACGTGCATATGCGTGTGTGTGTGGGGGGGGGGTATTTTAATAGCTGTTCTACCCAATTGATATCACTTGATATCACAGAAAGCATGTGAAGCTAAGTTAAACATTTAGGACATCTGGGATCATAGATCTAAATTCTAAGATTTATCTACACGCCATTTGGACTTTTTTTTTAAATCCCAGTTGCCTTCTTGTTTGTTCTTGGGGACCCGTCGAGTCCACCAAAACCTAATGGCTTTTGGATTCTCCCATGTTCCAAGAGAATATGAGGTATATTTGCCATTCCTTGGGTCATTATATTGATACCTGATCCCCTTGCTGTCAGGTGGCCATATGGGGAGTAGAGTTTGCTGCCACGCACTTAACCCATTTATAACTGACTGATAGCTGCCGCAATGCAACTTTTATCATTTCTGGATGACATGTCAGAAGTTTAAATAAATGAACATTTTCAATTTCAAACTTCAAAAAAATTTCAAAAAATTAATCTGCATAAAATATCCTATTCTGACCCCTATGAACTATTTTATATTTTTTCTATCTACTGAGCTGTGTAGAAGCTAATTTTTGTGTGCTATAATCTGTAGTCTTTATCAGTGCTGTGTACAATATTCTATGCTCCCTAGCTTCTACATCTTGTTAGAGAAAAAGTGTAGGAAGAAGGTGGACTGTTGCTGCTGGCACTGGCTGTTACATTGATAAGGGGTAGTGTAGCCTTGCTGAATTGTTCGGGTTCAGCAGACTTGTTCTTGTAACCAGAACACTCGGCATTTGACTCTCCGTGTCTGGAGAAGATAGATGCTGCCTAGGGCTGCCAGGAAAACATGGATATAGCCTATGGCTGTATCAGGGGCAGACACAGACTGCATAGGGCCCCTGTACAAAGAAATTTGCCTGCCCCCCCCCCCATAAGCAAACCATGCCACCACATTCCTGGCTGCCCCCCCATCCCCACACACTATCAGTCCTGGATGCCCTCCATCCCCACAAACTACCCATCCTGGCTGCGCCCCACCCCCACACACTACCCATCCTTGCTGCCCCTCATCTCCACACACTACCAATCTTGGCTGCCTCCCACCCCCACACACTAACCATCCTGGCTGACCCTCATCCCCACAAACTACCTATCCTGGCTGCCCCTCACCTCCACACACTACCAATCCTGGCTGCCCTACACCCCCACACACTACCCATCCTGGCTGCCCCTCATCCCCACACACTACCCATCCTGGCTGCCCCTCATCCCCACACACTACCCATCCTGGCTGTCCCTAACCTCCACACACTACCCATCCTGGCTGCCCCCACCTCCACACACTACCCATCCTGGCTTCCCCTCATCCCCACAAACTACCCATCCTCGCTGCCCCCCATCCCCACACACAACCCAACCTGGCTGCTCCTCATCCCCACACACTACCAATCCTGGCTGCCCCCCATCCTCAAATAATACTTATCCTGGCTGCCGCCCATCCCCACACACTACCCATCCTGGCTGCCCCTCATCCCCACACTCTACCCATCTTGGCTGCCCCTCATCCCCACACACTACCCATCCTGGCTGTCCCTAACCTCCACACACTACCCATCCTGGCTGCCCCCACCCCCACACACCCCCATCCTGGCTTCCCCTCATCCCCACAAACTACCCATCCTCGCTGCCCCCCATCCCCACACACTACCCAACCTGGCTGCTCCTCATCCCCACACACTACCAATCCTGGCTGCCCCCCATCCTCAAACAATACTTATCCTGGCTGCCGCCCATCCCCACACACTACCCATCCTGGCTGCCCCTCATCCCCACACACTACCAATCCTGGCTGACCCCCATCCTCACACAGTACCCATCCTGGCTGCCCTACACCCTCACACACAATACCCCACCTGGCCCCCATCCTCACACACTACACATCGGGCCGTGGGTGTCAGGACGATACATATCACCTATGTGGCAGGGCCCACTAGGCTGAGGCTCAGAGTCCGAGCCTGAGTGGCCCCTCTGTCGACCTGGGTCCCTGTGCAGCTGAACCGGCTGCACAAGTGATATGTCCACCACTGGGCTGTATCCATGTTTCCAGAACTCCCTAAGGTGGCATCTTACTTTTCCAGTAGCTGGAAGTCAAATGTTCAGGTTCAGAGAACATTGCTGAACCCGAACAGTTTGGCAAGTCCGCTAAACATTAATTAGGAGTGATTATATAGCAGGTGGTCCTTACAAGCATTTATTCCCAGGACCTCCACCAACCTTAATCCAGACCTGCTGATATTCAGCAGTACAAAGCGTTATAGAAAGCTATAGGTCATCGATAGTTGTCGATTATTTTTTTCACAATGTATGCTAGTAAGACCGGTATCCACAGTAAGCAGTTGATCCGTATCTAACCAATAAATTGAAATGCAGGTATTCATTAACAGGAGTTGGGCGATTGTCCACCAGACAGTGTCAATACACATAACAAACAATCCCACACAAAATAAACAGACCCAATGGCCTTAATTTCACATGTTCCAAGGAAATGGTAACGCTATTAAAATACCACACTGTTAGCCAAACATGAACAGTAACAGAGCATACTTATTTTACCTGGCCTTTCTGTAAATCTTTCTTATAGTGTAAGTAATTGAAGGGGTATTCCACCCAAACCTATCTTTTTATATATTGCTGCCCATGGTGGGAATAATAATTCCTTCCATACTTGTTATTATCTATTCAGTTTCTTATTCCCAGTTCTAAGCGGCTGCTTTCTGCTGAAGACACAAAAGACAGTGTGTGACCTTTTCTCTCCTTCTCCCCTCCTCAAAGTGGGGGCCCAACTAGTGTTGAGGGCACAAGGGGGGGCCTTACTACAGAGGGCAAAGAGAGGGAGCACAACTACAGATGGGGCACAAAGAGGGGGTCTTACTACAGATGAGGACACAATGATGGATCCTAACTACAGATATAGGCATAAAGAAGGGATCTAAGTATAGAAAGAAGCATAGAAAAGTAAAATGACTACAGATTGGTCTTCAAAGAAGTCTCTGTTACTGTTTAGGGGCAATATGATGGAGAGTTTGTATAGAGGTGGTTAAAGGTGCTGTAAAAGTAAGGTCCTGAAGATGTTTGTCTGGCAGATACTGCTGTGATGATTTGTGGTTGGAAGAAGTCTTCACGATGGAAAAGAAAAGGAAACCTGACCCACTCTGATCAGAGAAGACGGCACCTGTGAGTCACTGGATGTGTCTGCACTGTACTTACACCTCTATTTGTTTGAGGTCTACTGAGGTTCCCTATGGGTAACATAATAGGTTGAGGGCCCACTCAGACTCACTCGCCCCCCCCCCCTAGGCTGAACCCCTAGCTACGCCCCTGCCCCATAGCCAGGGATAGTCCTGACACTAGATGAAGCAAAGAGGCTGTTGTGATGTCTCTGACTAGACAATCACTCTCAGACGCTGCAGAATACCACTCCTCAGATGTATGTAAATAGTTTGTATTTCCTTCATAAGTACTTGAACATCCACCAGTAGAAGTAACTTCACAGAAGTCCATGAATTAAACTCCTGCATTTCCAGGGTACAATTTCTTGAGAAATAGTATGACAACCTATAGCTAGGCAAACTACTTCTGCACAGGTTTGGTTGCAGGAAGGATATGTGCTCAGGCTGATATCTGGCTCTACATTGAGCACACTGACAAACTAACTGGTCTAAACCAGATCCTACCATCTAGTTAAGAAAGAGGCAGGACTACTGAGGCTCCATCCACACACTCTAGCAATTTCAACATATTAGTAAATGAGGCTTGTGTTTTATATTGGAACCTGTTTTACATGCACTTACTGAAATCTGACACTAGATGTCTGCAAAGTAGTGGTTGTATAATACTCACAGTATTTATATATATAAAAACTGACAATACCGAATTAATACAGTGTCATATTGTAACAACATTGTAACCAAACTAAAACCATTACCACTTTTGGCAGCAGTGGCAGTATTGTGACACTGAAATTATATGAAATCACCGGCGTATGGGGACCACTTAGGACTAACTAATACTTAACTTTTAATAATTCATTAAAAATTGTAGCAAAAAGGTCCACACTAACAACAAAAAGACATACACTAATGTGCTCTATATACAGTGAGGTAACCTACAGGGCAAATGTAGACATAGGGGAGATATCCCACGTTCCCAAAGGGATGCTAATACTTAGGGACTAATGGCCCGGTGTCAAAACACCTAGGATACAATTAAAGAGTCAGGGAGAAAAGGAGAGGAGAGTAGTGGTGCGCCCTGCTCTCTGCCCTAATAACCTCTTGCCCTGCCTTTTGGGGAACCCACCTCCTTAACAGGGTGGCCTCCCTCTCATCGTGGGGTGAACATGGACCTTCGCAGGCAGCACAACTTCAGTCCATCTGTATAGCTAAGTACAACTATTTGCTATATTCATCCGTTTATTTATTTGGGGTTATTCTTTTGTTCTCCTTTGTTATCTCCTTAATTGCTGTCACCATATTGAGTACGAATCATTTACCACTATATTGTGTTGTACCATTCCTAAGAGGTCCATGTATTTGTTATGATGAAAGGATATCCCTCACAGCAGGAATTGGTTTAAGCACATCCTTTTGGAGTGCTATATGTGTTCCCTGATGAATCCATCCACAATTGGGATGGCTGAAACGCGTCGGAACGAACACAGCTTTTGATATAGGCGCTGTGTAGGAACAAGCACAGCTTATATATAATAGGTACTGTGTATATAATATGATATTTCTTGCTGGTTGTTTTTAAGGTGGTTTTGAGTATACACCGTTTTTTCACTCTGTTCTGTCTTCTGTGCTTCTTGTTTCCTACTGGGCACGTGCAATAAGGAAGGGACTGTCACCGTGGTTGGGGCCACCCTGTTAAGGAGGTGGGTTCCCCAAAAGGCAGGGCAAGAGGTTATTAGGGCAGAGAGCAGGGCGCACCACTACTCTCCTCTCCTTTTCTCCCTGACTCTTTAATTGTATCCTAGGTGTTTTGACACCGGGCCATTAGTCCCTAAGTATTAGCATCCCTTTGGGAACGTGGGATATCTCCCCTATGTCTACATTTGCCCTGTAGGTTACCTCACTGTATATAGAGCACATTAGTGTATGTCTTTTTGTTGTTAGTGTGGACCTTTTTGCTACAATTTTTAATGAATTATTAAAAGTTAAGTATTAGTTAGTCCTAAGTGGTCCCCATACGCCGGTGATTTTTCTAGTTTGTCTTGACCACTGGACCTTACGCTACTATGGTGTAACGGCACCTGTATTTCCGTTATTTGGATTTTCACTGAAATTATATGGACTCACCTACTGTATCACTGCACTCCTGCTCCCTTAGGGCAGCAATGATATCTTTATAAGCACACTATGCAGAGGAGCAGGGGAACAAGAACAGTGGAGCTTGGTGTAGAGAGGTTTGAGAGCTATCAGGAAAGCTTTGACAATGTAACCCTGTATTTCACAGAAAGCCAGCCAGACTATATAGACTAAAATCTTGTCTATGTGTGGTGTCCCGCAGTTAAGTGCCCTAGGCACCTGTTGTAAAGTTCTCTCTTCAGTTCAGTGGTGATGAAGGTAGTATTTTATAATTTCACCACTAGGTGTCAGTGTTACTTTTAAACCTTTCCTTGCACAGCTGAAGCTAACATAGGGTTACTGTTATTGTTGTACCATGTGTTCTGTGTTAACCTATAGGAGATACTCTTTCTTCCTCTGCCTATCCTTACTCTACACACACACACACACACACACACACAGCCCCTGGGGAGTAGCTTGTTAGCCCTGTGTGGGAGGAAGTTCAGTTAAGTCAAGTCAGTGTGCAGACAGTGTTAGTGAGTTGGTTAAGACACATGTGTATGCAGAAGCAACCAGAGACTCTCAGTTTCTCCAGTCTATCGACTATGTCTATGATGCAGCTCTAGACACTTCCCAGGGAGAAGAGTCAGGGATAACCCTAACCCACGCCATGAACCAGTCTAAAAGGTGCAGGGCAGTATCCTACTACACAAGAGGAACTAGCCTGGATAGAACAAAGCTACCAGAAGATCTACGTATTCTATCTCGCAGTGCAAGTAAAACCAGGAAGACTCGGAAACTTAGCTTTACCCAGGTAACCAAGGCTGGGGCTTGTATCACCCTTGTAGGACGAGTACCTCGACACTGTAGGTCAGACATTAGTCTAAACATAGATACAAGTATATCTCTCACTCTCAAGTATTTCTCTAACATTCCGGCAGAGCACAGGTACTATATTGGGTTAGGACTCCTTTGACAAACTCCTCTCCTCTACGCTGCTCTCCTCTACTCTAAGCTCTCCAAGCACCACTACAACTACCTCTATTGCATCCTACTTCCACAAGTATCTCCGCAGCCCAAACAGAATTGAGCACTGAAGTCTGTATAAAGATTATCTATTTGCTGCCAAAGTGTTTTACACCTTCCAGAGACTGCACAGTAAAGTTGTTCTATTTTTATCACTGGGACTCCGCACCAGCACCTTTCCTCCGCACCAGCACCTATACACATTCGCCACACACCTTGGGTTATTTTTCCTCTTTCTGTGGGTGGTAGTACTGATAGTCCAGGTGGGTCAATTGCCACTCAGAACTACCCTGACAAGAGCCCAAGGGACCCATCACAACCCGGCAGGTCACCGACCATTTGGGGAACACTACAGACCGGCCACTCTACAAAGCAGGTATAAACATCACACCTGTGTGCGGGACTAGCACTGGTGTCACAACACTACTACCACTGGTCGAGTTTTGTAGTAATACCACCGCTGCATATTCCATCTGCAGCCTAACTGTACACCACCACATATGCAATGAAACATGTACTGAACTGATTACGCTGGTAGTCATATGACTCAGCTAAAAGGGTAATAGCAAGATATATGGATGCAGGTGCACTGAAACTAGTTGCTCTGGTAGAATCATAGTGATAAGTTAGCATTATATGGCAAAATATTTTCTTTGAATGCCTCTTTAACTCTTTAACATGGCATTGTGCTTCAAAGTGTCGCTGTTGTTATAACTTTCAAATTCTGAATCAACAGTAGATGTGATATAAAGCAAGTTTGCAATTTACATTCATTAATTTTTTTAAGTTATCATGGAAAACACAGCACTTCCTGTTTTCTGACTCTTTTTTTTCTCAAGAAAGAAAGTCCTGTGTTTCCCAGGCCATCTGAGCGCTCACAGAGAGAAGGCAGTCGTGATTGATGGACGCAATGAGCCGTGACTCTTTGTTCCTGTGTCTGAAAAATCAGTGTTCAAGAGACTGGACCTGGATTTCTGGTAAGTTCAGCTTTGTTTTACAGCATGATAACAACAACAAAAAAATTAATGAATATGGCAAACTTGCTTTATTTCACATCTACTGTTGATTTAGATTTTGAAAGCTGTAACGACAGTGACACTTTGTAACGCCTGGAGTAGTGGATCCACTGGACCGTCACCAGCGATGGCACTAACCTCACCAGGGAGCGGAGTCTAAGGGGCCGCTGGTTTTCACCAGAGCCCGCCGCAAGGTGGGATGGACTTGCTGCAGCAGGCGACCCCCAGGTCGCTACCCCTGGCTTGGTTGCTGGTGACTGCAGGCGAGGCGTGGCAGGAGCAGTAGGCAGGAGATGGTGCGATGCCCTGGCCCCTGGGGGCCACTTCCGCAGTGCTGGTGTTATGAGCGGGCAATGACCGGGGCAGCTGCAGGGGTTATACTTGTCACGGTATAGGCCTGAGGGCGGCACAGCTGTAGGGCCGGTCTGTGGAATCTGCGGGTGATGATGGGCATGCGATTCTTCGCTGCACCTAGTCAGGGCACCAGTTAGTGGACACCAATGCCAGGGTTCAGTAACAGCGGTTTTATTATAGATGAGGTAACTAGTAGCAACAGTTCTGTCCGGATGCAACCGGGTATATAGCAGGCTTTGACAAATAAAGCAGGAGTGGTGCTGCATAGGCTGTGAGAATACGTGCCGGATGATGGGAGTAGGAGTATGAGAGGAATAGCGTTGCTGGGTGGATTAGCTTGAGAATAATACTTGCTGTGAATCCTTGCAGCGATGAGGAGAGATAACGGAATGACACCCAGATGAGAGAGAAGAATCCGGTCACTTGAGCAGGCAGATACAGCCGAAGACTTGAATACAGCAGCAGAATCAGTCACTCTTCTTATGGTGAAGAGGCTGCAGAGAAGAAGCCCAACTCCTCTGAGGCAGGAGAGGGACGACACACATCCTCCTTGCTTGGAAGCAGGGGGAAGACTCACTTGTTAGGAGGAAGTGAGAGGTCACATGGTTGCTCCTGGCCAGAACTAGTCAGCCATTGGAGGAACCATGGTTACAGGGCACTGGCACGGTCACGTGATCAACAGCCTTGCATACCACTGTACACTGTAATAATACACAGGAATACATGACAATACACATGAAAATGCACATTACCAGAGAATACTAGGGGAAAACCAGCAGCAGTTGCAGTGCAAACACTTACCAGAACAGGCATTGACACAGCAATAGAAATGGCCATAATAGGAGTAGTAGTCTGCATGTTCTGGGACACTGCAATGGTACTGGCAGAGGGCTGTAGGCGTAACCGCAGGTGACAGGCTGAACACAGTAGCAATGGAGTAACAGGGGAACAGGAACCAGGAACAAGGACTAGGGACCAGGTAGCGGATAGGAATCAGGAACAACAGGGGGCTGGGCCAAACGCTATGGGAAGCAAGTAGAGGCTCCAACACAAGGGACAGGGCATGCTGGGATTTATAGGGAGTGATTGGTGCAATTAACCAATTAAGGGCGGACTGGCCCTTTAAATCTGAGACAGCCGGCGCGCGCGCGCCCTAGGAGGCGGGGACGCGCGCGCCGGCCGGCACAGACGGAGACAGGAGCGAAGGAGAGGTGAGGCGCCCCCAGGGGCCGAACTAGCAGCAGCGCCGGGTCCCTGCACAGGGACGCCGGCGGCTGCATGGGGCAGGAGGAGGTCGCGGCGGTGGCCCGGAACACGGGGACGCCGCCGCGGCCGTGACACACTTTAAAGCGAATGTACCATCTTGTAATGCATTTTTTTTATTATTACCCTGCCAGCATGGTGATGCCAATGGCACAGTCCATTTTTGAAAATGCCACCCTGTTGCCGCGCTCTGCGCAGTTTTCTTCTTGTGCACCAGCCCGCTCCGCATTGGAGGTCGGCCTGGCACCCACCAGTGTAATGATATCCCCTCTCTGATGTGCCTCCATAGAGTTAAGCCTTACCACATCACCAAGGTGAGGGGATATCATTACACTGAGGTTGCCAGGAACACCTCCAATGCATGGAGCGAGCTGGTGCACAAGAAGAAATCGTCACAGAACGTGGAAATCGTGCAATGTTTTGAAAAATGGACTGAGCCATCAGGATCACTTTGCCGCTGCTGACAGAGTAATAAAAAAAAATTACATTACAGATGATACATTCACTTTAGTATAACACCCAGCCCATAAAGAAAAGTGGCACTCTTTAGGAAAATACAGACCTTTTTTTCTCTGTTCAATAATAGTCTATATTTTATAAAGAACTTATCCCATAGCCCCAGTATATAATCCCAACATTCCTGTGTGTCTCTTGAGGGGGTAAAAATTAGAGATGAGTGAACTTACAGTAAATTTGGGTTCCCATTATTTGAATCCTGATGGCTGGAGAAGATGGATGCAGACTTAGGGCTGCCTGGAAAACATCGACACAGCCATAGGCCATGTTCACACGCTGTATTTGCTGATAAAACAACAAACAACTAACAATACTAAATTGCATTGACGTGTATAGAACAACGGCTGTGGTGTATACCCACGGTATACATCGAGGACATTGTTTTCTGCAGATGACAAAATAGCCTGTGCTCACAGTGTAAAGTAAACCATCCCACCAACAATAAGGTGGCCTCATGCTCGGGATGGGCCTACACTGTACTTTGGCCTCTCCATAGCATATCCCCTTAACGACACAGGGCGTATATTTACGCCCTGTGGTTGTCTAGGGGACTTCAGAGGGGGGCCGTGCGGCAACCCCGCTCTGAACTGCCGCGGTCCCAGGCGCAGCATGTACCTGGGACCGTAAATAATAGCGGGCACGGTCCGATTGCCGTGCCCACTAATCAGCATTTTAACAGCTGCATTTAAAATGCGGGCCGTCCACGTCCCTGGTGTCAAGTGGGGTGGATCGCCCCCCCGGGATGTTGTCCCGGAGTAGCAATCCACACATCCGTTACCTCCGGGGGTCTGCGCCGTAATGGCGCTGATCCCGGCTCAGCACTCGATTGCTTCAGGCTGCATCAGCCGGAAGCAATCGAGTGCCTATCTCATTGATCTAGGCTGTATAACTATACAGCATAGATCTCTATGAGAGATCAGTGTGCTTATACTAGAAGTCCCCCAGGGGGGCTTCTAGTATATGTGTTAAAAAAAAAAAGTGTTATTAGTAATAAAAAGCCCCCTCCTCTAATTAAAGTTTGAATCACCCCCCTTTTCCCATGTTATAAATAAAAATAAATAAATAAACAAACATGTTTGGTATCGCCGTGTGCGTAATCGCCCGAACTATTAATTAATCACATTCCTGATCTCTCACAGTAAATGGCGTAAGAGCAAAAAAATCCCAAAGTGCCAAATTGCACATTTTTGGTCACATCAAATCCAGAAAAATTGTAATAAAAAGCGATCAAAAAGTCGCATATGCTCAGTCAAAGTATCAATAGAAAGAACACAGCATGGGGCAAAAAATGACACGTCAGACAGCCCCATAGACCAAAGGATAAAAGTGCTATAAGCCTGGGAATAGAGCGATTTTAACTGTATTTGTTATCAATGGTTTGAATTTTTTACAAGCCATCAGATAAAATTAAAGTTATACATGTTACATATCAGTTTTACCCCAGGGCGAACGGCGTAAAAACAAATAACCCCCAAGTGAAAGAAATGCATTTTGGTTTTTTTTACAATTTCACCACACTTTGAATTTTTTTCTGGTTTCGCAGTGTACTTTATGAAAAAATTCAGCCTGTCATTGCAAAGTACAATTAGTGGCGCAAAAAATAAGGGCTCATGTGGGTTTCTAGGTGAAAAAAATGCAAGTGCTATGGCCTTTTAAGCACAAGGAGGGAAAAAAAACGTATGTGCAAAAATGCTAATGGCTCTGTCCTTATGGGGATATAATAAGCCTATGCTCTGGGCATGCAGGATCCATCTAATACTGGCAAAAGTAATAATCACCTAGGTGGGATGGGTGGAGTGCACAACCAAGCAGAGGCAGTTACTCCCCCTTATGAGAAACACAGAAAAAAGACAAATCTGATCAGGTCTCCTAGAACACCATTCACACTAGGCAGGAGCACGTTGCTAAGGCTGAACTTACAAACACACAAAAACACAAAAAAATGCAACAGCTCACCGCAATGGCAAAATGCAGACCCAATACAGATATGAAAATCACTAAAAGCAGCCCCCCAACTGCTAAAAAAAATCTCCATAAAAATAATGAGGCTCTTGGTTACCATTTGCAAATAGTGTAAACCGCCCTACCAACAATAAGGTGGCCTCATGCCCGGAATGGGCCTACAGTGTACTTTAGCCTCTCCATGGCATATAATAAGCCTATGCTCTGGGCATGCAGGATCCATCTAATACCAGTAAAAGTAATAACCACCTGGGTGGGATGGGTGGATGGTATTAGATGGATCCTGCATGCACAGAGCATAGGCTTATTATATGCCATGGAAAGGTTAAAGTTACAGTATTAGGTCCATCCCGGCATGGGGCCACCTTATTGTTGGTGGGATGGTTTACACTATTTGCAAATGGTAACCAAGAGCCTCATTATTTTTATGGAAATTTTTAGCAGTTGGGGGGCTGCTTTTAGTTATTTTCATACTTGTATTGGGTCTGAATCTTGCCATTGTGGTGAGCTGTTGCATTTTTCTGTATTTTTCTGCGTTTGAATTTAAGCCATAGCAACATGCCCCTGCCTAGTGTGAATGGTGCAGTATTGGGCAGCAGAACATGTTAGACATCAGCCTATGTTTGCCAATGTTTATACCCTATGTGAACATGACCATAAGTTGTAGCCTCTATCATGTTTCTATAGACTAGGCTAATAAAGGGGAAATAACCTATGTTCCTAAGGACTAATAAGGCATATGAAGTGGGGTGTTCTGAATGTCTCTTTAGATGTCTTGCCTTCTTATAAATGTATTTTTACATTTACGCTGAGCTTTGAATAGTTTATTAACAAAAGCATGTACTGTGTTGATAGTCAATAACAACTATCTTTTGGGCCTCAGTCCAGGACAGTCTTTCTCCGCCTTCTGCTGCATTTGATTTGGGACTACTTGTTCATACAATCCTCAGATATTGTAATGTGTAATTTAAATAAAACATGATAAAAAGGCATTTTTGGTATATCTAATCCAAAAAAAAAAAGCTTCCATACTAGAATGAATTTGATAACAGAGATGTGACTGTTTTGTATTTGAGCAGCATAGGTCCTTCCTCAATTAGTCCTTTGTTGACACACCTTTGGGCTTTTCTGTACTTTACAAGACATATGTCTATTTGTGTGGACCCACGAGCACAATATTAATCACACCTCAGGCTCCACATTATTCTTCCCTTACAAAGGGACAATCTTTCCATGGTGTTGAATTAATGATCAAATAATTAGTCACAGTTAAGGGAAAACACAAACAATAGGAATGCGTCAGTCCATGATAACATATAAAAGAATCATATTTTTCCACCATTGCAGAGAGCCACCTTTACGTACATTTGCGTTAATATCTCGTAGAGCAGCTAATTATATTGTTTAAAGGGTATACTGGGTAAAACATTTTTACATATTGCTTTAACTAGGGATGAGTGAATCTACAGTAGGAACAAGTTGAAGCACTTTGTTAGGATCCACCGGTAGCTCGTCAGGCTGCTGGTTTTGAAGTCTGTGCCGCTCCCCCACAGGTGCTAGGCAAAGTTGGATCCAGTCCTAGGAAACTGAAAGAAGTTTCCCAGGACTCGATCCAGCTTTTACTTGCACCCGGAGCATAGCAGCATGGACTTACAGCCAGCAGCCTGACTGGCTACCGACGGATCCTAACAAAGGGCTTCAACTTGTTCCTACTGTAAATTCACTCGTCCCTATCTTAACCAACAGCTTTTGAAAGTAAACTGTTTCATATTGTGAAGAGTGATGTTTCATATTGTGAAAAGGCAACGAACCAGCTTGGTTCGAGTCAAATGAATTACTGTTAGCTGGTATGAATAATATTCATTTAAAAAAGGCCCATGCAAAAAAGAATTCCCAAACACCTATATTCTATTTATTGTGAAGGGTCCATAAGAATTTGAAGAATGTCTCGAAGGTAGTGTTTGGTGCCGGGACCAGTCCTCCTCCTTCCATTTCACCATTGGTATTGTATTATTATTGGGCATGTTGCTAATAAGACAAATATTTGGAGCTTATTCTAATTCATTTGTTAATAAAACCAATGACAATGAATGGTTAGCACTTCTTTCAGATTCTTGACATAAATATCTCCCAGGCTCCCATATCCCCCCGGACCCAGTTTCATGTATGAAGAAAACAGCTGATTCTCTCCAGCTCGCCTAAAACATTCAATACTTTATTTTCATATTTAAAATGCAGACGCATTTCAGGCTTGTTAGCCCCTAATCATGGCTCTGTTGCAATGAATTCTATTTCTAGTAAATTGGAGTCGATACGTATAATGAATCTTTATGGAAAAAAAAAATAATAATAACAATGTGAATTGTTGTGAAAAAGTGCATTTTTCTTACCTTGAAACTTTTCTGCTTGTACAGAAAATGGTTTTGCCACATAAATTATATATTAAATAGCATTAATAATATGTCTGCTTTATGTTGGCGGCATTTATTAAACTTGCTTTCAATTTTTTCAGACAATAGAAGGCTTACAACTTTAGCAACAATTTCCAGATTTTCACAAAAATTTCAAAATCAGATTTTCTAGGGACCTGTTCAGGTTTAGGCCGGGTTCACACACAGTATATTTCAGGCAGTATTTGGTCCTCATGTCAGGTCCTCATAGCAACCAAAACCAGGAGTGGATTGAAAGCACAGAAAGGCTCTGTTCACACAATGTTGAAATTGAGTGGACGGCCGCCATATAACGGTAAATAACTGCCATTATTTCAATACAACAGCCGTTGTTTTAAAATAACAGCAAATATTTGCCATTAAATGGTGGCCATCCACTCAATTACAACATTATGTGAACAGAGCCTTTCTGTGCTTTCAATCCACTCCTGGTTTTGGTTGCTATGAGGACCTGACATGAGGACCAAATACTGCCTAAAATATACTGTGTGTGAACCCAGCCTTAAAGTGTATTTGAGGGAACTATATGTTAGAAAGCCCCACAAAGCACCCAATTTCATTTCAGAAACTGTACCTCCCAAACTGTGCAAAATCTCATCCAGAAAGTTTTTTAACCCTTTAGGTGAGTCACAGAAATAAAAGCTATGTATGTTTCTATGCAGAGATTTTGGAAGCTGGATTTCACTGGAATGGATTTCAAGGGCCATGTCGCATTTACAAAGCCCCCATACAGCCAAGACAGTTAACACCCCCACAAGTGACCCCATTCTGGAAACTACACCTTTCAAGGAATCCAACAAGTGGTGTAGTGAGCATATGTCAGCAACAGTGACCCCACTGGTGATGGGCACAAATGTGGAACAATGTGACGTGAAAGTGAAAAATTTTATCTTTTCACTTTCATGGCACAAATGTGCCCGTCATCAAGGGGTCCATATCCTCCCTGCACCCCTTGTTAGATTCCTTAAGGGGTGTAGTTTCCAGATTGAGGTAACTTGTGGACGGTTTCCACTGTTTTGGGGCTTTGTAAATGCGACATGGCATTCATCATCCATTCTAGCCAAATCCCGCCTCCAAAATCCAAATGGCGCTCCTTCCCTTCGGAGGCTTGTCCTGCGCCCACATGGTGCTTTATGTCCACATGTGGGGTATTTATGGATTCAGGGGAAATTGCTCTACACATTTTGTGTTTTTTTTTCCTTTTAACCCCTTGTGAAAATGAAAAATTAAAGGCTAGACCAGCATTATAGTGTAAAAAATTTTATATTTGATTTTTCACGCCACATTGTTCCACATTTGTTCCCATCACCAGTGGGGTCCAATTGCTCACTACACCCCTTTCCTACATTCCTTGAGGGTGTAGTTTCTATAATAGGACCACTTGTGGGAGGTTTAAACTGTCTTGGCAACACAGGGTCCTTTTAAATGCGACATGGCGCTCAAAATCCATTGATGCCAAATCCAGCCTCCAAAAGCCAAATGGCGCTTCTTCCCTTTGCAGGCTCGTCTTACGGCCGCATGGCGCCTTAAGTCCACAAGTGGGGTATTTCCTTAATCAAAGGAAATTGCTTTACACATTTTTTTTTTTTTTTATCTTTTAACCCTTTGTGCAAATAAAAAAATCAAGACAAGATCAAAGATTTAGTGTAAAAATTAAAAATTTTGTACACTAAATGTTGGTCTAGCCTTGATTTTTTTCCATTTCCACAAGGGGTTAACAGAGAAAATAAACGCAAAACGTGTAGGGTTATTTCCTCTGAGTACGAAAACACCCATATGGGCACTGATCAGCCGCTAGGGGCAGTAGAGCGAAGTTACCAAAGATAGCCAAAGATAGACGATGGGTGAGCAGAAGATAGACGATGGGGAGAAGAGGACGATGTGAGACTGCCGGATCTTCGCTCCGGACGCCTGGATCAGGTGAGTATGGTGCACTACACCACACACACCTGTACTGCACCCCTCAGCTACCTAGCTAAGGGATGCAGAACCAGGTAAAACTTTATATTAACACATATATCTCCATGATCGGCCATCCAGTACGGGCCGGCCAATCACAGCGATTGAGGGGGCTGCACCGTGGCCACCCCAATACAGCACACTAATGGCGATTGGTGCTGTCTCGGACAGCACCAATCGCCGTTGATTTCCGGGTCACCGATGACCCAGAAAGCTGTATTTAGCTGTAATTGGCTGGTCTGAATTGACCAGCCAATTACAACGATCATTGTCACGGGGGGTGTAAATCACCGCCCATGCCGACGAGCCCTGATTATAGCATTGTATTATACCAGCCATCTTCACCTGATCGGTGTGTGTGTACACATAGCGATCGGGTAAACCGTGGGCGTAAATGTACGCCCGTTTAGGTGCGGTGTGGTGGTGTTCATTTACGCACCCGGTTGTTAAGGGGTTAAATAAGCTTGTACTTATAGTCAACAGCTAAACAAGTACAGGTGGATTTCCAACCACAGTGAGACCTCTTTGAGCCAACCATGCAAATGGTGGCAGTGACGGGATTTCCTCTAAAAGAAAAGGTGTTAAGAATTCAGGTTAAAATATCAAATTCTCATTTCTGATTCTTAACATGGCTTCTCTCATTCCTAGCCCCCAGCATTGCTTCCCTTCTTATTTCATGTCTCTAGTATGGCTCCCCACCCCAGTGCAGCATTATATGGGCCATGGCCTCCCCTTCTCTAGCATTCTCTGTCTTCCTCCCTCCTCTCCTATTGGGTTTTTTCAAAGAGGTTCCAGATGAAAAATGTGCTTATAAAAAGTGTAGGAAAATCAGCCACATTTGAACATCCTGCAGTACCAGTTTTCCATTGATTTACATTATTAAAAAAAAGTCTCAAAGCAGATAAGTTTTTTTTAAATTATTTTAATTTATCCAAACAAGTGATTGACCATGTTTTTCTGTACATTGCAAATAAACGTACTTAATAGATACAGTGGAATGGATGCAAAAACACAGTGTAAACATAGCCTTATCCAGATATAAATAAAATTTCACTGAAATCTACGGACTATGAACTGAGACAGAACATTTCTTCCGGCATTGAATATTGAATCTATATTACTTTGGAGTTGGGTCTTTTTCATACCATCTTCCAAACAGAGTTGCACTTAACATTGGCTGTGAAGAAATTCCAGATTTACTTATAAGTCGTCCATCCTTTAATACCTGGGAAAAAAAAAACAATTATGTTACCATCATCACCATGTACATTGCCTCCGGCCTCCCTATTCTATGTTCTGCTCACGTTTTAAATCTTTGTTATGAGTCTTGTGCGTAAAAAAGAACTGTCCAGGATGAAAAAACAAAAAGGCCCACTTTTTTCCAGAAAACTGGCCCCACTTATCTATAGGCTTTTGCTGTACCCTTCATTAGTATAAGGTGTATGGGGCTCTCTTGATGCTCCCCCAATAGATAATGTCAGTGAAATTAGGGTTCAGGCATGTTGGAAAATCGCTGCCTGGCCCCTTTTGTTCTTAAAAAGATAAGCCCCCAGCAGAGCTGTCTGGCTGCACCTAAAATCTATGATTTCCACAGAGAACACAGGAACGCTGTGCCATGCTGAATGTTCAGCTACAGTACAGCTAGCAATATGCGTAGAGCTCTTCAGTTTCCCCAAGGGAACTAATGGATCCTGCCTCTGGACCAGAGAGATCTTATACTTCATTTTTTGTATATATCACACTTACACCCCCAACCCCAACTATTCCTTTTTGGGATTTGTTCCATTTGTGAAATTTGTTTGTTTACTATACTTGGTCTCTTTAGGTCGGGGGTACTAACATGGCTGTTTTGTACCTTTGGTACATTCTTAATTTGTTTTTAAAGAAAGACTAACAGCAGGTTAGAAGACTTCAGTCATAGGGCTGGGGATGCTAAGGATGAAGATAATTTTCTTACCTTCATCCTTAGCTCCGTTTTCAGTAAATTTTGATTTTATTCAATATGCACATTAGGCAGTTGAGTGCACTGGGACAGGACTATTGCAGTGATCCACCCTTATCTTATATATTTTGCTATATGTTTACCTGTATTAATATACAATATACATTCAAAGGTAAATGTTATTTACCTGAAACATATCAGGAGCCAAATGGATATTAGTCAGCAGAACTTCAGGGAATACATAGGAAGTAGAAAAATTCCCACTTATGGAAAAGGAGTCAAATTTGGTGAAAGCTGTCTCTACAGAGTCCCCACATGACTTCAAATCCATACTTTGACATTTCAGCATTGTACATATCTGGAAAAGAGTGTGAACAATAGCAAAAATAACTGAAATCTCTGGTACCAATAATAACACATAAAACGTATGCCTTTATTACAGAACACTGGTCCCCAAACTTTCTGAGGCCAGGACCAGGCCCCAACTGGCAATCTGGCAGATTGGTAAAATGCCCTATGGGCCGCTCAGATTGCCAGTCAGTGGGCTACTTGTCCCCCTGTACATTTGCACCGGTCCTCTGCAGTGATAGAAATAACCTAGCCTCTGCAGAGAGTTGCTGCCCAATGCCGCAAAACCTGCTCTGGCCCTTTGACTGTGCTGTGACACCCTGTCACTATTGTTTCTGGTGGCAGTATTATATCTTTGGCGACAAGAGGCAGCTCTTTCTCCCAGCTCCACGGCACACAAGTGATGTCGCTCATGCGCTCAAAGAGCTGGGATAAAGAAGGAACACCGGGGGATTATCTCCTGTCTCTACTTCTGTCCTTCTGTATAAGGTGTGTAGTGCTCTGTGTTCTTATATAGTGTCTCTAAACTCCTGTCCTCCTGTATACTGCCTGTATACCCCTGTTCTTCTGTATACTGCCTCTATTCTTTTGTCCTCCTTTCTACTGCCCCCATACCCCTGTTCTTCTGTATAATGCCTCTATTTTTCTGTCCTCCTGTATACTGCCTCTATACCACTGTTCTTCTTTATACTGCTTTTGTTTTTCTGATCCCTGCTTCTATTGTGTCCTGCCATCTACCCTCCAAGAGAAGGGAGGTAGAGAGGGGTCACATCAGGAGCAGTAGCCAAATTTATTGGTTCTTACCCACTCCACTATCAGAGGGACCTGTAATCATTGGTGTACTAAGGCAACAGCTTACATTGGTCTTGACATACACACAGTAAGTAAAGTGGTCCACTGACACACCAGCAGCAGCAAACTGTCCATTCCTTCCTCCACCCGGCCAGAGCAAGATGACATGCCCCTGTGCTATGTTCCACAGTTAAGTGCTTTAGTCACCGGTCAGAAAGAAATTGCTTACTATTTTTTAAAAAAAATCAAGTCTTCCAGTTCTTATCAGCTGCTGTATGTCCGGCAGGAAGTGGTGTATTCTTTCCAGTCTGGCACAGTGCTCTCTGCTACCACCTCTGTCCGTGTCAGAACCTGTCCAGAGCAGTAGAGGTTTTCTATGGGGATTTGCTACTGCTCTGGACAGTACCTGTCACGGACAGAGGTGACAGCAGAGAGCACTTCGCCAAACTGGAAATAATTCACCACCTTCTGCAGAACAAACAGCAGCTAATAAGTACTAGAAGACTTGTCATTTTTAAATAAAAGTAATTTACAAATCTGTATAACTTTCCAGTTCATTTGAAAACATTTTTTTTACCACAGTACCCCTTTAATATTCTTTATTACAATGTAATAAATGTTACTTTTACAGTAAATTAAAGGGGAAGTGCAGCGTTCAACATTTATTCACTAAATAACACACATTACAAAGTTATACAACTTTGTAATGTGTGTTATTTAAGTGAATGGCCTCCTTCCCCATGTTCCCCCTCACCCTCGGAAGTGTGATACCGTATATTCACCAAATCACTGTCGACCCCGGCTGCCAATAGCGGCTGAGCAGCTGATGATGCGCTGGAGGGGGGCCGGTATGAGGGAGGGCTGGAATGGTCCGGCCGGCCTCCTAAAGATGCAAAAGGATGCTGGTTGACCTCAGGGAGATCAACCAAAACACCGCAGAGACACTATCACGTGTCTCAACTTAAGTATATTCTAGAACATTGCCCCCTGGGAAATCAAATATGCAAAAGAACACTGCAGAGACACCATCACATGTCTCGACGTCAGTGAACTAGCCAGACCTTCCCTCCGGGAAGGAACAACCAAGCCAAAGGCGTTCTCCAGTCAAGGAAACCACCTCAGCAAGGTATCCATCCACAGACAGCTGTTTCGGGGTTTTGGCCCCTCATCAGTGTGGAGTAGGTTTCTGGCTAGAGGGAGCAATGACTAGTAAGTGCATGCAAAAAGACGCTGGTTGACCTCAGCAGTGTTCTTTTGCATATTTGATTTCCCAGGGGGCAATGTTCTAGAATACACTGACGTTGAGACACGTGATGGTGTCTCTGCGGTGTTTTGGTTGATCTCCCTGAGGTCAACCAGCGTCCTTTTGCATGCACTTACTAGTCATTGCTCCCACTAGCCAGAAACCTACTCCACACTGATGAAGGGCAAAAACCCCGAAACTCCTTGACTGGAGAACGCCTTTGGCTTCCCGGAGGGAAGGTCTGGCTAGTTCACTGACGTCGAGACATGTGATGGTGTCTCTGCAGTGTTCTTTTGCATATTTAGCCTCCTAAAGATGACGTGTTCGACCCAAGATGGCGGCCGGGGTCGACAGTGATTCGGTGTGTATACGGCATCACACTTCCGGGGTGGGGTAACACGGGGAAGGAGGCCATTCACTTAAATAACACACATTACAAAGTTGTATAACTTTTTAATGTGCGTTATTTAGTGAATAAATGTTGAACGCCGCACTACCCCTTTAAGTACACAGTAAACTCCTAAGCCCCCACTGGCTGAAATCAGACAATTATTTATTGTTTGACTCCATTACTATGTAAAGGACTTTGAGTCACTGACATCATATTGCTATGAAGATAGAAAACTCAATCAACACTGAACATTGGACCTAAATGTGTTATCTGTCATATGTCTACAGTTTTGTAACATGCATTTTCTTTTAGTCATATGCAATACTATCCATATCCAATATTTATATGCACATTTTGTCTTCAATCTATATCCCAGCAGCTCTAGTGACGACGTTTTATCCTAAATGTCAGTAATCTTTTAACAGTGAAGTGAGTTCAGAGAGCTGAGGCAGGAAAATACATACAGAGAGACACAGAAGCAAAATGTAAGTAATTTATCCCAGAGCAAGATTCACAGTTAAGACTGTTCACTTCTGCACTGTAATGACTTCCACACTGCTCTGCTCCTGCTGCTTCTTAGGGTGTACTATAATGACACAAAAAGAGTTCTGTGTGTGTGCTACATGTAGTAACAATTATAAAGGTTAGGTATCACCTACTAGTTCAGGGGCAACTGAAAATCAGAGATGGAGCATGCAGAGCTGAAATCTTATCAAATAAATGCCATATATAAGTTATATAATGTGAAGACATATTGCAACTCCATATGTATGTGGTGTCCTACCACAGGTGTTACTATTATATACACCCTTTGTAAAAGTCTGTACTTATTGTACTTATTTGGTGATGAAAATAGTGATAAAGTTGATGTCGCTGTATTAAATATGTGTGTTCAGATGCTGCACAGCTTAAGTGTGTAAAGGGTTGCTGTTTCTTTGTATGTCACATGGATCTGCGGACCAATAGGAATCTGTTCTTCTTCTCTACTATCAGCTCTCTCTTTAACTCTTCTATTGCACTTTTCACCCACTCACAGCGCACGTTAGTCACGCTGAGGAAGGAAGTCCCGTGGGAGACAGGGAGACTACTAGTTCAGTCTTAGTGAGAGCCCTGTATGGGTGGGATGTCAGACAGGACACAGCTAACAGTTTCTCCTCAGTGATGCTACACAACAATATGCAGTGTTAAACCCTTTTCAAGAGAGGACAAGTCAGAGACAACCTCAACCCACAACATGGACTAGGAGAGTCACAGAGCAGGACAGTATCCACAGACAGCATAAAGCTAGGAACTGATCCGGATAGAGCAAAGTTGCGCAAAGCCTAGGAACTCTATCTTGCAGCACGGTTGTCAGCAGGGAACCCTAGGTAACAAGGTCTGTGGCTTGTGTCACCCTCTAGGACAGTTCGGCCAAATCTAGTGGGCATAAGGTGGTATGAAGACTAACAAAAGGTCAATACATGGGCACAAGTGTTCTTCTTCTAAATATTCTTCTACCTCATCCTCCAACATCCCGGCAGAGCACAGCAATACTTGGGTTGAGACTCTCACAACATCCTCCTCTCTGCTACTCTGCTTCTTTGTATCACTCAGCACGCTACTCAGTCGGCATTACTGTACTCTACACTGCATTCCTATTGCAGATTTGGATGCTGTATTGTCAAGTATTTGTCTGTGTCTAAGTATTACCAAGTGCTTTATCAAGAGAAACAACATAATTGTGTAACCTGCTGTAAGTACGTTCTTTTCTAGTAAAAACCCCTTTCTGTGGGTGGCAGTTCCGATAGTCTGGGAGGGTCACTACACCGCTCTGGCCATCCGTGATTACACTATCCCAAGGGACCCCGTAGCAGCCCGGCAGGTAACTGACTACAGGGGAAAAAGGTACAACTGGCCTTATAAAATAAAAGCAGGTGTGCCATCACACCTGTGTGCCCAACCGGCACTGGCGTCACAATATAACACCTCAAGGTCCGGCTGTATCTCGGCCAACCACCACCGGAGTGGAGTCACACTTCACCATCTAGCAAGTGACCGGCCAATCCTCCAACACAACATCAGCGGGGGCTCACACCACATGTACACACACATACAACAGGTTACTCAGAAATGTTACCTGAAAGTTACTATGGCTGCTATACTTTAGGTAATTTCAAAGAAAAGAGGACAAATACCTGTAGATAGTATTCTCCTTCAGTTATGTGAAGACCATCAAAAACACCAAACACATACAGCTCATCACTGCGCTTCTCCGCCATTGTGTAACTTAAGTGGCAGCAAAAGTCATTTTGACAAATGGAATGTTCTCCATGTAGCTCTTTCAGTTCCGTAAAAGTATATTCGTCAGTAAAAAGGTATCCATTAAATATATTGCTACCGGAAGGATAGTTCTCAATTTGAGAGGCATACAGGTTCCATGTGACTGGATAGTATGTTGAAGAATTCCGGGGATGGGAATAAAGTTCTGAGATCAAGAGGTGTCCTGACTCATTCATCATGTTATAGTAATAGGGTATAACCTTATCTGGAGAAAAGATTCCACTGCCTGTTGATAGAAAAATGATAGAAATCCTATTACATTGATTGTAACAATAATAGCGCATTGTAGTAATTCCATTGTATTAATATTAAGAAGTTACAGTTTACTCGTACATTACAGATTATCCTTTTATTATTCATATTGCTAACTTTAGAGTTGAACAAACGTCAAGTATGCTCAGGTTAGTCCAAACCCGAACGTGTGGCGTTTGATTGGCGCTGGCTGCTGAAGTTAGATGCGGCCCTAAGGCTGGGTTCACACTGCATTTTTGAAGTCCGTTTTATGAAAAAAAAAGACTGATGAAAAAACGGATGCATTTGTGTGCATTCCTTTTGATCCATGTTTCCATTGACTTCCATTATATTAAAAAAATAAAATAAAAAAGGATCAAAACGTATCATTTTTTTTTTAAGCGTAAGCAACAACGTGGTCGTGGAGTTGGGAGCTAAGTAGTTAATCTTTACATGTCTATGGCACGATGCATTCTTCTAGCGGAATTTAAATCTGCTGCGGGAATGGCGTGCTATAGACTTTAAAAGAAATCAGTATTGCAGCAGATTTCACTGCGAGAAACTCGCGGCATGGAATTCACTGCAATACTGTACCTGTGACTCTAGCCTAATACTGTAAAACGTTATAAAGCGATGTCTAATCTTATGTTAGGCCATGCTGAATTATATGTAAGAGACAAAACAACCAACAAAAAAATGTTATACATTTTTACATAAAATTCTTATTAGTATCACATACACTTACAGATATGTATATATTTCAATGCTGTGTTTTATATTTTCTAGTATTGTTCTTGTGGGATTACATTGGTGAGGACTTACCTGTCATTCGCTTTCCTGTATTGTGGGTATTGGCAGAGAGTAAATTTACGCCCATTCCCATAGCCCATGCTGAGTGGAATTCTATAGCAGTCAGATGAGGAAGAAGGTTCATCCATGCAGTGGGGAATAGAACAGTGTCTACATTGTGCTCCACTATTAGTGCCACAGCAGGGTTGTAAAAAAGAATATCAAAGCATATTAAAATTCCAAATTTTCCAAATGGAGTGGTAAAGGTCACTAACTCCGGCTCTTTGGGTTGATTAAATTGGACCTCTCCAAGAAACAGGTTATGCTGCAAAAGAGGTATACTATTAGACAGACCATACAATTCTGCAAATACTAGTCATATACCCCGCCATTACATATTATATAGAAATATTACAATATACGATTAAGTTAGTACATCTAGGACTGAGTAGTACAGTGTGTCCTGTGCAGTGAAGATATTTAGAAGTAGTTCATTTTTCTTACAATGGCTAGAGGAGGGATTCGAGGACCTCACATTCACCACCTTGTTTTTGCCAAGGGGCATCCCCTCACTCCAGTCATCATACTGTCTGTTACTTTGCATCCATTGTGGGTAACTGTTTACCAAGTTCTCTGAGTAGAGAACTCTGTTATCTTGTACTCATCATTGTCTGGTTGATTGTCTACAAACGCACCATGCAGGAGCAAAGCTGGGGGACACTGGTCACCCCGATATTCAGCACCTCTGTCAGCAATGCCAGCAGAGGTGCTATTTGTATGGAGTGCTGTCTATGCTCCCCTCCCCCCAGACTCTGTCACTTTAAAATTGCTGTAGAGTTGAGGAGAAGTGCAGGGAGATAGAGGCTCCTTACATCACTGCTCAACGCTCCCTGTGGGAGAAGGCCACAGTAAGGGTGCTATTACACAGGGTGATGGGGGCCTGATGATACCTGTAACCGAGCATTTACTTGGCCTATTACACGGCCGATAATCGTTTAACAAGGGCTGCAAGGACATCGTTAACGGGTCAGCTGACAGGCCGCTCTGAAGCTAGAGCGTGCGGGACCCGGGGAGAAGCGGACCACAGGAGCAGCCCCAGATGGTAATAGGATAGGTAATGTATATCGTCAGTCGCCGGCCGCGCGCCACTACTACACGTAGCGATGCGCCGTCGGCGCCCGTCAATTATAGGTTCTAACCTATATCAACGATCAGCAGATGACAACGATCATCGGTTGATCGTTGTCTTTATTACACGGAGTGACAATCGGCCGAATCTATCCGATTTGGCCTATTATCGTTCCGTGTAATAGTACCCTAAGCTGTACCTCATTGGGGGCACCATGCATTATATCTTGTAATTAGAGATGAGCAAAGAAGTGGGCTTTATTTCCCCTTGTACAAAACAGAGCAATCAGCTTTTGAATCCCACTGTCTTTCCGCTCCATGGAGAAGGTGGAGACAGCCCGAGGACTGCTAACCTCCTGATAGCTCCCTAGTGGAAGATATGTCTATTACCTTCATCCTCAGCACTGTTCCCACTACTGACCCTCCAACACTGATCTGGCCCACCTCCCCCCATTGATGATCATTGGAGAGGGCAGGCCACCCGGGAGCAGATCGCCGCATGGGGGGCCGGCCAGCTTCTTTAAATTATTATCAATGGAGGGGGGTTCCACTAGGGAGCTATCAGCAGGTTAGACTTAGCCGTATTAGCCATAGGAACATTATTTTAGCTCAGTATTGACTGAGCTATTGGCTGACTGACCCAAAAGGTCCCAGGTGTCCTGTCATAAATTCTATTGACTTTTATGCAAAGGACAGGACAAAAAAAATACTGTGTGTGAATAAATAAAAATGAGGGCACAATGTGTGACAGTAATTTATTCAGAGGGTACACTGTGTGGCAGTATTATATTCAGAGGGTACACTGTGCACCAAACTGAATCTTTGCTCAGGGAGAAGGATAGGCTAGCTTCACATCTGCACTATATTGCTGTTATTTAATATATTTGACCTTCAGGGGCTGTCCATAGAGATTGTGTCCACAGGTGGGCAGTATCATTTATACATACTTATATACAAATATTGGATAAACCTAAAAAGGATCAATTGTACTTTTTGTAAATACTGATTGTTATGAAAATACTTACATGGCACATTAATAAAAATTAGAAGCAAACTATAGAAGCGTACCTTGTGATAGCGTGCCACTAACTTCCCATCAGAGTCATACACTACGGCAGTGTTATAATTATATTGGCCATCATCTGGACATCCAATATCACATTTAGTACACAATTTTTTATCACCAATATTTGCAACCACATAAATGGAGTAAGTCTTTGCCATACAACTCAGTCTCGTCTGAACCGGAGCTGGACCGAACCTACATGATTGAAAGTAAACAAGCTGTCACACAATAGATCCTCTCTATTACACAAGGCTTCCCCATTGTGAGCCCTGTGAAGGTGCAAATGGATTCTCAGTCTCAATTTTTATTTTTAAATCTGCCTGTTTTTAGTTTTCACCTAAAAATTAACATAATCCAGTAATCCAAAAATTTGAGCCCAATTTATAATTTAAAAAAAAAAAAAAAAAAAAAGCAGAAACTGGTGCAGGCCTATGTCATGTCCAGGTCAGCACTAGGTGAATTTGAACAATTTTTTGCAAAAGTCCTGCGATTATTTTATTCACAAGTTGAATGTTCGTTAAATTGAAACAAAAGAATGTTAACAAATTGCGTGTTTTAGGGCCCTATTACACGGGACGAATATCGTGCCAAAAATCGTTAAATCGAATTTAAACGATAATCGTTCTGTGTGATTGCAGGCAATGATCGAAAAAACGTTCGTATGTCGTTGATCGTTGATATAGATCTGAACCTAAAATTATCGATAATCGTTCGTAGTAATTCCACATTCGTTTGCTCAAGTTCCGAATTTTTTTTACTAATCGTTCAGTGTAATTGCACATTGTTCATTGTTTTTTTGGGATCAGAAGGACTAAACGATCATAGTAATAATCGCAATAACAATCGTAGTAACGATCGTAACTAACGATTATCGTTCGGTGTAATATGGTAAACGATTTCAGGTTCACAATAAACAATAAACAAGCAAGCTAGTGGATTCAACCAAGTAGGTCCACTTGCGTCCACTGGCGCTACTCACTATAAATGTATATATTGGAATGCTCTCCAAAAGGAGTACAAGTGTCACATATAAAATCCGCTCCTGGGCTAAAAACAACACTGGCTAACTCTGCAGCCTTGCCAATCCGTCTAATGCAGACACTACAGATCTCAGCTCGCCCTCTCCGGCATAAGATACATTAGATAAGCCAATGTTTAAAACAAATCTTGCAAACATTAGCTTTGTTAACTAAGCAAAGTTTTGCAATCTTCAATGTGAGCCCAGCTTCCCTCATTTCTACTAGTTACTATGTGTTTAGTGGAGTTTCTGTGTCTTACCATGATCCCTTTTAATTTTTACTATGCACTGTGAATGTATTTCTATGAATATTGATTATGTTTTTATGGTATGATGTACTTTCTACATTGAATTCTACACTTTCATATGTGATATGTAATCATTGGTTAAGCACTACAATTGAATCACCTATATTACTATCACTGACTGAGACAGGACAGTACTAGGACCAGTTATTGGTTGAGTGGATTGTCATTCCTGAGACTAGAGTGACAGTCCACTCAGCCAATCACTGGTCGTTCCATCTAAGTCTGAACAAGATTTTGGGAGCTGTGGGGAACACCAGACACCGGAGAAAAAGGACACCAAGGAAGTGAGGACAGATAAGTGTACATGACCTACAATTGTTTGGACAATCCCAAGCTTTGAATTACAGCCCGGTGACCCCGTCGGATGAATTTTTTTAAACATTTGCTCATTTCTAGTAGTCTAGTAGTCTACAGTTTATCTAATGGGACAGGGGAAGGGCAGTTTGGCCCCAGCAAGGACCCCTGTCACACGAACTCCATACCAATTGCATGGTCTGCCTCCTTAGGCAGTATGCAACTGGTTTAGTGGGCCCTTGTCTTTAGCTCAAAACTGAGTATCCCCTTAGGGACCTATGACCCTAGGCAGCTAGGAACAGACGACCAATCAAATGGAGGCGAAAGCCAAAAATGCAACAAGGTAAACGGTGAAGCAAAAGCCAGAGAAAGTAGTAAGATGAACTGAGGACAACGCAAGGAACACTGAGGACTAAGCGAGGCATGGGACCAAAAAACAAAGAATAGAAAGAAACAGGCAAAGGGATCAGGAAACCAGGAATACAGACTATAAGGCAAAAAAGCCTGGATCTAGCTGAACAGACAAGCTGCACAAGACCAGGGCCACCATCAGGAATTTTGGGGCCCAATACACCCAAAATGTCAGCCCCCTCATTAGCAAGAGCAAAAATCACAAAAATTTGCGATGTATCTTTAACTGATGTCTCCGGAGTGGTGTACAGAAACAGTTGCTTTGGATACATCCCCCACCAGCTGAGTTCTGTGCATGAGCTCTATTAAAATAAAAACATGATGCTCGAGCTCCTAGCAGCAGCTACGTCTGCACGCCACTCCGAATACATTAACTTAGTGGCAGGTACCCTTTAAGAATTACTGTTATTTTAATTAAAGGGGTATTCCAGCCAAAATAATTTTTTGATTGCATTGCCCCATAAAAGTTATATAACATCTAAATATACTGTCTCTACCCCTTCTGGCAGCATAGTGCTATATTATCTGCACTTACTGCAACCGGAGGTCTTGAACTCTATAGAAAAATGCTTTCGTCTCATCTTGCTGGCTAGGATCGGGCACCATCTTGGGTCAGTGACTTGTCTGCTTGGTGGCCCTGGTCCTAGCGTTGGGGCATGTAAAAGACTAGGAGGCCGCCTTTTCTCTCCCACACTTCCCATCTCTTGCGAGACTTCCCATCCCTTGCTCTGTATCTGATGTTACCAAGTCTCGCAAGAGATGGGGAGTGGGGGAGGAAAAAGGTGGCCTCCTAGTCTCTTACATGCCCCAACGCTAGGACCAGGGCCACCAAGCAGACACGTCACTGACCCAAGATGGTGCCCGATCCTAGCCAGCAAGACGTGACAAAAGCATTTTTCTATAGAGTTCAAGACTGCGGATAATGAGTGCAGATAATATAGCGCTATGGTGCCAGAAGCAGTATATTTAGATGTTATATAACTTTTGTGGGGCAATACAATAGCTAAAGATCAATTATAGTAGGAGTACCCCTTTAACTTTTGCAATATGTATGAAGTTTCGACTGGTCAGGGTCTAAACCCCCTCCAATCCTTGGCTATAGCCAAGTAAAATGCACAGTAGCATGGTTCCCTCCCCAGCTCAGTGCACAGTAGCATGGTTCACTCCCTAGCTCAGTGCTCAGTAGTATGGTTCCCTCCCCAGCTCAGTGCACAGTAGTATGGTTCCCTCCCCAGCTCAGTGCACAGTAGCATGGTTCCCTCCCCAGCTCAGTGCACAGTAGTATGGTTCACTCCCCAGCTCAGTGCACAGTAGTATGGGTCACTCCCCAGCTCAGTGCACAGTAGTATGGGTCACTCCCCAGCTCAGTGCACAGTAGTATGGTTCCCTCCCCAGCTCAGTGCACAGTAGTATGGTTCCCTCCCCAGCTCAGTGCACAGTAGCATGGTTCCCTCCCCAGCTCAGTGCACAGCAGCATGGTTCACTCCCCAGCTCAATGCACAGTAGTATGGTTCACTCCCCAGCTCAGTGCACAGTAGTATGGTTCATTCCCCAGCTCAGTGCACAGTAGTATGGTTCACTCCCCAGCTCAGTGCACAGTAGTATGGGTCACTCCCCAGCTCAGTGCACAGTAGCATGGTTCACTCCCCAGCTCAGTGCACAGCAGCATGGTTCACTCCCCAGCTCAGTGCACAGTAGTATGGTTCACTCCCTGGCTCAGTGCACAGTAGTATGGTTCACTCCCCAGCTCAGTGCACAGTAGTATGGTTCACTCCCCAGCTCAGTGCACAGTAGTATGGTTCACTCCCCAGCTCAGTGCACAGTAGCATGGTTCCCTCCCCAGCTCAGTGCACAGTAGTATGGTTCACTCCCCAGCTCAGTGCACAGTAACATGGTTCACTCCCTAGCTCAGTGCACAGTAGTATGGTTCACTCCCTGGCTCAGTGCACAGTAGCGTGGTTCACTCCCTAGCTCAGTGCACAGTAGTATGGTTTACTCTCCAACTCAGTGCACAGTAGCATGGTTCCCTCCCCAGCTTAGTGCACAGTAGCATGGTTCACTCCCCAGCTCAGTGCACAGTAGCATGGTTCACTCCCCAGCTCAGTGCACAGTAGTATAGTTCACTCCCCAGCTCAGTGCACAGTAGTATGGTTCACTCCCCAGCTCAGTGCACAGTAGCATAGGTCACTCCCCAGCTCAGTGCACAGTAGCATGGTTCACTCCCCAGCTCAGTGCACAGTAGCATGGTTCCCTCCCCAGCTCAGTGCACAGTAGTATGGTTCACTCCCCAGCTCAGTGCACAGTAGTATGGTTCCCTCCCCAGCTCAGTGCACAGTAGCATCTTTCACTCCCCAGCTCAGTGCACAGTAGCATGGTTCACTCCCCAGTTCAGTGGACAGTAGCATGGTTCACTCCCCAGCTCGGTGCACAGTAGTATGGTTCACTCCCCAGCTCGGTGCACAGTAGTATGGTTCACTCCCCAGCTCAGTGCACAGTAGTATGGTTCACTCCCCAGCTCAGTGCACAGTAGTATGGTTCACTCCCCAGCTCAGTGCACAGTAGTATGGTTCACTCCCCAGCTCAGTGCACAGTAGCATGGTTCACTCCCCAGTTCAGAGCACAGTAGCATGGTTCCCTCCCCAGCTCGGTGCACAGTAAAATGGTTCCCTCCCCAGCTTGGAGCACAGTAGCATGGGTCATTCCCCAGACCAGTGCACAGTAGCATGGGTCACTCCCCAGCTCAGTGCACAGTAGCATGGTTCACTCCCCAGCTCAGTGCACAGTAGCATGGTTCACTCCCCAGCTCAGTGCACAGTAGTATGGGTCACTCCCCAGCTTAGTGCACAGTAGTATGGTTCACTCCCCAGCTCAGTGCACAGTAGTATGGTTCACTCCCCAGCTCAGTGCACAGTAGCATGGTTCCCTCCCCAGCTCAGTGCACAGTAGCATGGTTCCCTCCCCAGCTCAGTGCACAGTATCATTGTTCACTCCCCAGCTCAGTGCACAGTAGTATGGTTCACTCCCCAGCTCAGTGCACAGTAGCATGGTTCCCTCCCCAGCTCAGTGCACAGTATCATTGTTCACTCCCCAGCTCAGTGCACAGCAGCATGGTTCACTCCCCAGCTCAGTGCACAGTAGTATGGTTCACTCCCTGGCTCAGTGCACAGTAGTATGGTTCACTCCCCGGCTCAGTGCACAGTAGTATGGTTCACTCCCCAGCTCAGTGCACAGTAGTATGGTTCACTCCCCAGCTCAGTGCACAGTAGCATGGTTCCCTCCCCAGCTCAGTGCACAGTAGTATGGTTCACTCCCCAGCTCAGTGCACAGTAACATGGTTCACTCCCTAGCTCAGTGCACAGTAGTATGGTTCACTCCCTGGCTCAGTGCACAGTAGTATGGTTCCCTCCCCAGCTCAGTGCACAGTAGCATGGTTCACTCCCCAGCTCCGTGCACAGTAGTATGGTTCACTCCCCAGCTCAGTGCACAGTAGCATAGGTCACTCCCCAGCTCAGTGCACAGTAGCATGGTTCACTCCCCAGCTCAGTGCACAGTAGCATGGTTCCCTCCCCAGCTCAGTGCACAGTAGTATGGTTCACTCCCCAGCTCAGTGCACAGTAGTATGGTTCCCTCCCCAGCTCAGTGCACAGTAGCATGTTTCACTCCCCAGCTCAGTGCACAGTAGTATGGTTCACTCCCCAGCTCAGTGCACAGTAGCATGGTTCACTCCCCAGTTCAGTGGACAGTAGCATGGTTCACTCCCCAGCTCGGTGCACAGTAGTATGGTTCACTCCCCAGCTCGGTGCACAGTAGTATGGTTCACTCCCCAGCTCAGTGCACAGTAGTATGGTTCACTCCCCAGCTCAGTGCACAGTAGTATGGTTCACTCCCCAGCTCAGTGCACAGTAGAATGGTTCACTCCCCAGCTCAGTGCACAGTAGCATGGTTCCCTCCCCAGCTCGGTGCACAGTACAATGGTTCCCTCCCCAGCTTGGAGCACAGTAGCATGGGTCATTCCCCAGACCAGTGCACAGTAGCATGGGTCACTCCCCAGCTCAGTGCACAGTAGTATGGTTCACTCCCCAGCTCAGTGCACAGTAGCATGGTTCACTCCCCAGCTCAGTGCACAGTAGTATGGGTCACTCCCCAGCTTAGTGCACAGTAGTATGGTTCACTCCCCAGCTCAGTGCACAGTAGTATGGTTCACTCCCCAGCTCAGTGCACAGTAGCATGGTTCACTCCCCAGCTCAGTGCACAGTAGCATGGTTCACTCCGCAGCTCAGTGCACAGTAGTATGGGTCACTCCCCAGCTTAGTGCACAGTAGTATGGTTCACTCCCCAGCTCAGTGCACAGTAGTATGGTTCACTCCCCAGCTCAGTGCACAGTAGCATGGTTCACTCCCCAGCTCAGTGCACAGTAGCATGGTTCCCTCCCCAGCTCAGTGCACAGTAGTATGGTTCACTCCCCAGCTCAGTGCACAGTAACATGGTTCACTCCCTAGCTCAGTGCACAGTAGTATGGTTCACTCCCTGGCTCAGTGCACAGTAGCATGGTTCACTCCCCAGCTCAGTGCACAGTAGCATGGTTCACTCCCCAGCTCAGTGCACAGTAGTATGGTTCACTCCCCAGCTCAGTGCACAGTAGCATGGTTCACTCCCCAGCTCGGTGCACAGTAGTATGGTTCACTCCCCAGCTCAGTGCACAGTAGCATAGGTCACTCCCCAGCTCAGTGCACAGTAGCATGGTTCACTCCCCAGCTCAGTGCACAGTAGCATGGTTCCCTCCCCAGCTCAGTGCACAGTAGTATGGTTCACTCCCCAGCTCAGTGCACAGTAGTATGGTTCCCTCCCCAGCTCAGTGCACAGTAGCATCTTTCACTCCCCAGCTCAGTGCACAGTAGTATGGTTCACTCCCCAGCTCAGTGCACAGTAGCATGGTTCACTCCCCAGTTCAGTGGACAGTAGCATGGTTCACTCCCCAGCTCGGTGCACAGTAGTATGGTTCACTCCCCAGCTCGGTGCACAGTAGTATGGTTCACTCCCCAGCTCAGTGCACAGTAGTATGGTTCACTCCCCAGCTCAGTGCACAGTAGTATGGTTCACTCCCCAGCTCAGTGCACAGTAGTATGGTTCACTCCCCAGCTCAGTGCACAGTAGCATGGTTCCCTCCCCAGCTCGGTGCACAGTAAAATGGTTCCCTCCCCAGCTTGGAGCACAGTAGCATGGGTCATTCCCCAGACCAGTGCACAGTAGCATGGGTCACTCCCCAGCTCAGTGCACAGTAGTATGGTTCACTCCCCAGCTCAGTGCACAGTAGCATGGTTCACTCCCCAGCTCAGTGCACAGTAGTATGGGTCACTCCCCAGCTTAGTGCACAGTAGTATTGTTCACTCCCCAGCTCAGTGCACAGTAGTATGGTTCACTCCCCAGCTCAGTGCACAGTAGCATGGTTCACTCCCCAGCTCAGTGCACAGTAGCATGGTTCACTCCGCAGCTCAGTGCACAGTAGTATGGGTCACTCCCCAGCTTAGTGCACAGTAGTATGGTTCACTCCCCAGCTCAGTGCACAGTAGTATGGTTCACTCCCCAGCTCAGTGCACAGTAGCATGGTTCACTCCCCAGCTCAGTGCACAGTAGCATGGTTCACTCCCCAGCTCAGTGCACAGTAGCATGGTTCACTCCCCAGCTCAGTGCACAGTAGCATGGCTCACTCCCCAGCTCAGTGCACAGTAGCATGGTTCACTTCCCAGCTCAGTGCACAGTCCAGCTGATCACAGGAAATAAGCTCCATAGACTGTAATGGAGCCTGTCTCCCATAATTAGTTGCACTGTAAAGCCCCTATTACACAGGGTGACCGGGAGAAGCAAACAAGCACTGTCAGTGCTTGCTCCTCTTTATCGGCCGTATATATATATATATATATATATATATATATATATATATATAATCGTTAGCGATGTCTAAGCAGCCCTTGCCCTAGTGTAAAATAATAAACCTTAGCACACCTGTCTTCCCTTCCGGTGTTCTCACTTCTGTCCACAGCCGACACTGGAGCGTGGACACCAGGGAACGTGGCGAGGTCTGCATAAGGTTTATTTTTATTTTTTGCGCATTCATCAGCTGGTTGATAGTTTCATTTATTCCAGCCTAAAAATCATCAGCAGCAGGGCATGCATCACTATGTGTAACCTGACGGCTGATGATTTTTAAGCTGGAATAAATAAAACTATCATCCAATGATCGTTTCATCAGCTGATCGTTGCTTATAGTCTGCCAAATCAGCCTGGCCTAATCATTAAGGGCAAAATCCACTGTGTTCTTAAAGGGATATACAACTGGGCCTGACAACACAGGAGTTCTATTATAGATGATTTGGGGGGGGGAGTCGACGTTGTAGTGAGAGATACTGGTTCTGGTTTATACTTTCATTTAAACACATAACATTTTCACATTGTAAAAAGTGTTAACAATAACAATATCATTTATGCTACTGTGCTCATAGTATAGAGATTAGATTGCCACCATGTTACTTTATGCCATTTACTAAAATCTAAATACTTTACTAATTAATTCTGCTTTGATTTAGTAATAAATCTAGACAGACCATGTGTGTACCTATTGGGGTCAGTACAAGGTATCCAGTTAACACTGGGGTCAGGAATATCTTCTAAGAAAGGGTAAATTGTTTCTCTTGTAAACCTCCAACCATATATACCATCTTCTGGTGTAACAATCAAGTGGGCACCCTAGGGATAAAAACATTTCAGTGTAAAATGTTTACATTAATTTGAAGGTCATGGCAGAAAATCCAAAGCAAACATGCAAAAATGCAAAATAAATAACCAAACCAAAAACACAAAACGTAAATAAAATAATAATAAATAAAGTGTTGTATAAAATTTGTTTATAGCCCCAAACCAAGGGGACCTCAAGCATAGATATTTTTTTCTTTTAAATCAACTGTTGTAAAAAACTAGATTTGTCATTTACTTTTATTTAAAAATCTCCAGTCTTCCAGTACTTATCAGGTGCTGTATGTCCTGCAGGAAGTGGTGTATTCTCTGCACTCTGACACAGTTCTCTCTGCTTCTACCCCTGTTCCTGTAAGGAACTGTCCAGAGCAGTTGCAAATCCCCACAGAAAACCTCTCCTGTTCTCCAGACTAGAAAGAATACGCCACTTCCGGTGGGACATACAGCAGCTGATAAGGACTGGATTCCACAAATAACGGCTGTTGGTTTGAATAACAGCCGTTATCTGGGCACAAAATGACCGGCGCCAAAGGGGCAAAAAGAGATGACGTGTGGTCATGGCCTTACGCTTACATTTAGAGAATGATACAAAATACAATACCTGCTGTGCTGCTGTCTTCACTGCTTCTTCAAGGATATCCATATTTTTGTTCATTAAATCCAGGGCTTCTTGCACTGAGATAGCTTTGTCTGTCTCATCTGGGAGTATCACTACATGTTCATAAACTGCACCAATAAATTTATCCAAAGCTTGGCAGCTTGAAGCCCAAAATAAGACAGATAGCAGAAGGCTTGCAGTAACCATGATGGGAGAAGCAGTATACCTGAGACACATGCTGGAAGTCTCTCTATATAGTCACCTTGTCAGACCTGTTATCTGTCTGTTAACTAGCTTAACTGAAGCCCATTGAGGACTCTTATTATTGCACAGTGTAAACTGTATTATGCAACAAGGCACAGCTAACTAGGTGAAAGGTTTTTACAGTCTCAATTCAGTGTCGAAGAAAGAAATCCAAAATAACACAGCCCCCAAGGCCGGGTTCACACACAGTATTTTGGTTTGTATTTTTAGCTAAACCAGGCCCTTGTTAGCAACTGGAGATACATCCGACAGGCTTCATTAAGGTTTGTAGCCATGTTTTCAAGGTGGTCCTGCGAAAATCATTTTCTTTCAAATCAACCGATATCAGAAAGTTATATAGAGTTGTAATTTACTTCTATTAAAAAAATCTCAAGTCTTCCCATACTTATTAGCTACTAAATGTCATGCAGGAAAGGTTTTATTTTCAGTCTGACACAGTGCTCTCTGCTGACATCTCTGGCCGAGACAGGAACTCTGTCTGGGTTTTCTATGAATCCCCAAAGAAAACCTTTCCTGCTCTAGACAGTTCCTGTCTCGGCCAGAGATGTCAGCAGAGAGCACTGTGTCAGACTGAAAATAAAACAACATTTCCGGCAGGACACACAGCAGCTAATAAGTATGGGAAGACTTTAGAATTTTTACAGAAGTAAATTACAAATCTATATAACTTTCTAACACCAGTTGATATGAAATAAAAAGATTTTCGCTGGACAACCCCTTTAAGAAAGCACACTTCACTAATCTCTATTAGTAACATAAACCCCTCACTTGAACCCTTTAAAGGGATATACCCATCTAATCCCTTTTGACATACCCATAAGATATGCTGTGTGTGTCCTCTAGAGGCAGGTCCTATATCTATCTTCAGATTGAAGGCTCTTCAGCCCCCTTCGGCTTTTTCCTGGCTGCCGAAGGCTAAAGCTGGCAAGTTTCGTACTGACTTGGAATTTATGTAAACAGTGTAGATGAAACTTCCAGAGTTCTTAAATCAGTGTAACTGTAATACGAAACAAAAAATTTATATATTTATGGGGTAAAATTGGAAAGAATAAAAAACTTTAGTTTTGCAGCTTGAAGAGTTTCTTGTTCATGCCATTTACTGTGCTGTAAAATTGACTATGCTGTAAAACCTCTATTCTTCAGGTCAGCTGTTTTAGGGTATTTGCCCCTCATCAGTGTGGAGCAGGATTCTGGCTACCAGGGGCAATGAAAAACATACCAACAAAACACAACAATCACTGAGCTCAGGGAGATCAGTAAAAAAAAATCCAATGGAAGACTCATTTAAGAGTCTCCACTGATTGCACTCCGAAACAGCAGTCTGTGGATGGATGCCTAGCCTTGGTAACCCTTGTCTTATGTCGTTACACTCACAACCGAGTTAAACTTTGACTTAAAGGGGCCACCCTGGTGTTTCCTTATTTGGGTCCCAATGCTCGCAACAGAGTGGGAACTTGAGGGGCTACATATTGGGGTGGTTAGGTGTTCTCCCCACTGGGAGCCACCCCTTGACAACGGGCTTCTTTCTCTGGTGAGAGGGATATCTGGCTATTCCCACGTTTTGAGACTCCCAACTGAGGCTTCACGGACCCCTTCTTTGCATATTCAAATTTTGTAGGGGGCAATGAGTGGAGACTCTTAAATGAGTACTTCATTGGATTTTTTCACTTATTTCCCTGAGCTCAGTGATTGTTGCGTTATGTTGGTATATATATCGAGTCTGGCACTGCGTGTATATACAGTATATATATATACCCAGTCTGGCACTGCAAGGTAAAATGGGACAATTCTAATTATTTTAACACTGTATGAAGGATGACTACTATGCATAAGGAGGGGTTTTTTTTTTAGTCCTACAGGAGCTGCAGTCACAGGGTAGCTTTCTATATAGGCGGTGTGGGACTACAACTCCAATGTGATCTGTCTGTGTCTTTGGGTGGAGCAGACAGCAGAGAGACCACATTGGGAGTTGTAGTCCTATAATGTTACATCTTCTGTAGAAATAAAAAATAAAAAAAATAAAAAAAAAACACTTATGCTTTTTTGTAAGCTAGCGGCCAGCATACTCCCCACACACACACACACACACACACACACACACACACACACAAACTCACACACCTCATCAGTGACAGTGTATACTTACAGGAGAAGGAGCTGTCACTGTCTCTGTGTGTGAGGTCCAGTGGGAGAGAGCTAGGGGTCAGAGGTCATCTAACCTTACAGGATGCTCCTGGTCCAGGCAGCTGACAGGCCAGACAGTAGAGCGGCCTATAGCTGCAGCAGAAGGAGAGGAGTCTCCAGTCAGTGACGAGAGAGAGGCTGCAGCCATCCTTTAACTCCCCCTTTTTCTCTCTGGGTACTCTGTGATGCCGCGCCCCCTGCTGGTGGGTGTTCATCGTTTTATCTTGGTTAGCTAGTGTCAGGACAAATGTCCTGCACAGCTAACCATGGGACATCACGCAGGCAGTCCCCACTGCCGGGCCCCTTGATGAGGCGGGCCCTGTAACAGTAGCTACGGCGGTAGTTCCACCACTGGTTTTGCGGAGGCAGATTGTGGGTACAGAGTCAATTTAATAGTTCAGACAAATCTGCAAAAAGCTAAAACCGAATGGCTCTAGCACCTCCTCTGTACTCACTTGATGCCCCGCCATACATATACAACAGTTGGGCATAAGCAGGTTAATACAGCCATCCTCCTGCTAGCAGCAATATTATGTGTGGCACTGTAGGTACAGTAGTGGGGGACATGAGGCAGCCGGAGGCTATGCACCCAAATAATATGCTGCTTGAATAATAGTTGCCTTAGTAATTGGGGAAAAATATTGCTTGGAAAAAATGATTGGCACTATACAAAACTTTAAACTAGGCTCCAAAATAAAAACTTTATTTGGAGGCCAAATCAGTCCCAAAATCAATTTGCAATGACTTATTGGTTTCAGGGGCACCCGACATACCATCAACAAAGACATTTATACAGGGTAGCACCCTGAGATCAAGGACTTTCCACAGACCCACATTGGCAAAACCTTGCTGGGCTAACAGGGGACTATCTAGTTGGCCGAACCACTTTGCCATGTCACTACACCATACAACAATATTACTGCCAGCTGGCCTGCCGGACAATGCTCATCATCCCTGTGGGTACCACAAGTTCAGATGACACCCTAAAATTATTTCACACTCCAGTCCAATCTCTCCTGCTCTGGACAGTTCCCGTCATGGACAGAGGTAGCAGTAGAGAGCACTTTGTCAGACTGGAAAGAATACACCACTTCTTGCAGGACATACAGCAGCTGATAAGTACAGGAAAACTTGAGATTTTTAAATTGAAGTAAATTACAAATCTATATATATATATTTATTTATTTTTTACACTAATTGATTTGTATTTTTTTGTCACAGTACCCCTTTAAGGGGATAACATTACCAGACCTTTGCATGCCAGGCCTCCTTACACTTTTAAAGCCGACCTGTCAGCAGGTTTTATTATGTAATTGAGGCTCAGCATTTATGAGTACATCCTAGAATACACCACAACATATATACAGTATAGGGGTTAGTCATTAGAAGGTGAGAGGTTACATACAGCTGTGTTTAATGGTAGTGGTGTATGCTAATTTATTGCTGGCTTATCTTTCAAAGTAAAGAAGAGTTGAGCTATTATAGATAACACTGAATCTGTAAGAGAAGAATGGGATAACAGTGTCATTTTTTGTTGGTCAGGCCACTAATTAAACATAGATTTATCAAAACTGTGTTTTTACTGCCCACAGTACATAATCATAGTACAGCTTTTATTTAACTAGAACTGTTTAACCTCTACTACTTATCTACTGGCACATCCTGAGGTACAGCACGGCTGTGTTAGCCAGCTCACACCACAACTGCAGAGACCAGGCTGGTGCAGGTCTCTGTGATTTAACCCTGTTTAACACTGCAGCCCACCGGCAGCCCTATGATGCAATCACAGGTTTCAGATTGTTGCCATTGATTTACATTGTAACATAATTGGTATTGCTATAGCTAGATAACTATTATGTTATTTATAAATGCCAAACAGCAAATGCAATAAGAAATAAAAAAAAAAACTGGTCACCAATCTTCAAAACAGAGGAGCAAAAATGATCTAACAATGGTGTACCACAAAATAGTAATACTAAAACTACAGGTCATAACACAAAAATAAAGCCCTCACACAAGTTCCAAAAAAACAAAAACAAACAAACCTCCTATCCTACTGTCTATAGAACATTTCTTTTAGTAATGTACAGGAGACAATCAAATCCTTGGTCATTGTATATTACAAAACCATGACCAATGTAGAATTGCAGATCCCATGCGGCCCACATTCCTTCTTCCCCCTTTAGCAACCTTCGGCCTTCCACCTGTTGTCATACTAGTTTTGTAACAGCTTGTGGGCCAAAGCTTCCCTATCCCTGGTTTAGGAGCTGTATATATATATATATTTTTTTAATAAGTGCTCATGACCAAGGTGTTTTGTACTCGGAATAACCTTACAGGATTAGGTCAGGTTTGTACATTGCACATTTGTTACTGTACCTAGAGTAAATCCCAAATTGAGGTAAAAAAAACCACCTCTTCCGGTGTTTCCCTTTCTCCTTTTTTTAACCAGCACAAGACTAAACATATAAGTAAGTATAGCTTTGTTATATAGCTGCCTTCAGGAGACTGGACCTGGATACAAGTATAGCTTTGTTATATAGCTGCCTTCAGGAGACTGGACCAGGATACAAATAAGTATAGCTTTGCTATATAGCTGCCTTCAGGAGACTGGACCTGGATACAAGTAAGTATAGCTTTGTTATATAGCTGCCTTCAGGAGACTGGCCCAGGATACAAATAAGTATAGCTTTGCTATATAGCTGCCTTCAGGAGACTGGACCTGGATACAAGTAAGTATAGCTTTGTTATAAAGCATGAGAACTAAAAAAAAAAATAAGAATGTAAATTGCAAACTTGCTTTATATCACATCCCCTGTTGATTAAGATTTGAAAATCAGTACAGCGCCCAGCTATAACTGTAACCCTGGCTTGTAGGCATTGTGATATAAAAGCGACTCTGTACCCACAATCTGCACCCCACAAACCACTTGTACCTTCGGATAGCTGCTTTTAATCGAAGATCTGTCCTGTGGTCCGTTCGGCAGGTGATGCAGTTATTGTCATAAAAAAAATACTTTTAAACTTGAAGCCCGTGCCAAATGGGAGTATCTGTGGCCTAACTTTGCACAACCTCTCTGTCCCTCCTCCCCACCCTCTTCATCATTCGGAATGCTCCAGGCAGATTGCCTCCTATTCCCCACCTGTGGCAGCCCGGCACATGGGCTGGATTGTTATGGGCCTGTGCAATGTTCAGCATGGAGAAAATGTTTCAGTGGCATTCCTAATGCTGAAGAGGGTGGGAAGAAGGGTGGTGGTGCAAAGTTAGGGCACAGATACTCCCGTTTCGCACCAAATGGACGGACCACAGGACAGAACTTGGATTAAAAACAGCTATCAGAAGGTACAAGTGGTTTGGGGGGGTCAGATTGTGGGTACAGAGTCGCTTTAAATAACTTCTTATCTTCACATTTCTTGTTAAAGGGGGGCTCCAGTGAAAAAAATTTATTCAAATCAATTGGTGCCAGAAAGTTATATAGATTTGTAAATTACTTCCATTTAAAACTATCCAGTCTTCCAGTACTTATCAGCTGCTTCATGACAACATGAAAAGACACATGTCAGATTTGCAAAATGGACTTTAGTCTTAAAGTCTGAAACTGGTGTATAAAAGTGATCTATGCATTGTATACGTAAGCGAAGCTCTGTACAGCACTGCAGAATCTGTTGGCTCTATACAAATCTCTGAAACTAACAGCTCTTCAACCTTAGTCATCTCAGAGTGCCCAGACAACCTTCTGGTGTGATATAGCCTTGCTTCCCTAATTTGTATTGTGCTTGAAATAGTTTGAAAAATGGACAAGTAATAAAAAAAAGTTTTTGTAGAGACATTTAATAAAACAGAGAAAATATTCTCATTGCAACAGACTTATACTTTATAGTTACATTTTTAAGACAACAGTGAAACATTAAAATCGGTTGGATCTTTTATATAATTTCTGCCCAAAAGAGTGACACTGAGAAGTGCTTCAGAAGATATTTTTGGCTGACTCACCAAGCGCCCGTCTTTCAACACCTAAAAGTAAGGGGTAAATCGTTATTGGCTAGTAAAGGCACAGACAGAGAGATCAATTGTAACTTAAGACTAGACTTACAGTGCTACAAACAGGATCTGTAGCATATGTGATTAACTAGATGATCAACCAATAAAGGTGACCATTTTACTGGTAAAACCCCAGTATGCCTGCATTGTCTGCACTGATTGGCTGTCTAGTAGCACCTCTTTACAGTAGGACTGCAAGCCACCAGCCCGGGAGTCTGGAAGTGGCCCCACTGAGAACAGATGAATATGTGGCCAAGAAAGCCATATGTTGCCAGATCACAGGGCAGAGCTAAAAGTAACTATGCAATACTGGTGTGATAGGCAACTCGAAACTGGCAGCACTGACATAGGGCTTGTTAATATTTGAAAGCTGAGCTGGGATTGGTTGCCAAGCACAATAAAGGACATTTTTACTACAACTCCCTTGATAACTTGCTCCCAATTTTGAAACAGTTGCTACTGTTCATCTACGATTTCTGCCATCTGCATGTTTCAACTGCAGATGGCATTGGCCATTTTGTCGTTTTGGTATTCTTCATGCAAACAATCAATCACTAATTAAAAAATGTGAAAAAATTGCTGCATTACTGTTTGTTAGGAAGTATTAAAGGGGTTGTCAGGGGAGCAGAAGATGACTGAAGCTTTATGCTTCCTGGGGCTCACTTCCTGTGATTCTTTGGTTTTGGAAGTATGCAACATCGGCGACATTGTATAACTGCGCATGCGGGCAAAACCACACTGGCACATGGTAACTAATATATTCAACCCCCTTTCTTTACATAATCTTCAAAGACACTGAGGAAATGAGCGCCAGGGAGCAAAAGACTTCACCAATCTTCTGCTCCCTGTTTAACCCCTTTAAAGGGAATCTGTCACTAGGTTTATTCCATATTAAATGAGGGCAGCATAAACTAGTGATCGAAATGCTGAACAGATCGCTGTATTACGTACATCATTCTGCTCAGCCATTCTCCTAATATGCAGGAAAATAGGATTCTTGCCACACCCCTCCCCCCACTGCTGATTGACAGATGACTGATCTCTGGATCAACTGCACAGAACAATGTAATTGATACATCATTCATGATACATCAGTCACTAGTTTATGCTACCCTGAGATGGGACACTATAAACCCACTGACAGATACTTTTTGAGTTTTTCTGTTTACAATACACTGGTCTATATTATTTTATGAAAAAAGCAAATGAGAGCAGAAGACCCCAAAGCACAAAGCAGGCCCACAGTCTGTAGGCTTCTGGTATGCTCAACATACTTTATAATGTCATGAATAGATGACACATAAACATTACCTGAAAGATTTATGGATCTAACTGAACTCCATTAAGCAAGACCTCTGGATAGACAATGGTGGATTGAAATGTGCCGGCTAGCGAAAACAATTCAAATTTGGTGTATGCAGTGTCAGTAGCTATGTGACATGTCTCTAAGCTCGCACACTTCATCAGTGTACATACCTGAAAAAGAAAAAACACTGTCATACATATGTCTAAAATGAAGCGCCCAGTCAGTGAACTGTAACGTAACGTTGTTCACACTGCCAAATTTGCTCAGTGTGAATTGGCCCTTACACACATTAGTAAAGTAATAAGTCCTCTTCAACCCCTTGCCGCCATATGACGTTCCGGGAACTTCCAAAAAACTTCTGTGAGTGTATCAACCAAAGTATACCACAAACATAAAGAGGAATATGTCACGAAAAAACAATTTCAGAATAACCTCGATAGTTAAAAGCATCACAGAGTTATCACTACATAAAGAGAGACAGGTCAGATTTGAAAAATAGGCCACGGGCAGTAAGGCCAAAATAGGCTGAAGAGGCAAGGGGTTAAATGGGTTTCTGTTTTTAACATCTTTATTCTCACCTGTAGGTCTGACTTTTCTACCAGTAGTTATTGACAACTAGGTATAAAGGAAGATAAATGATTACCTCAATATAAAAAACTTTATGGGGCCCGTGGTAGCCATCATAAGCACCAAGAGTGTATACCTCATCACTTCTCTTCTCCACCATACTATAGTTCAGGTGACAGCAAAGATTATGGTGACAAACTGTAGCACATCCTTGAGCACCTGTCAACTTAGTCACGGTATAGTTATCCAGCATAAGTTTCCTCCTGAACACTTTGCCTGGTGAAGCTTTCCTAATCTGAGACGCATACTCATGCCATCGAACAGCTGGCCATTCAGTGCTATTTCTTGTGTAGGAGTTTAGTTCTGATAGAAACAAATGACCCTCATTGGCTGTATTGTTGTAGTAATATGGTCCAAGCTTATCTGGTGAAAATATCCCACTTCCTTGGAGAAAAAGAAAAATGGATACAGTGATATCTTGGTTCTCCAACTGCTCTGAACTTAAACATTTCAGTTCTCGACCAATATTTTCAAGGAAACTTTGCTTCAGATCTCAAACACTTGCTCGGTTCTCAAACATTTTTTTGGTAACCAGTCTTGAAGTACAGTAATACCTCGGTGTTTAAACACATCTGAATTCTAAATGTTTGGTAATCAAAACTTAACTGCTAGTCATATTGAGTAATTTTGAACTTTGCTTGGAATGTTTTTGTGAGCGTGGATCATGTTGTACCTGGTGAGTTTAGCACTGGTGAGGCTTCACATACAGTACAGTAGTAGTACAGTCAGTGCACCACCATCTCCCATCCTGTACTGTATAAGACTGCCGGAGTGCATATACAGTACAGTAGTAGTACAGTAAGTGCACCACCATCTCCCATCCTGTACTGTATAAGACTGCGGTAGTGCATATACAGTACAGTAGTAGTAGTACAGTAAGTGCACCACCATCTCCCATCCTGTACTGTATAAGACTGCCGGAGTGCATATACAGTACAGTAGTAGTAGTACAGTAAGTGCATCATCATCTCCCATCCTGTACTGTATAAGACTGCGGGAGTGCATATACAGTACAGTAGTAGTACAGTCAGTGCACCATCATCTCCCATCCTGTACACTGCTGTATAATACTGCGGGAGTGCATATACAGTACAGTAGTAGTACAGTCAGTGCAACACCATCTCCCATCCTGTTTACTGCTGTATAATACTGCGGTAGTGCATATACAGTACAGTAGTAGTACAGTAAGTGCATCATCATCTCCCATCCTGTACACTGCTGTATGATACTGCGGGAGTGCATATACAGTACAGTAGTAGTACAGTCAGTGCACCATCAGCTCCGATCCTGTACACTGCTGTATAATACTGCGGGAGTGCATATACAGTACAGTAGTAGTACAGTAAGTGCATCATCATCTCCCATCCTGTACACTGCTGTATGATACTGCGGGAGTGCATATACAGTACAGTAGTAGTACAGTCAGTGCACCATCAGCTCCGATCCTGTACACTGCTGTATAATACTGCGGGAGTGCATATACAGTACAGTAGTAGTACAGGCAGTGCACCATCAGCTCCGATCCTGTACACTGCTGTATAATACTGCGGAAGTGCATATACAGTACAGTAGTAGTACAGGCAGTGCACCACCATCTCCCATCCTGTACTGTATAAGACTGCTGGAGTGCATATACAGTACAGTAGTAGTACAGTCAGTGCACCACCATCTCCCATCCTGTACTGTATAAGACTGATGGAGTGCATATACAGTACAGTAGTAGTACAGTCAGTGCACCCCCATCTCCGATCTCTTATAGTGCTGGGGTGGAGGTGCACTATACAGTAAAGGATGAGTGAGGAGTTGGTGACTACTGTACTACAAATGCTGGTCATTTTCTACAGATAAAATGTAGCGCTTTTTTTTTTGGCTACAGCAGACTTTTATATGCATTTAACGACTAAAAAAAACAAAACTTTTTTTTTTGTCTAAAAGCAACCCAATAGTAGTCCCTTGCCCTTCATCTTACATCTTTAATAATTATAGGCATAGGATTAAAGGGAAATTCTGGTTAAAAATAATTTAAAGTGGTACTCCAGCCATCCAGTACTTATCAGCTGCTGTATGTCCTACAGGAAGTGGTGTATTCTTTCCAGTCTTTCCATTTGCTCCTGCTGTGGACAGTTACTGACATGACCATAGATGGCAGCAGAGAGTACTGTGTCAGCCTGGATAGAATGCACCACTCAGTGGCGCCGCAATGATGAGGCGACCTGAGTCGTCTGCCTCAGGCGGCGCCACCAGCTGTTATCATGGGGGCGGCATTCAGTGGCGTAGCTACCACGGTCGCAGCGGTCGCCGCGACCGGGCCGCTACTGTACTGCCACTGTACTGCTCCCATCCCACTCCTTCTTGTGACCGCAAGCAATGTTTTGCCTGCGATCACAAGAGGAGGCTGGGACGGCCCCCGGCTGACTTGCGGGGCTGGGAGCATCTTGAGGGCAAAAAAACAGGTCCCGCGAAGCTCCGCCCCCTCCGCTGGAAGCCCCGCCCCCAGCTGCGGTAAGCCCGCCAGCGCGCGTGACAAGAAGACTAGAGGAACCATTCAGGTGAGTAAAGATTTTTTTGTTTTAAAGGGCATGATGGGGGTGTAGTGGTATGGTGGTGGAACAAGAGGATGATGGGGGGTATAGTGGTATGATGATGGAACAAGAGGATGATGGGGGGTGTAGTGGTATGGTGGTGGAACAAGAGGATGATGGGGGGTGTAGTGGTATGATGGTGGAACAAGAGGATGATGGGGGGTGTAGTGGTATGGTGGTGGAACAAGAGGATGATGGGGGTGTATTGGTATGATGATGGAACAAGAGGATGATGGGGGGTATAGTGGTATGGTGGTGGAACAAGAGGATGATGGGGGGTATAGTGGTATGGTGGTGGAACAAGAGGATGATGGGGGTGTATTGGTATGATGATGGAACAAGAGGATGATGGGGGGTATAGTGGTATGGTGGTGGAACAAGAGGATGATGAGGGGTGTAGTGGTATGATGGTGATGGAACAAGAGGATGATGAGGATGTAGTGGTATGATGGAACAAGTGGATGATGGGGGGTATAGTGGTATGATGGAACAAGAGGATGATGGGGGGTGTAGTGGTATGATGATGATGATGGAACAAGAGGATGATGGGGGGTGTAGTGGTATGATGATGATGGAACAAGAGGATGATGGGGGGTGTAGTGGTATGATGATGATGATGGAACAAGAGGATGATGGGGGGTGTAGTGGTATGATGATGGAACAAGAGGATGATGGGGGGTGTAGTGGTATGATGATGGAACAAGAGGATGATGGGGGGTGTAGTGGTATGATGATGATGATGGAACAAGAGGATGATGGGGGTGTAGTGGTATGATGATGAGGGGTGTAGTGGTATGATGATGGAACAAGAGGATGATGGGGGTGTAGTGGTATGATGATGAGGGTGTAGTGGTATGATGATGGAACAAGAGGATGATGGGGGTGTAGTGGTATGATGATGAGGGTGTAGTGGTATGATGATGATGATGATGATGATGGAACAAGAGGATGATGGGGGTGTAGTGGTATGATGATGAGGGTGTAGTGGTATGATGATGGAACAAGAGGATGATGGGGGGTGTAGTGGTATGATGATGGAACAAGAGGATGATGGGGGGTGTAGTGGTATGATGATGGAACAAGAGGATGATGGGGGGTGTAGTGGTATGATGATGAGGGTGTAGTGGTATGATGATGGAACAAGAGAATGATGAGGGGTGTAGTGGTATGATGATTAAGGAACAAGAGGATGATGAAGGGTGTAGTGGTATGATGATTAAGGAACAAGAGGATGATGAAGGGTGTAGTGGTATGATGATGGAACAAGAGGATGATGAAGGGTGTAGTGGTATGATGATGAAAGGGCAGGAGAATGAAGGGGGTGGTAGTATTATGATGGAGGTGTTTGTAGTATGATTATGAAAGGGCAGGAGGATTAAAGGGGTAGTAGTATGGTGATAAAGGGGCATCTATATGGGGGATAACATGGGGGCAATCTATATGGGGGATAACATGGGGGGCATCTATAAGAGGGACAACACAGGGGGCCATCTATAAGGGGGAAACATTGGGGGCCATCTATAAGGTGGACTACATGGGGGGTGTATACAATAGGGCATGCACAGAGGGGGGCATGTACTTTAAGGGGGGTCACATAGTGTCAGGGCTACCTACTAAATGAGGGTGTAAAGGGGACAGTACAGATGTGCAGTTTTTAGAGAGATGATGGTGTCAGTGTGAGGAGCCTAATATGTCTGTCTGGCAGATTCTGTGGATTCGTGGCCCAGAGAAGTTCTCAAAATCGCCCACAACAGATGGAGAAGATGAAAAGGGAAGAACTCCGATCAGAGAAGACGTCCCCTGTGAGTCACTTGATATAACTGCACTGTAATGTATATGGTGTACAGAGCCTGTGTACAGTGCGTCCACCTCTATATGACTGTATGAAGTGATATTGGTCTATGTACAGAGGATTATATTCAGTAGCAGCGGTTGTGTTAGTCACTATGAGGTGGTATTATTTGTTACTTGTTATCTGGTACTGTGTTTTATTGGATTTAGTATACTGGATTTGGTCAGTAACAATATGGTGGTGATGGTTGTGGTGTGGCGGTAATATTTCCCCTTGTGTACTGGTAATATTGGCAATATTGGTCTCAGTAAACAGGATTTGTTTAGTAACAGTATGGCGGTGATAATATTTCCTGTATACTGGTATTATTGGTAATATCAGTCTTGAGATATATATATACCAATAGCACCGAGAAAGGGGGGGGCCCAAGTTGACCTCTTGCACCAGGGCCCAAGAGACATTAGCTACGCCCCTAGGGGCGGCATTCAGTGGCAGAATATAATATGAGCGGTTCGGGCGGCCGCCCACATTATAATCCGCCACTGATTGTACCATGTACCAGAGACCCCCGCGCCCGGACAGCATCTGTAATTAGATGCTGGGAGCGGGGGAGACTGTATTCATAAGCGCCGCGGTGTAATGAATCAGCCACGCGGTGCTGTTACTACAGCGCGGCGCTTATGAATACAGTCTCCCCCGCTCCCAGCATCTAATTACAGATGCTGTCCGGGCTCGGGGGTCTCCGGTACCGGCATTCCACGGAACGTGGGAATGCAGCCTTTAGTCCCCCGGCTGATGTGTGGCTGCCGGAGGTGTCCCGTCCTGTCTCCGGCAGCGCGCGCATCAGAGAGCTCCCTGTGCACTGGAAGTCACAGCCACAGGCGCACGGGGAGCTCTCTGATGCGCGCGCTGCCGGGGACAGGACGGGACACCCCGGGCAGCCGCACATCAGCCGGGACCAGACCAGAGAGGCTCGATGGGGGAACGGATGGCAGGTGAGTTGTGTGCTGTTTTTTGTTTTTGTTTTATCTGCTGTGCAGGGGGGGGGGACCATATATAAGGGAGAGGGAAGAGGGGGACCATCTATAAGGGGGGGGGGGGAGAGGGGGACCATCTATAAGGGAGGGGGGGAAGAGGGGGACCATCTATAAGGGAGGGGAAACAGGGGGACCATCTATAAGGGAGGGGGAGAGGGGGACCATCTATAAGGGAGGGGGAGAGGGGGACCATCTATAAGGGAGGGGGAGAGGGGGACCATCTATAAGGGGGGGGAGAGGGGGACCATCTATAAGAGAGAGGGGACCATCTATAAGGGGGGGAAGAGGGGGTCCATCTATAAGGGGGGAAGACGGGGACCATCTCCTAAAAGATCAGCACCCTCCTCTCCTGACATCCTCTGTGCTGCTGGGACCTCTCCTATAGGATTAGCACCCTCCTCTCCTGACCTCCTCTGTGCTGCTGTGACCTCCCCTATAAGATCAGCCCCCTCCTCTCCTGACATCCTCTGTGCAGCAAGGGACCAAACATTATGTTTATTGGGGACAGCAGTTGGGGGGGGGGCAGTAGTGGATTATAATGTGGGCGGATTGACCGGGGGGGGGGGCGTCATCCTATAGTTCGCCTCGGGCAGCAGAGAGGCTAGAATCACCCCTGGCACCACTTCCTGCAGGACATACAGCAGCTGAAAAATACTGGAAAACTGGGGATATTTAAATAGACGTAAATTACAAATCTTCAGCACTTTCTAACACCAAAATATTTGAAAGAAAATATTTTTTTGCCAGAGTGCCCCTTTAACCCTGTTTAATCACCACAATCTAAGCTTGTCTGTAATAGGCTTCTATTACATGAATTGGTTTGCTTGTCTGCAGCACATCTTGAATAAGGTCAGGTTACCACTTTTTTTTTTTTTTTTTTTTTTAAACAACGGCCGTTGTTGCAGGTTTGCAACAACAGCTGTTGTTTATTCACAATGGCCGATCGCATTAATCTCTATGGAATCCCGGCCGCACAGAAAAGTGACGTCTCTATTTTGTGTGGCCACTATTCGGGTAACAGTGGCTATACAAAATAGACTGTGTACACATTGTACTGTAAGGGTACAAACCCACTTGACGTATTTGCTGCGTGAATCAGTCTTAAAAATAAGCAGGCAAAACGCAGGTTGGCTTTATATGATTGTTCTGCGTTAAAATACGCAATTGCGTATTTTTGAAGCATGAAGCTTGTTGTTAGCAAAGCATCAGTTGTTAACAACCTGTGTGAAAAACGCATGTAGCTTCATGCTTCAAAAATACGCAATTGCGTATTTTAACACAGAACAATTGTATAAAGCCAACCTGCGTTTTGCCTGCTTATTTTTAAGACTGATTCACGCAGCAAATACGTCAAGTGGGTTTGTACCCTAAAGAACGGTTCCCAGAGGTACTTTACATTGTGTGCTGTGGCTAATTGGAGTGCGGACAGACCAGAATGTGCCCGCATTCCAATTAAATTAAATAATAATGTTCACCTGGGTGATACTGCAGTATCAGCCGGGTTGAACATCTCAGACAGAGGCCATGCCACAGAACAGCTGCTGTTATGCCATGTGTGAACATGGCCTAAAGCTGCTGAAAATCCTCACTGCCTAGTCCCCTCTTTCTCCGCTTCACTGTCCGCCCCCTCCCTTATGAGACAGAAGTCACATGATCTGTCTCTTCTGTTGCCAGGCAAGCTGTAACACCTTATCTGTAACCCCGCCCACCTGGACAAAGGCAGGGAAAAAACAGCCTCCCCTAGCAGTATAGAGGAAAGGAAACACTGATATTTTATTTCTCACTTTCTAATCTATCTATGAAGATAGATAGATAGATAGATAGATAGATAGATAGATAGATAGATAGATAGATAGATAGATAACTGTATTGACTGTACAAAACAGAAGTGAATGGAGCCAGTGCGGGGTAGATACTACAAGACAGGGACGACTACCCTGCAGTTGGCTCTGAGGTACAATGCATGTTGGGAGATGTAGTTTCCTGGTCAGGTGCCATGATGTAAAACTGAGATAATTTGAATCAGGGGCTAGGAGCAGTGTAGACAGACAGAAAAGGTGTCAAATGATCAAAGGGGGATCGTGAGTGCACCTATGTGCTTTTTGTGCATTTTTATGGGATTATTGGAGTTCCCCTTTAACTACATGTGAACCAACATTTTCCCATTGAATTCAATTCAGTTTAATTGGGAAAAAATTTTTGCCATTGTTTTTTTTCAAAAGGAGTCCCAGAAACTTTGTGCAGACAATACAGGATTCCATAAACATTTAAGAAAAAATCCAAATGTTAATATACTGTTAATTAATCATAATAATAATTCATACAGCCTAGCTGTCATGTCCAGACTGATATTGTGTATATTCGATGATAGGAGATTGCTTCTCATCCCCATTGCCCATGCTGAGTGAAACTGAATAGCACTATAATGAGGGAGAGTATTTAACCAAGCAGTTGTGAAAATTATTGTATCTACATTGTGGTGAGTGACCAGTGTAATAGGGGTTATAGAACAATATATCATAACAGATAAAAATGCCAAATTTCCCAAATGGTGTATCAAATGTACTTATCTCTGTTTTTTCTGGAACATTAAATTGTGATTCGCCAAAGAAGAGATGGTACTGCAAAATAAAATATATAGATAGATAATAAAACATAGCTTAAAAGTCATACTCCTGCCAGGAAACTTTTTTTCTTCTTTTACAATCGTCAGGGAGGGGTGAAAACACATCTACTTACCTTCCCAACTCCAGTGCGGCCACTTGTTTCCTACTGCTCCGTCCTCGGTCGCTCGCAGCTGGCCGCTTCCTGGTCCAAGAAAGGACTTGGGATGTGATGTGTCAGGCTCACTCAGCAGCAGACTGCTACAGCCACTGAATGGCTGAGCAGGCCTGGCCAGGTCATGTCTCAAGTCCCACCTCAGACCAGGAAGCGGCTGGACACCAAGGACCGTCATTAAAAAGCCTGCGTGAGGGCTGGAGTCGGGGAGGTAAGTAGTTGTAAGTATTTTCATCCACCCCATGGTTAAAAAAAAATTAAAAATGTAAGTTGCTTAAAAACATAGTGAAGCCTCTTTCAAGCAACCACCCAAAATTGCATTAAAGGGATTATACAGAATACTTTACATACTGCTGGGGGTGGCATGAAAAAACAAAACATGTTATTGCATTACCTGGGGTTCATATTGTGATGTCATTTCTGGGGAGCGGGGAGGGGGTGATCTTCAAAGCTAGCATGCATAATAAATGGTGGGACAGAAAATCTATCATGTTTGGATGAGGGAGGAGCATTTTCTAAATGTTGTATGAACACAGCCAAATTCTCTCCTTATTTGTCTTTTGAGAATGAATGGTACACCTACCTTGTGATAACGTGCTACGAGTTTTCCTTCTGGATCATACACAACTGTAGTATCGTAGAAATAATATCCATCTGGAGGACAGCGGGGGTCACTAACATTACAACGTTTTATGTCTCCAATGTTTGCAGCAAAATAAATGAAATAGTTTTTTGCAATGCAACTTAGTCTTTCCTGTATTGATGCTTCACCGAACCTAAATGCATTCCCGGTAAAGGAGGATAAGTGTTAAAATGGCATACAATAATGTCCTCCTCTTTGGCTGGAAACAAATAGTGATTGCTCAAAAAATTGGAACAATTTTACACCAAGACATTAGTAAATCCCTCTCCCCGCCCACTGTAGTAAAATCTAAGCCTGTTCTTGAAATGGTCAAGATTCACCAAACTTGTTAAAAGGAATATACCTTAAAATAAGTTTGGTCCACTTCTTTAGATGGGGTCAGTGTCAACCTCACCAAACTAAAGCTTTAGCATACCATGTCACTATATTAGGTACTGAACTTTCTGACACTTGAGATTAATGGACATTACTTATTTGTATGAATACTTTGATGTTACATAAACAGCCCATACCTGTGTGGATCATTGCATAGAATCCAATTGACAGAAGGCTCAGGGATATCTTCCAGATAGGGATATACGGTTTCTCTACTTAGCTCAAAACAACATATAGCATATTCAGGTGTAACAATGATGTATGCTCCCTGCAGACATAAGAACAGACATGAGGCTAAAAGTTGTAAATACACATTATGTAATACAGATTATACTGTAAATTGGTGATATGGAAAATAATATACAGTTGTTCAATCATTAGAGAAGTTATTCAATGAACAATATGATTTAACATTTATATCACCAGTGTAAACACTAGTGTGCACCATGGTATATGCTGCCTACCTGTGGACAGCACAGCATATTAATAAGGACACTCATGCCAGTGGTGTATTACTTAAAGTTTCATTGTCATAAAAAAAAAACATTTTTGATATGTCATAGAGACATATCAAAGATTTTGATCAGTCCGGATCTGAGTGGTCAGACCTGTACCGATCGGGAGGACAAGCCAGGAGAAGACCACTGCAGCACCGCTCTGAGGTTGAAAAAAGAAAAGCTGAGTTCATCATGGAGTTTATGGAACCCATCTCTTCTGTTCTTACACAGTGTGTGTGTGTGTGGGGGGGGGGGGGGGGGGGGGATGCGTCGAATGCGCTGCAGCACGATCCTCTCCCTACTCATTTAGACCCTTTTGATATGTCTCTTGTTTTCCTGATTGGTCAGAGTCTGAATGTTCAGATTCTGACCAATCAAAACTTTGACACGTCTCAAGTTTTTTCTAATGACCGGTACTCTGCATTGTATATCTCCTTAATACCCAGTCAAGCGTAGTCCTGCAAATGTTGTGTACATGGACTACATGTCTGGATGATTGTAAGCAGCCTCTCCTCCTGCTGACCGAAAACTAACAATCAGAAGCACAAGGACAAGGGTAAAGAGAAGGCCATTTAAAGGGAACCAATCATCCCAATTGGGCCAATTGGTTCCCTTTAACTGTTGTGGGGATCTTTAGTAGGGGGTAGCGAGAATAATGCAGTCCTTATGCCAATTTAACATAAAAAGTCCAACGTCGTTTTATTGTGGCATAAAAATTTACATAGCAGCACTGTGCAAAAGCAGGATACAAAATAAACACCTGCCCGGCTGGGCTCTAACTAAACAGAGGTCTCACCTGACTCAACCAAACAGGAACAAACAGCAGCAGTATCTGACACAGGTCAGTGGCTTCCAGGCTCCCAGCAACATTCAGCCCTCTGAGCTGCCTTTTATGAGCTGGAGCGATTAGCACCTGCTTACACCTGTGTGCAAGGTGTGGACTGGAGTGGGGAGGGAATGGTAGGTCCCACTACCAAACCTACCCGCCATTCCAGTAAAATCCAGGCCCGGAAATAATAAACAACAGTTCAGCAGAATATCTCTGCTGAACCACATCTTTCCCGGAGTTTACCATCTCATCCCAGCTAGCAGTCTGGGTGAGATGTACACCCCCTCCAGTATCTTACCATTCACCCTTCTACATATCCCCCCCCTCTTCTCCAGACCGGAGGGCTGGGCATTTTCAGACCACAGGCAATGAACCCTTGATAGTGCATCCGCATTTCCCTGTAATTTCCCTGGTCTGTGTTCCACAGAGAAATTAAAATTTTGGAGGGACAGGAACCACCTGGTCACCCTGGCATTTCTCTCCTTGTTTTGCTTCATCCAGGTGAGAGGGGCATGGTCTGTCACAAGCCTAAATTTTCTGCCAAGCAGGTAATATTTTAGGGATTCTAGTGCCCACTTGACTGCTAGACACTCCCGTTCTACAATGGCATAGTTTTTCTCAGCCGGAGTTAACTTTCTACTCAAATACATGACAGGATGTTCCTCCCCATTTACTATTTGTGACAACACAGCCCCTAACCCTGAATCAGAAGCGTCTGTCTGTACCAGAAACTCTCTTTTAAAATTAGGGGTAACCAATACAGGCTGTTGGCACAGAGCTGACTTAAGGCTTTGGAACGCCTTTTCTGCCTCTGGGGTCCATGTTACCATTACCGACTTCCCCCCTTTTGTTAAGTCGGATAAAGGAGCAGCTATTGAGGCAAAGTTAGGCACAAATCTACGATAGTACCCTGTAATACCAAGAAAGGCTCTTACCTGCTTCTTTGTTAGGGGTCTAGGCCAATTCTGTATTGCCTCAATTTTATTCACTTGAGGCTTGATTAACCCTCTGCCAATTATGTAGCCAAGGTATTTGGCCTCCTCTAACCCCAACGCACATTTCTCTGCGTTTATGGTGAGACCCGCATCACTGATGGCATCCAAGACAGCCTGGACCCTACAGAGGTGACTTTCCCAATCTGCGCTAAAGATGACCATGTCATCAAGGTAGGCGGCTGCGTAGTCACGATGTGGCCGCAGAATTAGGTCCATCAACCTCTGGAAAGTCGCAGGAGCCCCATGCAACCCAAATGACATGACTACATACTGAAATAACCCCTCTGGGGTTGAGAAGGCAGTTTTCGCTTTGGCTTTCTCAGTTAGTGGTATCTGCCAGTAACCCTTTGTAAGATCAAGGGTAGTTATGTACCGGGCATTACCCAACCTCTCAATTAGTTCGTCTACTCTGGGCATAGGATACGCATCAAACTTGGAGACCTCATTCAGTTTTCTGAAGTCGTTACAAAATCTCCAAGTACCGTTGGGCTTTGGGATTAGAACTATTGGGCTGGACCACTCACTCTGGGACACTTCAATTACCCCTAGATCGAGCATCCTTTTTACCTCAGCTGACACCGCCTCCCTCCTGGCCTCTGGTATCCTGTATGGCTTGAGGTTTACTTTACTTTTGGGCTCAGTCTCTATGTGGTGTTTGATGAGGTGTGTGCGCCCTGGTAGGCCAGAAAACTTACTTCTGTTTACTTGCAAGAACTCTTTGGCCTCCTGTTTCTGCGACCCTGAAAGAGTTTCCCCTATTTTTACTGGAGGAACTGGTTGAGGAAAATCTTTATTTCTTCTTGTAGATGCTATCAGGGACTCCCTGTCTTTCCAGGGCTTTATCAAATTTATGTGATAAATCTGAAAAGGTTTCCTCCTACCGGGCTTGTGTACCTTATAGTTTACGTCCCCCACTTTTTCCACAATCTCATAAGGGCCCTGCCATTTTGCCAAGAATTTACTCTCTACTGTTGGGACTAAAATAAGGACTCTATCACCTGGGTTGAAATTTCTAACTCTGGCAGAACGATTATAAATTCTACTCTGAGCCTCTTGCGCCCTCTGTAGGTGTTCTTTCACTACAGGCATTACCATGGCTATACGGTCCTGCATTTGCGCCACATGCTCGATCACACTCTTATATGGGGTTGACTCTGTTTCCCATGTTTCCTTGGCAATATCTAATAAGCCCCGAGGGTGGCGGCCATACACCAACTCAAAGGGTGAAAACCCGGTGGAAGCTTGGGGTACCTCCCGAATGGAAAACATAAGGTATGGTAACAAGTGATCCCAATCCCGGCCATCCTTTTCCACTACCTTTTTTAGCATGTGTTTCAGGGTCTTGTTAAATCTTTCCACTAACCCGTCAGTTTGGGGATGGTACACAGATGTACGTATATGGGTGATCTGGAATAGTTTACAGAGCTCTTTCATTACCTTGGACATAAAAGGGGTGCCCTGGTCAGTGAGGATTTCTTTGGGAATTCCCGTCCTGGAGAACATATGAAATAACTCTCTTGCTATGGTTTTGGATGCTGTATTTCTTAGAGGCACAGCCTCAGGGTATCGTGTTGCGTAATCCAAAACCACTAGAATGTACTGATGTCCCCTGGCAGACTTTACAATGGGTCCCACTAAGTCCATGGCAATCCTCTCAAAGGGCACCTCTAAGATGGGAAGTGAGACTAAAGGACTGCGGAAGTGAGACACTGGTGCACTAAGCTGGCATGTGGGGCAGGACTCACAGTAGTTTTTGACCTCCCGATATACCCCTGGCCAGTAAAACCGCTGGAGGATTCTCTCTTGTGTCTTGTTAGTCCCCAAGTGTCCCCCAAGTACATGATTATGTGCCATATCAAGCACCATACGTCTGTACGGCTTAGGAACCAGAAGTTGCTCTACCACTTCACCATTAATTTTAGTGACTCGATAGAAGAGATCACTATGCATTAAAAAATGTGGAAACTGTTTGTCAGCCTCTGGTTCCTGCGGTACACCGTTTAACACAGTAACACTTTCTCTAGCACCTATGAGAGTCTGGTCCTGCAACTGTGCAGTCCCAAAGTTGTCTCGGGACACTGCAAGGTCAGGCACATTATGATCGGCAGAAGACTCCTCCTCCTTTCCAGCCAGGACCTGCAAAGGAAAGTTATCAACACCATGCACATATGTTAACTCATTGTTATTATTCCCAGGGGGTGACTGGTTGTCACCAAAGGGTTCCTCACATGTTTTTGAGGACTTTTGTTTTTCCCACAAGTTCCAAAACAGAGGAAAGTCACGCCCCACAATTAGGCTCGATTCACACGTTGTAAGAGTGCGGCTGTATTTGCGGCTGTAATTGTGCGGCGGTATTTTTGGTGGTTCGTGTGTATGCTTGGAAGTATAGGATATGCGGCTGCACAGTGCACACTATGTATGAATCTACGTCCCTATCGTAAACGGACCCGTAAAAAAATGAACAAGACCATTGTTTGCGGCTGAATATGCGGCCGTGGATTGACAGGCGGTCCGTACGGAGTACTTCAAAAATAGCCGGCAATGATGCCGAATGCCGATGCCTCTAATAGTTAATATATTAAATTAATCAAACACATTTTCTTTGTAATCAAGACACTTTCGTTGATCAATAATTTATTTCTAAAGAATCCATCATTTTGCAATTAAATATACTGTTAAAAAAAATAGATATATAAATAAATGTATATTTATCTATATATTTATTTTTTGACAGTATATTGAATTGCACAATGATGGATTCGTTAGAAATAAGTTATTGACCAACGAAACTGTATTTATTTCAACGAAAATGTGTTTTTTTAATTAAATATTAATTAGTACAGGAAGCTCTATAAGCCGGTAATTCACATGCCGGCAATAGAGCATTCTGTACTAATCATCACTTAACTTTAATGAAAACATCAAATGTTTCTTCTAATTATGTTATGACAATAGCATTATTAGAAGAAACATTTAGAATTATATGTGCGCTCAGCTGATTGGCTGATCGGCTGAGCGCACATATAATAAGCCGGTCCGCAGTACAGTGACTTCATTGTGCTGCGGACCAGCGAAGAGGACGCATCGGGGTGAGTATAGAGCTCTCCCCACCCCCTCCCCGGCACTGCACCCCTCCCAGCAAGGAAGGGGGGTCACTTAACCCCTTCCTTGCTGGGATGGGTGCAGTCTGACATCAGTCTGGCCCCCAGGGGGTTAAGGGGGATGCAATACATCCTCCCTTAACCCCTTGGGGGCCAGACTGTAAGCAGCGATCTGTAAAGATGCTGCATACTGTAAGGTGCACAACACCGCTCACAATGATGGGTGTTGTGCTCCTGTTTGTGTGTTTTTGTGTGTTTCTCCCTTTTTGTTTTTCAGATATCGGTATCCTGGGGATTACGTCGGATTCCATGGACTACGTCGATGACCAGCGTTTTTTTAATGTTTTTTTTAATAAAATGGTCAATGAGGGGTGTGGGGGTGTTTTTATTTGAATAAAAAAATTTGTAAACTTGTGTCTTGTCTTTATTTCTTTACTTTATAGACTTAGTAGTGGAAGCCGTCTAATAGACGGAATCCATTACTAAGTCGGGGCCTAGTGTTAGCCGGTATAAAATGGCTAACACTAACCCCCTATTATTACCCCAGTACCCAATGCCACCAGGGGTACTGGGAAGAGCCGGGTGCCAGTGGTCCTGGAGCGTCAAAATTGGCGCTCCTGGACCGGGCGGCAGCAGGCTGGTAAGATTTAGGCTGGGGAGGGCCTAAACCAATGGCTCTTCCCACCCTGGTGTTACCAGGCTGCTGTCGTTTGGTTTTTAACCCGGCTGGTTATAAAAATAGGGGGGACCCTATGCGTTTTTTTTTAATTATTTATTTATTTAAAAAGAAAAAACGCATAGGGTCCCCCCTATTTTTATAACCAGCCGGGTTAAAAACCAAACGACAGCAGCCTGGTAACACCAGGGTGGGAAGAGCCATTGGTTTAGGCCCTCCCCAGCCTAAATCTTACCAGCCTGCTGCCGCCCGGTCCAGGAGCGCCAATTTTGACGCTCCAGGACCACTGGCACCCGGCTCTTCCCAGTACCCCTGGTGGCATTGGGTACTGGGGTAATAATAGGGGGTTAGTGTTAGCCATTTTATACCGGCTAACACTAGGCCCCGACTTAGTAATGGATTCCGTCTATTAGACGGCTTCCACTACTAAGTCTATAAAGTAAAGAAATAAAGACAAGACACAAGTTTACAAATTTTTTTATTCAAATAAAAACACCCCCACACCCCTCATTGACCATTTTATTAAAAAAAACATTAAAAAAACGCTGGTATAGATAATAATCCACCGGTTCCAAATGATGGAAATAAGGACAATATAGTCTTGAGTAATTAATTGCAAGTGCTTTTGTGCATCTTTTATTGCGTAACATTGATGAAAACAGACATATCCCGACGTTTCGGTGAATGCACCTTTCTCAAGGAGTCTGGAAGTGGATATCAACAGGGAGTGGAAGGAAGATGGGGCTGGTGAGGCAAGGCTGCGCCTGCATGAAGGAGCGGTTCCGGGCAGAATGTAGGCTTCCACACTCGTGTGTGATGAGGCACCGGACAGTCCAGCTGGGCGTAGATCTGCCGAAGGGCTGGTGATGTTGCGAGGCTATGTCGCGGGCTGATCAGTCATCAGCCCGCGACATAGCCTCGCAACATCACCAGCCCTTCGGCAGATCTACGCCCAGCTGGACTGTCCGGTGCCTCATCACACACGAGTGTGGAAGCCTACATTCTGCCCGGAACCGCTCCTTCATGCAGGCGCAGCCTTGCCTCACCAGCCCCATCTTCCTTCCACTCCCTGTTGATATCCACTTCCAGACTCCTTGAGAAAGGTGCATTCACCGAAACGTCGGGATATGTCTGTTTTCATCAATGTTACGCAATAAAAGATGCACAAAAGCACTTGCAATTAATTACTCAAGACTATATTGTCCTTATTTCCATCATTTGGAACCGGTGGATTATTATCTATACTAGATTTACCTCTTTTCCACCTCTACACACTACTGAGTGATACTCCTTTCCTATACAAATTAAAAAAACGCTGGTCATAGACGTAGTCCATGGAATCCGACGTAATCCCCAGGATACCGATATCTGAAAAACAAAAAGGGAGAAACACACAAAAACACACAAACAGGAGCACAACACCCATCATTGTGAGCGGTGTTGTGCACCTTACAGTATGCAGCATCTTTACAGATCGCTGCTTACAGTCTGGCCCCCAAGGGGTTAAGGGAGGATGTATTGCATCTCCCTTAACCCCCTGGGGGCCAGACTGATGTCAGACTGCACCCATCCCAGCAAGGAAGGGGTTAAGTGACCCCCCTTCCTTGCTGGGAGGGGTGCAGTGCTGGGGAGGGGGTGGGGAGAGCTCTATACTCACCCCGATGCGTCCTCTTCGCTGGTCCGCAGCACAATGAAGTCACTGTACTGCGGACCGGCTTATTATATGTGCGCTCAGCCGATCAGCTGAGCGCACATATAATTCTAAATGTTTCTTCTAATAATGCTATTGTCATAACATAATTAGAAGAAACATTTGATGTTTTCATTAAAGTTAAGTGATGATTAGTACAGAATGCTCTATTGCCGGCATATGAATTACCGGCTTATGGAGTTTCCTGTACTAATTAATATTTAATTAAGAAAACACATTTTCGTTTAAATAAATTCAGTTTCGTTGGTCAATAATTTAATTCTAACGAATCCATCATTGTGCAATTAAATATACTGTCAAAAAATAAATATATATATAAATATACATTTATTTATATATATATTTATTTTAACAGTATATTTAATTGCAAAATGATGGAATCGTTTACATTTAATTATTGAACAATAAAAGGGACTTTATTAGACAGAAAATGTGTTTTATTAATTCAATATATTAACCATGAGAGACATCGGCTATAGTGCAGAGGATCGCAAACCCCGGTAATAGCGATTCATGTAAACTGTGTTCCCTGCTTTCCTAGATGCATCCAGAGGTGTTTCCATCACTTTCTTAACATTTTATTTGTTATTTTTAGTTGAACCAGATTTCCAAGTAAATGACCGTATGTTTTGAGCCGCATGTCTATTTTTTCCCACGGCCGGAGTTTCACCCGCACATTTACAGCCGCATAAAAAATACAGCCGCACAGTTACAGCGTGTGAATCCAGCCTAACACTGTGCATTAGGTTTTTCACTACACCAACCTCATAGTTCACAGTTCCTAACACAGTCTCAAATTTAACAAGTGCCACTAGGTAGATTTTGGTATCTCCATGGATACACACTACACTCATGTTTTTACCCGGCACAAAGTCCCCACCCACAAGGCTGGCATGCACCAAGGTGACCAGGCTACCCGAGTCCAGCAAGGCCTTGATAGGATAGTCATTTAATTTAAGGCTGCAGACCTGAGGTTCAGTCTCTAGTCCAGGTGCCGCAACACACACAGGTTCTGCAAACAGCGACTGGCGCCGGCTAGCGTCACACTCCATGGGCTCAGAGGTAAGAGGGCAACAGGCAGCCATGTGTCCCAGTTCGTGGCATCTCCAGCACTGGATTGGCCCTGGTCTCCTTGGCAAGGAGTCCTTTTTGGGGCTAGTTAACCACTTGGGACCATCGCCAGTAGGTTGCCTGCCAGAGACCTCAGGAGCCCTTTTCCCTTTTTCTGCACTCCTCCACACTCCCCCAACAGATGGAAGTCTCTTACCAGCTGATGGCGCAGGTCTGGCACTCCGGGGAGGGGAAGACACAGCAGGGACATCATGGAGGTAGCCCTCAGTCGCTTGGAACCTTTCCACGAGGCTGATGAGGTGGTTGGCATCTCTGGGGTCGCCTTGCCCGAACCAGCGCTGCAAGTCTGGAGGAAGAGCCCTGATGTAGCGATCCACAACAACCTTCTCCAGGATCTGAGCAGGAGTAGAGGTGTCTGGCTCCAGCCATTTTCTTGCCAGGTGAATGAGGTCATACATTTGGGACCTGGCTGGCTTGTCCGGACTGTAGCTCCAGTTGTGGACCCTCCGGGCCCTAACAGCAGCTGTGACTCCCAACCGAGCAAGGATCTCCGCTTTCAGCTGTGTATAGTCCCTGACCTCTTGTGCACTGAGGTCATAGTAGGCCTTTTGAGGTTCGCCAGTCAGATACGGAGCAATGACCTCTGCCCACTCAGCAGCTGGTAGCCTCTCTCGCTCAGCCACCCGCTCAAAGACAGTTAGGAACGCCTCCACATCATCATCAGGAGTCATCTTTTGTAAGGTCTCTCTCACTGTCTTCCGCACACTGACACTGGCAGCTTGGCTTGGCAAGATTACAGTCTCTTTAGCTGTGACAGTCTCTGTCAATGCCGCAATCTGCTTCATAAGGAGTTGATTTGTCTCCTGCTGGGCCTGCATGGCCTCCTGGTGCGCTTTCTGCTGCTGCACAGTAGCTTGCTGTTGCTGCAGGTTTGTTTGAACCAATTGCTTTATCAGCTCCTCCATGCTTGGAGACTCTGCTTGCAACTCTGATGCGGCTTTTACCCAGGACATCAGCAAACCAGTCAACTTTTCTTCCACCGTTGCCCCTAGCAACCACTGTTGCCCGCATCCGAAACACCAATTGTGGGGATCTTTAGTAGGGGGTAGCGAGAATAATGCAGTCCTTATGCCAATTTAACATAAAAAGTCCAACGTCGTTTTATTGTGGCATAAAAATATACATAGCAGCACTGTGCAAAAGCAGGATACAAAATAAACACCTGCCCGGCTGGGCTCTAACTAAACAGAGGTCTCACCTGACTCAACCAAACAGGAACAAACAGCAGCAGTATCTGACACAGGTCAGTGGCTTCCAGGCTCCCAGCAACATTCAGCCCTCTGAGCTGCCTTTTATGAGCTGGAGCGATTAGCACCTGCTTACACCTGTGTGCAAGGTGTGGACTGGAGTGGGGAGGGAATGGCAGGTCCCACTACCAAACCTACCCGCCATTCCAGTAAAATCCAGGCCCGGAAATAATAAACAACAGTTCAGCAGAATATTTCTGCTGAACCACATCTTTCCCGGAGTTTACCATCTCATCCCAGCTAGCAGTCTGGGTGAGATGTACACCCCCTCCAGTATCTTACCATTCACCCTTCTACACTGTACAGATCAATAGCAACTGTTACGATCAATGTGATCGTGGCATCTATATGTTGGGTTCAGGGGTCTGCAATATCAGTTCCAACTGTCTGCCGTGGCCTTCTCCAGGCAAGAAGTAGTAGAGGGTCAATTAGATGATGTCAATGTGGCCAATACAAATGTATTGATCTTCACATTGTTTATAACAGTCTCCTATGGGGGGCTAAAGATGTGTAAAAATTATTTTCCCCCTTATTTGTTAAATTAGAAACCAAAAATTATATTTATATAAATTAGGAAAAATAGTCCGTAGGGTTGTTCCCCTTGGCTTTAAAAGCCCAGCAATGTTTGGCCTGTCAATCTAAACAGTGGGCATTTGCATGAATATGCATAGGGCTGTTATGTCTGAAGAGTGGTGAAGAGAGGGACCACCCTGTCTCCTAATTTGCATAGTTTCTTTAAATTATCTCTCAGCGCTTGAGCAACAGATTGAAATAAGATATTTATGTCCTAATTCTGAGTAAGAAGCCCTATTGTACATTGCCTTTACTTTAGTCAGCAAAAAGCTGCTGAGAGGTCATATTTACTAGATCCCTAAATAGCAGCTGCCCCCTAAGGACAGGAAAGAAAATAACTATGTGATCGCAGAGGGTGTGACTGCTGGGGCCCTGCTGCAACCTTAAGAAATGAGCGGGCTGTCACTGCAGAGAGAAGTCTGTGTTGGAGATTGGCGGCGGTATCATTCAGCGGGGAGCCCAAAGACTCCACAGCAGAACACCAGGGGAGTGCGGTGAGGTACTAATAGTTTCCTTATTATTTTCTATATTACTGCAACACTTTATCAAAAAAGTTTTCTCATGCCTGAGTACCGCCTAAATGTCAAAATAAAACTTTAAATTTGACGTGCCAATATGTACAATAACAGACAGAGGAATTATAATTTAGGGATATTGATGTTTCTTATACAGTTTATGCTATAGTAGATTGTAAGCCTTCATGGGCAGGGTCCTCGCTCCCTATGTACCAATCTGTCATTTATTTTATTTATTACACAAATACAGTATCATTAGACACATAGGGGGGAGATTTATGAAAGGGTGTAAATATACACCTGGTGTAAACTGCCCACAGCAACCAATCACAGCTCAGCTTTCATCTCTGGTAGAATATAAGAGGAGCTGTGATTGGTTGCTGTGGGCAGTTTACACCAGGTATATATTTACACCCTTTCATAAATCTCCCCCATTGAGTGGAATATATAAAACATATCTGTATAAGCTATGCTAGTGCAATATGGGGAAATCCCTAAATAGGAGGAATACTCGTGTTGTGAAATGTAAGCTGCAAAGTAGGATTTGCATTTCTATAAATAGGGTGCATTGCGCAACTAAGATACTGTCTGAAAGCAGAAGGTGTTAGGGCCCTATTTTATCATGCAAAAAAATTGTTATATCGTTCGAATTTAAAGCGACTTTGTACCCACAATCTGACTCCCCCAAACCACTTGTACCTTCGGATAGCTGCTTTTAATCCAATATCTGTCCTTCGGTTCGGCAGGTGATGCAGTTACTGTCCTAAAAAACTTTTTTTAAACTTGCAGCCCAGTGTCAAATTGGCGTAGCCTAGAGTGTCTGTGCCCAAGGCCTGCACCGCCTCTCTGTCCCTCCTCCCCGCCCTCTTCACCATTAGGAATGCTCCTGGGCAGCATTTCTCCTATTCATCCCCTGTGTCAAGTGGTGCTTGGGAGACATCCTACAGAGGAGCATTCCTAATGATAAGTAGGAGGGACGGAGATGCGGTGCAGGGCTAGGGCACAGGTACTATAGGCCATGCCAATTTAACACAGGGCTGCAAGTTTAAACATGCAGTAAACAGTAAACATGCAGACTTTTCATATATCCCCGTTTATCTGTCCAAACATAATGTGGTCTTGCTTCCATAGCAATCAATGAGACTACCATTAGAATGAGCTTGAACAAGTATGTAAGAAGTAGTAAGAAAGCCTTTTTTTACTTTTTGTCAAAATAAGTAAAATTACATTAATAACATTTAATTTTATTTTTTTTTTTACTAAAAAGTATGAACACTCCTAAAAACAATATTACCTTCTGTGCTGCGGATATTACTGCTGTTTCCAAAACATCAATATTTCTGTTCATAAGAGCCAAAGCTTCCTCCCGTGTCACAGGTGCCTGAAATGGGTCTGGGAAAAAGGGAACATGCTCATAGACTGCAGCAAGAAATGTATCCAGGGAATAAATGAATCTTATGCTGAACGCTACAAAGATGAAAACGCTGGATGAAAACATAGTGAAGCCGGTAACAGCAAGGTGGAAGACTATTCTGATATCTATGTGAACTGAGCTAATAGAGTGTGGGAAGATCCCCAAATAGGAGGAATACTAGTGTTGTGAAATGTATGCTGCAATCCCGGATTTGCATGTTCTATAAATAGGGTGCATTGTACAATTATTAAGATACTGTCTGGAAGCAGAAGGTTTTAAGATGAGCACTTAATTTCCCAAGAGGCACTAAAGTTTTTTTTTTTTAATTAATTGCTTTTTCATATACCTTCATTAAAATAAATGCATACTTTTTCTGTATTACTCAACTTGCATTGAGTGGCAGCATTAAGGGGTGACACAAGGGGAATGTGACTGTGGGACAGAGATTGATCAGATCAGAGTGGGGGAATGTGACTGTGGGACAGAGATTGATCAGAGCAGAGTGGGGGAATGTGACTGTGGGACAGAGATTGACCAGAGCAGAGTGGGGGAATGTGACTGTGGGACAGAGATTGATCAGAGCAGAGTGGGGGAATGTGACTGTGGGACAGAGATTGATCAGAGCAGGGGTTTGGGAACTGCAGAGCTTAAAGTGTCACTGTCATTATAAAGTTTGCAATTTACATTTTTTTTTTTTTTTTTGTTATCATGGTAAAAAACAAAGCTGAACTGAAATGCAGGTCCAGTCTCCTGAAGGCAGCTTTTTAGAGTTGTACTGACTGAAAATAAAATCACATGACTACCTCTGTGAGCGCAGATAACCTGGAAAACACAGGATTCCCTGACTACACCTTATAATAAATCTGCCAATTTAAAGTGTGCCTGTTTCTAAAAATAACTTTTGGCATGTCATCACATATGTCAAATAAGTTACTGATCAGAGGGGGTCTCATTGCTGACACACGCTCTGACCAGAAGATATAGCCAGGGAAAGATTAGGGCAGTGCAGTGCAGTCCATCAAAATTCCCCATACAAGACTGTGGGGAATTGACCCGCTCTGGTCAATAACTTTCCATATGTCTGATGAAATGTCCAAAATTTGTTAGCGACAGTGCCCATTAAAAAAAAAAAAAAAAAATTATATTATATATATATATATATACACATACACACACACATTTTTGGCTTTAATGTGCATTCAAAACCAAGACACACACTGCCCACTACCACCATATGGACAATAAGGCCCAACATAGTCCACACATCCCATATACATGCTGTCACCATAAAGGCCCTATTACAAGAAGCGATTATTGGCCATATTCAGCCGATACTAACCGCTCCGACCGATAATCGTTTAGTGTAATAGAAGACAACGATCAGCCGACATTCAGGATGCCGGCTGATCCTTGTCTTTCAACATGTTGGAACAACAACGATGAGGATAGCAGCGATCTGCTGCTGTCGCACAGTGGAACAGGAGCAGCGGCAGCAGACCACCACTATCTTCTATGGGCTGCCTGAACGATCTAGGGGCATGAGAACCAAGCGAGCGCTGACCTGACAGGTCAGCACTCGTTTGCTCTTTTGAATCGCTCCATGTAATAGGGGCTTAAAGGGGTTATCCAGCGCTACAAAAATATGGCCAGTTTCTTCCAGAGACAGCCCCACTCTTGTCTCCAGCTTGGGCGGGGTTTTACTGCTCAGTTCCATTGAAGTGAATGGAGCTTAATTGCAAACCGCACCTGAACTGGAGACAAGAGTCGTGTTGTCTCTAAAAGAAAGTGGCCATGTTTTTGTAGCACTGGATAACCCCTTTAAGGGAATTTTATAGTCCTTTTACCCAGAGCGATTATCGGTTGAATTCTCACGATAATGATCGCATTTGAGCCATAATCGGCTTGTTCATTTACTTAAAATTAGCAGATCACTTTGTGCAAACAGTCTTTCACATATTCATCCTATGTGCGAGATGGGCTTAAGTGATCTCAAAACTATCGCAATAGCGATTTTTTCAAACGTTTTATCTTTTCGTCTAAACGCTGATCGATATAAAAATAAAACCATTGCCTCAAAATCTTTAAACGATTGATTGGCCGAATTATTGCTCAGTGTAAAAGGACCATTAGTTAATAAGGTTAGGATAAAGCAATGACAGGTAAGTTAAATGCAGTTGCACCTGGACGATTGATGTGAATATGACACCCCCCGACCACCTATTAAGCTGGCAGAACTGTTGAATAGGTATCAGTAAAAACATTCAAAACATGTATTTGTAGCCTTGGTGATAGAAGAGATGAGTGGGCACCACGGTAAATCTTAATATCCAGAAGAACAAGAAAGCACAAGTAAATAAATTCAAACACTTTATTGTAACAAAATATATATTATACACACACAACTACATGATTGGGCCCAAAAACCAAAGCCATCATATACAAAGGGTTCCATACAAATGAGTAAATGATTACGGGTATGTTTTTGAGGTGAAACTCTGACCAAAAATAATGACGGACAGACAATAAATATCAAAATACGGCCATATTTTGCCCTAAAAACATTGTATGAACATAGCCTTAAAAGACATACTTTAATATACTACTGCTTCTAATAAAGTCAGAGTATCCAGCTACTGGGCCCCAGCTGCAGATGGCAACAATGTTATATACCTGTAAATCATGCAGTGATAATACTGGGGCAAATATCTAATGGACCAGTGCAGAGAGAACACCCCACACTGCTGCTGTCATCTTTTAAGGAGTGCAAAAAGACAAAAGAGAAAAGGACGACAAGCGCTCATGTGCAGGTTCACAGGTTATCCAAATGGCGGGGTAAAAAAGAAACTTGCTAACCTGAAGGTGGCGGACATAATATAGCCACATAATATTAAAACCTCTCAGGTTCAGAGGGAGTGTCCGTTCCTGCAGCCTGGCATCCTACTTGCCAGATGGAAATCCTCCCGGTGTATAATATGAAGTGTTCCTAAATGGTGAACCACCATAAAAATTCATCCACAGCAAGGGATGTGGAGAAAGAGCTGATTGGAATCTCCGGACAGCACACTTTTCATTATGGCTGGCTGACTGCCACAGTCCGCCACCCTGGTCGCTTCCTGGTAGTGAGAAGAGACCTGGGACATGACGTGGCAGGCTGCTAAGTTATTCATCTGCTATAGTGGTGCCCCGGCTCCAGTGCTGAATAGCTGAGCGGGCCTGCCACGTCACATGTCCCTTCCCACCACCAGGAAGAGACCAGGGACCGCAGCAGCAGACTGCAGCACGGGAGTTAGGGGGGTAAGTGAATGTTATTGTTTTAACGCACCCCCTCTGCAAGCATATTGGAAACAAAGTATCCTGTCCAGAGTTCTCTTTAAAACATTTATGGGCACACTCAACATGTTTCTGAATCAGAACGATCCCTTCTGAGCACCTTTTTTTGTACTTCACCATTCAAGGAATACTTCAGACACCATAGACATTAGACCCATTCACCCATCAGTTCTAGGAGATCTTATTATTACAGACTTAGCTTGCGGAGCAGAAATCAGCAGAAAGTTTCCAGATATAGTGTTAAGCCCGTATTCCACGGGTCGTTAAGAGGAGCAAACCTATTACAGTGAAAGGGTTCCCATAATGTATCCATCCTGACACTGACCACACTGTATGTTTGTTCTAAATATAGACCAGTAAAACTTTATTAATATTACACAAAACAAAATATATTATATATATTCTATATTAGAAATACAACTTCTATATAGGCTATGTTCACACTATGTATTAAAGGGAAACAATCACACACAAATTGGCCATAAAGATAAGGAAACGTGCTGGTACATCAGCCAGCACGCTTCCTAACCACCCCCCTGTCCCCTCCGTCCCATGAACATTCAGCCCGCAAAGTTAGTTTAATAGTGTCCCGCGCTGTATGCAAATTACCATCTAAGTAGTCAAGGTGGGCGGGCGGCTGGTCAAGTAGTCACGGTGGGCGGGGGCTTCGTCATGTAGTCACAGGCTCCTGGGCCGCCTCCGGTGCTGTAATCACGCCCCTCCGGGCGTGTTGTAAAGCGGCTCCTGGTGACGTCACTCGGGGGGGCCGGCATTGCACGTCGGCCACGCCGACGTCTTTACTAAGCTGCGCAAGCGCAGTACAGCAGCGTCTTCTCAGGCTGCACTGCGCATGCGCAGCTTAGTAAAGATGTTTTTAAAAGTCTGCAATGTGTTACTTTTCTTTTTTTTCAATTAGGCTAAGTTCACACTGCGTTTTTGTAGTTACTTTAAAAGAATATTCTACTCAAACATAACTTTTCATATTTTGCTGCCCATGGTGAGACTAATAATTTATTTCATACCTGTTATCATCTATTCAGTCTCCTTTCCCCAGTTCTGAGCTCCTGCCTTCTGCTAAAGACACAAAAAACTGTGTGTGAGCTTTATTCTCTGAATCTCCCTCCCTTCTGAGACAGGTGATGTAAACAAGTCCCTGGTAGGAATGGTCCGAACCTGCCGAGGTTTGGGTTCGTACGAACCCGGACTCTCGGCAATGATTCCCGCTGTCTTTAACCTCCGTGGAGAGGGTGGATACAGCGGGAGGACCGCCTGGAAAACTGGTATACAGCCACAGCCGAAGGCTGTATCCCAGTTTTCCAGGCGGTCCTCCCACTTTATCCACCCTCTCCACAGAGCGGGCAGACAGCGGGAATCATTGCCGAGAGGCCGGGTTCGTACGAACCCGAACCTCGGCATGTTTGGACCATCCCTAGTCCCTGGCAAGCTTTGTCTGTAACTTTGTAGCTTCTGTGTAATGCTGGGATGAACTCACTGTGATTAATCCTCCCAGCATTACAAAGTTGCAGATAGGGACTTGTTTACATCTGCCATCTCAGAAGGGAGGGGAAGGAGGGGGAGATGGAGAGAAAAGCTCATACACACAAAAATCCGGATTTTTATTTTTAACAATGTAAATCAATGGAAACGAATATGTTAAATGGACTGCAAAAACACAGTGTGCACCTATCCTTACCCATTAAAAAATTTCAACAGATTAATTTTTTTTTAATCATTTCTATCTAACATGGTACAAAGATATTTTCTCTCCTGTACAATGAAAGACATTTTTAGGCCACAACCACACAATGTCTTTTTTTGGCCGTTTGGCTGACTTTACTTTGGACAGCCATCATTTTACGGGCCAAACGACAGATGTTATTTCAAAACAACAGCCATTACTTGTGGAATAATGGCCACTGTTTGGCCGTGAAATTATAGCCCTTAAAAAAAAAAAGGCTGTTAAACATAAAAAAACGTTGTCTGGTCATGACCTTATTACGTAAAAGGGCCTTAAAATGCCAGGGATATTAGTTTATATGTCATAGTAAATCTTAAAATATATTAATCGGGAAACATTACACAATGTTGTCACCTTTATGAGTTCTTAGATTATGGTACCCTTGGGCAGCTGGCACTGTTGGAAGTTCCTGGTAAAGACTAGTCCACTGCCCGGAAATGTACCACCATTGTTATGCTGAGCAATAAGACTTGACCTAAGTTACTCACTCACTTCAACAAACCAAATGTAAGTGACTCAATCACAAGATCAGGAATTCTACAGTATGTAAAACTTATATGAATGCCATCCATGTAACTTGAAGGGCAATGGTACAGAAGGAAAATCACAGTGTGAGTCTTCACTTGGCTTTATCATTCTTCTTGTAGCAAAGGCTGCCTTTCTTGAACTGTACTGTTACTTTCCATCAAGCTTGACCTGTCAACAGAAAGCCATATTATTCATACCAGCAAAATGGTTAATATTTAAAAAGGCACTGTCACAAAAAGAAGTCAACAGGTGTTTTGCAATATACTTTATTTTTTTCTATGTTTGAATCAACATTATACATATGGCCACTAGTTGTCTCCCTTCACTGCTCAAGTGTACAGCTGCTGTGCATCCACATTTAGTAACAGAGTAATCTGGGGGTGCTCGCATTGTATGGTCAGCTCTCCTGTCACACAGCACCTAAACCTCTGTAACCATACTGTGACATTATACTGACTGAATTGTTACATAACAAAGAGCATTATCTCCTAGTACGGATGCAAAGTTAAGATCAATTAGCAAAAAGCAATAAAAGAATAATATAATTATCCTAAGTTAATTGTCCTTGGTTGATATACAATATGCATGATGAACAGGTGTCTTTCCTTGTTTTTTTTTTGTTTTTTTAAGAGAAAAGACCAAATATCAACATGAAGGGAGCATGGAGCACAGTTTGGTCACATGTATAAGGTTGATTTAACCCCTTAGTGCTGCAGCTAGTTTGGTCCTTAAATGAGAAGTCCGGCAAAAATTTTTATTTAAGTATTGTAGTGCCGCCCCCCCCCCCCCCCCCCAAAGTTATACAAATCACCAATATACACTTACTACGGGAAATGCACATAAAATGCTTTTTCCCTGCACTTACTACTGCATCAAAGCTTCACTTCCTGGATAAAATGGTGATGTCACGACCCGACTCCCAGAGCTGTGCGGGCTGTGGCTGCTGGAGAGAATGATGGCAGAGGGACGCTCAGTGTCCCTCCAGTGCCCTGTGTCCCTCAGTGTCCCCCTGCCATCATCCTCTCCAGCAGCCACAGCCCGCACAGCTCTGGGAGTCGGGTCGTGACATCACCATTTTATCCAGGAAGTGAAGCCTTGATTCAGTAGTAAGTGCAGGGAAAAAAAGCACTTTATAAGCATTTCCCATAATAAGTGTATATTGGTGATTTGTATAACTTTGGGGGGCAATACAGTACTTTAATAAAAGTTTTTACTGGACTAAGCTTATTTTTTCAAAATCTGACTTGTCTCACTTTATGCTGTTATAGCTCAGTGATGCTATATTGTATACTAGCGATTCTGAGAGCTTTTTCTTCCGTAACATGTAGTACTTTATGTTACTGGCTAAATTTGGCAATTATTTTTTGTGAAAAACCTCAAAATATCATGTAAAATTTGAAAGACTTGCATTTTACAAACTTTGAAATTCTCTGCTTCTAAAAAAGGAAGTCATATCATTAATTAGTTACTGAGTCAAATTAACAATATGTCCTCTTTATTCTGGCATAATATATCTGGTAAACACATTTTACTTTTAGGTTGTTATGGGACTTAGAAATGTATCAGCAAATTATCAAATTTTCATGAAAGTTTCCCAAACTGTTTTTTTTAGAGCCCAATATTATTTTAAATGGATTTAGGAGGCTTACATACTGGAAACCACCAGAGGGGCCCCATTTTGGAAACTACACACCTTAAAGAATTAATCTAGGGGTATAATGAGCATTTAGACCCTACACGGGCTTGAGGAAAGTATTCACCATTAGGCCATAAAAATAGGAAAATATAAATTTTCCAATGATATTTCCGTTTAGATTAAAGTTTCTCATTTTCACAAGGAACATGTGAGAAAAAGCACCACAAAATTTGTAACACAGGTTCTCCCGAGTACAATGGTACCCCATATGTGGGCATCAGTAGTGTAATTTTGGTGGGGGCAGAGGGGGAGGCTGCTCCCGGGCCCACACAGGCAGGGGGCCCAGGCAGGGGGCCCACTGAAGATCTCACCAGTTAATGCTGTCTGCAAAAGCTATTGCTATTACAGCTGAATGCAGCAGGGTGATTTACAAGGAAAGTCACTTTTGTGGCCACAAGAGGCCGTTCCCCCCCCCCCCCCCCCTTAGAGCTGCAGGACATGAGTGATGTTGTGCGCTTACAAAGCAGCTGCTTTGAAATTGAGATCATAGGTAATCTAAAGGTGGTTTTGGGTAATGTATAGGTGGCTACAGCAATCTGAAGGTGTTAAAGGCAATCTGGGGTGGTTACGGGTAATCTGGGATTAAACCGCAACTATTACTATAATGAAATTGTCTGTTGCTTTTTTATACTTTTCACTTTTTGTACTTTTCCACATTTTTTTTTACTGTATTACTATGATCACTGTGATATGTTGTATCACAGTAATCACAGTTTACTGACAGGGTCCAAATTGGTCCCTGTGGAGTCGGGGTTGTGCAGTCGGAGTCGGAGCTAGTTTTGGCTGAAGTCAGAAAAAATGTACCGACTCCTACTCCAGCTGTAAAAAAATAAATCTTTTAAAATGTTATAATTGAGTTTTTCACATGGATTTTTATAAATGTTCCTCATTAAAATAGTTTATGTTCTATCAATCTAAGCTCTTTATTTATAAAAACCAGAAAAACCCTCTCACATACATTCAGGGAAAAGTTGATGGTCTCTATTTGCCAGCTTGTTTCTGAGCTGGAAGAGTCCACTGTGTGGGGGGAGATCAGAGCTGTTGTCTCCCTGGATGCTGGATGACTGTATATGAGCAGCAGTGTAATATGAAGATATCCTGTGCAATATAGGTCTCACCTCTTTTTATGCGCTTCCCAGGTATAATATAATATAGTGAGTACAAACTGCAAAAAAAAAAATCAGAAATAGTGACTATTAAATCCACAAATATCTCTAGCATGTCGATAAATAATTCTGTGTAACTTACAGCCACCAGAGGTAAAAGTCCTTGACAAGCAGCTGCCCATTCAAAATGAAGCTTCTCATTCAGAAACCCACCAAGTGTTGGGCCTACAAATGATCTGAAAAGAAAAAAAAGAAAAACAACGGAACCAAATTTAATATACAGTGCAGAAGATTTCCAATTCAACAGCATAACATGTTATCAGCAGTATCAATGTATCATGGTAAACATGAAATGTAACTCTGCATATGAAAAAAGTAAGGTAGGACCAGCACCAATATATAGCATAGGTACCTAAACCGGGACTAATTATTTAAAAAGGACCTGTAGCCAAACTAAAAAATGAGATTTTTTTCATAAATAACTTCAGGTGTCCTGACTACACAAACTTATAGTTTTTTGGTATGCCTTCTGTTCCCGAGATAAGTGGGTTCATAGATTGTCTGACAATTCAGTTAACAGTCAGATGGTCCTGACCTTAATCGTAATAATGGGATCAGATGGCAAGCATGATTATACATGCATGTATATACCCACTTTTTCTTTGGGATTTACATTTTTAAAATATAGTAAGGGTGCGTTCACACTTACAGGATCTGCAGCAGATCCGCAGCAGATTTGATGGTGCAGATTTGATGCTGTTTTTAGTTACTTAAATGAAATCTGCTGCGGATCTGCAGCAGAAAATAAGCTGCGGATCCAGTAAGTGTGAACATATCCTAAAACAACTTAAAGGGGTAAAAAAAATCTTTCAAATAAACTGGTGTCAGAAAGTGCCAGAGATTTGTCATTTACTTCTATAAAAAAAAAAAAAAAAAAAAAAAAAAAAATCTTCCAGTACTTATCAGCTGCTGTATGTCCTGCAGGAAGTGGTGGATTCTTTCCAGTCTGGAGAGCAGGAGAGGTTTTCTATGAGGATTTGCTACTGCTCTGGACAGTTCCTGTCATGGACAAAGGTGGCAGCAAAGAGCTCTGTGTCAGGCTGGAAAGAATACACCACTTCCTGCAAGACATTCAGCAGCTTATAAGTACTAGAAGACTGGAGATTTTTAATAGAAGTAACAAATCTTTGCCACTTTCTGACACCAGTTGATTTGAAAGAAATTTGCTGGAGTACCCATTTAAAAGGGAATGTATCATCAGATAATGAGAGTGTTTAAAGAGGGTTATCTACATAAGAACTAAAAATTTAAATGCTCCCAAACCTAGCTGGTGTTACTCACCAATTCCCCCTGGGTATTTTCAGCCATCTCCTGTCTTTCTAGCCCCTGCTATTCCTAAGTTACAAGTTTTTCTAAAAGTCGATCTAGCGCCGGCCAGGAAACTACATTTCCCATCATGCATCTCCCTGATTGGTCGGCTTGCATTCTTGCCCCCCCTTATCTTTCTTTCCTGCCCACTGCTGTCATTACTATTGCACAGTAAACACAGGACTGTTTTTCCACTGATTTTGCATCACATCACCCCAATTTGTATTCCCTAGTAGCTGATGATGTAGCAGGCCTAAAGTGTGCACAGTTCTACTTCCATCCACATTCTAACATCCAAAACCCTTACAGTATACAGAGCTGTGACACAACGACAGGTTTATATGCCTGCATTCACTGACAGGAATCAGAGATAGAAAGAACTATAACTTTTCATATTACAGAAACACAAGTCTATTGAAGCAGCACTTTTACTAGCAGTGATCAAGTACAAGTCAATAGACAGCTAACCCGGCCCCCAGAGGGGAGATCACATGTCCTGTGTCTACAAAAGGGGTGAGGGTCCCATTCCTGGGACTTTTATTCATCAAATTATATTGTATATCTTTAACCCCTTAGTGACCCATGACGTATCTCATACGTCATGGTGCCGCGGGGGGTGTTCAGAGCAGGGTCCCGCGGCTAATTAAGCCTCTAAGTGCAGCTGTCAAACCTGACAGCTGCACTTAGAGGCTTTGTACACAGCATCCCTGGTGTCTAGTGGGACGGATCTCCCCCCCTGCAGCGGGCCTCAGCAATCTATGACCGATCTGATGGATCTTTGCTGTGTATATACACAGCATTGATTTCTATGAGAGAGCAGTGCTGTGTATATACAAGTCCCCCAGGGGGACTTCTAGTTAAAGTAAAAATAAAAGTAAAAAATTTTTTTATTAATAAAAATTCCCCTCCCCTATTAAAAGTCCAAATCACCCCCCTTTTCCCATTTTATAAATATAAATAAATAAACATATTTAGTATCGCCGCGCGTGTAATCGCCCGAACTATTAATTAATCACATTACTGATCTCGCACGGTAAATCAAATCTCGCATCAAATCCAGAAAAAATGTATCATATAAAAAGTGATCAAAAAGTCATATATGCGCAATCAAGGTACTGATAGAAAGAACACATCATGGCGCAAAAAATGACACCTCACACAGCCCCATAGACCAAAGGATAAAAGAGCTAAAAGCCTGGGAATAGAGCGATTGTAAGGAACGTATATTTGTTAACAATGGTTTGAATTTTTTACAGGCCATCAGATAATATAAAAGTTATACATGTTACATATCGCTGTAATCGTAACGACTTGAGGAACATGTATAACAAGTCAGTTTTACCATAGGTCGAACGGCGTAAATGCAAAACTCCCCAAAATCAAAACAAATTCCTTTTTTTTTCAATTTGACAGCGCAAATGATTTTTTCCCGGTTTCGCAGCACATGTTATGGAAAAATAATGCCTGTCATTGCAAAGTACAATTGGTTTCGCAAAAAATAAGGGCTCATGTGGGTCTCTAGGTAAAAAACTGCAAGTGCGATGGCCTTTTAAACATAAAGTGGAAAAAGCAAAAGTGCAAAACGAAAATTGGCTTTGACCTTAAGGGGTTAAGGGTCTCAGATTTGAATTTGCTGGTAATGGGACCCTCTGATTTTGACAGATAAACATAATTTATTAAACACATTAACAAAAATTTGTTTTATCATGACGGTACATACCCTGAAGACCACATTGCACCGAACAGTCCAGATATTAAGCCCAAGGTACTTAGGCCTTCTTCAAAGCCATTCTCACTGGGAGCAAATAAAGTGTGAACAATACAACAGTTAGTAATATATAAAACTAAAAACTTAAAGTAAATAGACCTTGGCTATGTTCACACACAGTATTTCCGTTAGTCTACTACTTTCCACTGACTATGGCTGTGTTGTATGAACACAGCCATAGTCTGCTCACAGGCCCCAAGGGTCAACCTAGAGTAATGTACTAGACATTAAAAAAAACTATGCATTGTGAATTAGTATTTATAGTCTTTCCTTCATTCTTACATCTGTGCCACCCTCAACACCTACCATTTATAAGATTACACAGAGGAATACTGAATATCATACTAAGATGTTATTATAATTATATAACATACTTACTATGCTGCACTGAGCATTTCTGGATAAACCGGTATAGCAGACAGGCCTATACAAAATCCATCCAAAACCAGCACAAAGATAAACAGCCAGAGTTTACTGCAAAGGACAAAAAAAATATGTTAGGGATTTTTTTAAATAGTTTTTAGGGGTCAGGATCATGTTTGTAGTGATTATATATTTCTTATTATGAGATTACCAAGAAAGAGGCAATACTTGTCTGATCACATTGGTGTGCCAGTCAATTGTTCTATATACTTTGTTCTTGTGCTAGTATATGGATCTTCTTATATAGAGACTGAGCACCCAGAAATCTTGTGGATATTGTGCGTTGTGTATTCTTTTCCAGTTAGTGAGGAGAGTTTGCCATCTATCGTGTCTAAATGTTTAGAATACTTGGTTAGAGGTGTTAGAGCACCATCTAGGGCCAGCAGTGCGGTAACGCAGGAAATATACTATCCCTAATTCAGCTTTATATATACAGTGGTACCTTGGGTTAAGAGTAACTTGGTTTAAGAGCCTTTTGGTTTAAGAGCTCACAGTTTTTCAAAATTGTGACTTGGTTTAAGAGCATTGCTTTGGTTTAAGAGCTCCCTGTACTGGGTGGGAGGGTGAGTGGGGGAGGGGCATATTCTGCATAGTGGGATCTACAACACTGTACTCTGACCCAGAAAGTCTCCCTCACCTTCCAAATCATAGCAGATCCACTTCAGGCTGGGGCTTACATAGGAGGACAGGACTGTGGAGGTAATCTCTGCATAGCTGTAACCCCTCTCTCCCTGGGCAGAGAGTGTTGCATCTATGTGCCCACATCTGCCCTGCTCATTCCTTCATGCTCCCTGCAGTCTCTGTCAGTCCTGATTGGTCCATGCTGAACACACCCCCTTCCTCATTGCTGTCATGTGACCACACAGACCTCTGACAGCCGCCCTGCTTCTCTATTCTAGCCTGTTGTACTACACTACTGCATTATGGAGATCTGCAGTTCTATCCTGTATCTACAAAATGCTGCTGTTTTTCAGGTTTATGCCCTTACTATACATTATACTCCACATGCTGACTGCTATACTGTACAGTAACTTATATGACATTGAGCTGTTTTTCATTGTTTTATCTGTTCTAAATGTTATTCAGAATATAAAATCATTATTTTTGGGGTGTAGAACCAATTGTCTGCATATCAGTAATTTCTTATGGGAAAATTTGCTTTGGTTTAAGAGTGGATTTGGATTACAAGCACGGTCCCGGAACGAATTATGCTACTTAACCTAAAAAAGTGGACAAAGTCGCAGGCCAACCTCACTGCCGCATGTAGCTCCCCTGATGCACAGACCGAAATGTCCACAGATCTTGCCCCTATGTCATATCTATAGTTTACCTTAAATGCTACACTTTTATAAAACCTCCCACCCACCTTCATACAAGCTCCCCATCCATAGTACCCACATTTTGAAAAAGTAGTTACCCCATTATTTTCCCCAAGCAGTAGGTAGTGCCATAATAGTGCCTTATATAATACTCAGCCCCCCCTCAATAGTTCCTCATATAGTACTCAGCCCCCTCATTAGTGCCCCATATAGTAATCATTACACAGAATAGTGCCCCATATAGTAATGATTACCCCTTAATGGTGCCCCATATAGTACAAAGCCCCTCTTAATAGTGCCCCATAAAGTAATCAATGAGCTCCAATAGTGCCCCATACAGTTGTCAATTGCCCTAGAAGCTCCTCCGCCCACAGGATGACCACGGCACACATCGAGCACGCTGTCTGTGCCAGGTACGTTCCGCAGAAGATTATAATATGGGCAGCGCAGGAGGCTGTAAGGACCACCCATATTATAACTAACTGCACTGTCTGTGGGACAGCTATAGAGAATCAACTGATTTCCCCTGCAGGCCAAAAATAATGGCACCGCGGGCCAGCGCTCGATAGGCCTGTTCTAGTAGATTAATGTAAAATATTGAAATCTAATTAACAATATAGCACAAAGTCATTTTAGTTTTAAAGCACCTTGTTTAACCTGTGTACTTTACAGCCCATAAAACCAGCACTGAAGGTCATCACACATTCAACTATGACATTTTATACTATAACATGAACCCACCTTTCAATGTGGAATATAGGTGCAGGTCCTAACATAAAGAAGCACAATGCGGTACCAAGGTTGCCAACAATGAGAAGCCATTTCCTCAATTGCTGTATTAAAAGAGAACAAAAAACAAGTTTAATTATACTGAAAACCAATTAGGCAACGTCAGTACGAATCATACTTACAGGTAACTTGTCACTTATCACTCCAAGAAGAGGTGAACTTATTGAATATGATAAAGCGAGGCCAAGAAAAACTAATCCGACGTAACCGACCTGTAAATGAAACTGGAAACAGAAAAGCGGAGAACTATTTAAACTGCAACATAAGAGAAGATTTTATGAATGATTTCACTAAAGATTACAAATACATAAATGTCCATTATTACTTATAGAATATACTGTAGCGTCCCTCCTCCCCACCCTCTTCATCATTAGGAATGCTCCATGTAAATTGCCTCCTATTCCCCAGCTGTGGCAGCCCGACACATAGGCTGGATCGTTAAGGACTTGTGCAATGTTCAGCATGGAGAAAATGTTTCAGTGGAATTCCTAATGATGAAGAGGGTGGGAAGGAGGGACAGAGGGGTGGTGCAAAGTTAGGGCACAGATACTCCCGTTTGGCACGGGCTTCAAGTTTAAAAGTTGTTTTTTAGGACAATAACTGCATCACCTGCCGTACGGACCACAGGGAAGATCTTGGATTAAAAGCAGCTATCCGGAGGCACAAGTGGTTTGGGGGGGGGGGGGGGGGGGGGTCAGATTGTGGGTACAGAATCGCTTTAAGATATTAAAGTGTACTTGTTATTATAAAAAATGCTTGACCTGCCAGACAAACATGTTAAAAGCTTGATGGGTGCGAGTCCAACATGTCCGGTCATAGCGGAGTCCCGCCTCGGCCGATAATGGCTGAGCCGCCTTGAGATGTTACATCTCAAGCCGCAGCTCAGACCAGGACCCGGCGCTGGAACCGGGGACATAAGTGACCGGAGGCTTCTATATCCACCCTCCCCCCGACCGTACAATAAAAATGACCCCAGCCCTTTAAGTACAAAATACTTACTGTTTCTGTAACAAAAAGTGACATGGTTGGGTCCAAAAATCCTAAAGATGCACTCAATGAAAAAATGGTAAAACACATTAACATAATCTTTGGCAGCTTGAGTAAAGTCCAAAAAGAGTCTTTTCCAGGTATAGAATCTGAAAGAAATAATGAAACACTGTAAATAAGGTGCTTTATTTTTTGAGTATTTATAATACTGGGACATTAAAAGCTAAATTAGCCCTATAGAGGAACACTGCTTTTAGAGCAGTAACCTAGAAAATGAGCTGCCAACAATGGGAGAGAAAGAGCTGCATTTCAGAAGGAGACAAGTTTGCTAAATGATTCCATTAACAAAAAGATATAACTGGATGAGCTTTATGAGATGGGAATTCCCCCTCAAAATGAGAGGCAACCTTTAACAGTTTATGAGATTGTAGTCCAGGTCAGTTATCACAACAGATGTTCCAGTTTTTATAATATTGGTGTGCACTCTGTCAGATGGTAAAACAGCTGAATTGTCTTTAACCCCTTCATGACCAAGGTCATTGATGCCCGGATGCTCGGGACAAATTGAAGCAATGTTTCTCCTCGTCTTCTAAGAGCCATAGCGCTTCTATTTTTCCACCTACAGGGCTGGTTGGGCGGGTCATTTTTTTGCGCCATGATCTCTAGCTTTTATTGTTATCATACTGGTGTAAGAGAAAAATTTTATTTGTTTTTTAAGTTTTTTCTAATATATAATTTAAAAAAATCAGCAATCCTGTTTTTTTTCCACTTTCCACTTTTCATTCACGCTGTTCAGGGATTTTTTTTTGTTTAGATATGTTTTAAAACTTTTTTTTACACATTTTGTATTGCATATATAACGTATGTATGCAATGCTATTATTGCATATACTGATGAATGCTATGCTATAGTGTTTTTGGCGATCTGTACATAGAGACTGCCTGAGAGCAGAATTTATGCAAAGATTGAAGACCCGACAGGACCGAGGTAAGTGGCTTACCCCCGCCTGTTAGTACAAGTGATTGGGAATCCGTCCCGATCGATCAGTGACATGTCCTTGTCCTGTTACGGACTATCTTAAACGCTGGGATTGCTGTGCATTGCAGCATTTAAGGGGGTTTATAACAGGCAGCTACATGACCACTACTGCCTGTCATTAGCTCTGGAGCCGGCCACACTGATGTGTGTGGGACCGCTCGCATTGTAGCGGTCCCGCACACATTTAAAGCCCTTGCAGCAGGAATGTGTATACGTTCCTAGACTGAAAGGGGTATGTGCAGTAGGAACGTATTTATACACATTATGGACAGGTACGGGGTAACCAGGGAACTATATTGTGTATAGAAATATGTACCGTATTTTCCGGACTATAAGGCGCGCTTAAAATACTATGATTTTCTAAGAAATTGTAAGTGCGCCTTATAGTCCAGTGCGCCTTATATATGGACCGGGACAGCTCCGGCCTCCATGGCGCAGATAGGCTGCTGAGCTCACATCTCCCCGCCGCACAGCACAGCGCAGCGCTTCCTCACCTGGACTCCCGGCCCATGGCTCCGCAAGCCTGTCCTGCTGTCCCGCTCTCCCGCTGTAGCGCTGTACCGCTCTCCGCAGCCCGGATACAGGCTCAGGCATAGGCTTCAGGCATAGACTTTCATTCAATAGCGCCACCTAGTGGCCGGAGGTTATAGAGCAACATTGTACTGTACTGAGGCTCCTAACTATGGTGGCCACAATGCTCCATGCAGAATTTTGCCAACGGGACTCGCTGGCAGAATTCTGCCTATCCTGCATGGTGCATTACGGCCACCATAGTAAGGAGCCTCAGCACTGTGACATAGTAAGGAGCTTCAGTAAATACAGTACTGTGATCAGCAGGTGACATAGTAAAGAGCCTCAGTAAGTACTGTGATCAGCAGGTAACTTCGTTTTTCGTTCGTTCTAACTTATACACTATAATGCGGTGCGCCTTATAGTCTGGTGCGCCTTATAGTCCGGTGCGCCTTATATATGAACCTAGATGGCTTAGCAGGCTAAAATTGAAGGTGCGCCTTATAGTCCGAAAAATACGGTATGTTTTATGGTTTCAAACTGACATTCTGCATTTGGCCACAAGATGCCGATGTTTTGCAGTGCACAGCCTGTGCTGTTAAAGGAGAAGTCCGGCCCAAATTATTTTTTTATATGTTATTACTGATGGAAAGTTATACAATTTTCTAATGTACATTAATTATGGGAAATGCTCATATACTGCTATTTCCCTAATTTAGTGTATCAGGAAGTGTTAGAATGATCTCAGAAGCAGTGACGTCACGAAGAATGGTGTAATTCCTATGTGTCCAGCAGGGGGCGCACTATATATAGAAGTCAATGAGTACAATTGACTTCTATATATAGTGCGCCCCTGCTGGACACTCCATTGGAATTACAATGGATGTGTATGTGAATGTAATATACAGTGTTTTTGATTGAATACATTTATGAAATACTTTGGGGAGCAAGTGTCCTTGCTCCCCAAAGTATTCCATAAATGTAAGCAATCAGTACATCACAGTAAGCCCGCCGAACTGCCGCCGCCCGCCGCCGCTACCGCCGCTACCGAACGCCCGCCGCTCTGGACTACACTCAACTACTACTCTCCCCACCTGCTCATAGCATGCACAGGTGATGAGAGAGTAGTAGATGGGTTATATCTCTGAGATCTCCGCCACTGATGCCGCGCAGGGGAGCCGCTCATCACTGCAGCTATTATCCCCCTCCTGCTTCTTCCTTACTCTATCTGATGGCTGACTCCCCGCCCGGCCGCCGGCACGTGTGATCGGAGAGCGGTGGCCGGGAGGGGGGAGTCAGCCATCAGATAGTGTAAGGAAGCAGCAGGAGGGGGGAGCGGAGGGGGATGATAGCTGCAGTGATGAGCGGCTCCCCTGCGCGGCATCAGCAGCAGCGGCGGCGGAGATCTCAGAGATATAACCCAGCTACTACTCTCCCATCACCTGCTCATGCTATGAGCAGGTGGGGAGAGTAGTAGTTGAGTGTAGTCCAGAGCAGCGGGCGCTCAGTAGCGGCGGCAGCTTTTTCATAAATGTATTCAATCAAAAACACTGTATATTACATTTACATAAACATCCATTGTAATTCCAATGGAGTGTCCAGTAGGGGGGCACTATATATAGAAGTCAATTGTACTCATTGACTTCTATATATAGTGCGCCCCCTGCTGGACACTCTATAGGAATTACACCATTCGTCGTGACGTCACTGCTTCTGAGATAATTCTAACACTTCCTGATACACTAAATTAAGGGAAATAGCAGTATATGAGCATTTCCCATAATGTACATTAGAAAATTGTATAACTTTCCATCAGTAATAACATATAAAAAAATTATTTTGTCCGGACTTCTCCTTTAAGGCTGTGTTGTTGTCAAGGAAGGTGAACTTGACATTTGGAAGATGTGCCCTGAGGGAAGAAGGAGGAGGAGCTAAGGGAAGTCTGAAGCAGCCTTTTTGATGAGTGAGCTGTCTGTAGTTGATGCAGACTGAGAGACCTTATGCTATCCACGTGAAGTATCCTTCTTCTGGGACCCCACGACTGCTGTGGAGAGCAGCTATACTAGTCTGTGCCTCGGCCCTGTTGAGAGATTCGCTGAGATAGCATAGGAGCTGTGTCAAATCCAGTTGTGAAGAGAAACCACCGCCATATTTGCTACAGATCTTTGGCAAGAGGGGACACCTCATTCAGTAACCTCGACCATACATCTATCTAAAGGAGACCCGGAACAGTAAGCGTGCATACAAATCTTTCTGGGACAGATATTGGGCCTGTAGATAGTTTAGTCTGGGCTATTCTCTGTGACAGGCCACATTATATTGTGTAAGTGACATCACAGCATACTCAGCCATTAGTCTTATTATCTTGTTATTTATGTATTTGGGAACAGTGTAAATAATTTATAAGATTGTGAGCTGCTGTGCTACACTGCAAAAGCCCATGAGATGCACCACCACATATTGGTTCCTGTTTTTTCAAGGGATTGGTAGCAGTGACGGATTAAATGTACCCTGGGCCCCGGGCTGTCCCCCCTACCTGGGCCCCCCTCCTTCCGCTTCGTACACAACTGACCCCAACTAGAAAAAAAATACACTAATTTCTTTATAGTAAACTATTAACTTTTATCGTATGTATGATGCACCTAGGACCCAAGTACAACAGCTGCAGGCACTACAACTCCCAGCATGTACTGACAGTCTGCATCCCTCAGGATATGCTGGGAGTTGTAGTGCCTGCAGCTGTTGTAGTTGGGTTCTAGTTTAAAAGTTTGTGCTAGTGTACTGTAGTGACCGCAGGGCTGTGTCAGTACACTACCGCAAACAATACACTGACCCATTAAGACACCAATGGTACACAGGCTCTGCACAGTATAGAAGCGATTACAGTGCAGTTACTAATGACTCACAGGTGACGTCTTCTCCCATTGCCGTCGCTCACTTTTTGCTTTCTTCTCCATCTGGCGCAGCATCATGAAGACTTCTCCGTGCAGGGGGAGAAGCTGGGGGGTGCAGGGGAAGAGGCTGGGGGGTGCAGGGGGAGAAGCTGGGGGGTGCAGGGGGAGAGGCTGGGGGGGGCAGGGGAAGTAGGGGGGCAGGGGGACAGGCTGGGGGGCAGGGGAGATGCTAGGGGGCAGGGGAAGTAGGGTAGCAAGGGGAGCAGCAGGGGGTCAGGGGTGAAGCTGGGGGGCAGGGGAAGTAGGGTGGCAGGGGGAGAAGCTGGGGGTGCAGGGTGAGAGGCTGGGGGGCAGGGGGAGAAGCTGGGGGCAGGGGGAGCATCAGGGGAGAAGCTGGCAGTGCATGGGGAGATTCTGGGGGCAGGGGGAGCATCAGGGGAGAAGCTGGCGGTGCAGAGGAGATTCTGGGGGGCAGGGGAAGTAGGGTGCCAGGGGGAGAAGCTGGGGTGCAGGGGGAGAGTCTGGGGGGCAGGAGGAGCAGCAGAGGGTGCAGGGGGAGAGTCTGGGGGCAGGGGGAGCAGCAGGGGGTGCAGGGGGAGACGCTGGGGGGCAGGTGAAGCATCAGGGGAGAAGCTGGGGGTGCAGGGGGAGATGCTGGGGGGCAGGGGAAGTAGGGTGGCAGGGGGAGAATTTGGGGAGCAGGGGAGAAGCTGGGGGTGCAGGGGGAGAGGCTGGGGGGCAGGGGGAGCAGGAGGGGAGAAGCTGGGGGGCATGGGAGAAACAGGGGGAGAGGCTGGGGGGCGGTGGGGGAGACGGAGCGGACGAGGGCAGCCGGAGGGCAGGGGGAGCAGAGGCAGGCTGGGCAGGCCCGCTGGGGTGCAGCTTAGGGGCCGGCGTGAGCTTCCAGCAGAGAGAGCCTGTATCCTAGGCCGGAAGCTCACAGCTGCAGCCCCGCGGTCCCAAACTTCTCTCGGAGGCGGCGCGCACATGTGACGTCATCGCCGAGCACGAGAGTTCGGTCATCACGGGGCTGCAGCTGTGAGCTTCCGGCCTGGGATACAGGCTCTCTCTGCTGGAAGCTCACGCCGGCCCCGAAGCTGCGCCCTCAGCTGAAGATGATTGTCCGGACTCCAGAGGCAGGAGAGAGGCTGGGCGGGAGCTGGGCGCGGCTGCAGCCAGCCGTGGCGTACGCATGCAATGACGTCATCCCGCACTTGTCCATTGGATGCGTGCGCCGCAGCGGTACCTGGGGGCTGGCAATGCGAGCAGGCCGCGGATCACTATTAGAGGCCGCGGCTGCTGTTTTTTGAGCGCTGGCGGGGGGGAGAGAAGAAACTTTCGGGGCTAGGCATGAATATACGGGGCTTGTGCCCCGAATATTCATGCCTAGCGACGCCACTGGCGGGCGGTATGGGCCCCCCCGGAGCCTCGGGCCCCGGGCGGCCGCCCAAACCGCCCCTATTAGAATCCGCCACTGATTGGTAGGTATATGGCGGTCGGCCTTAGCCCCCTAATAGGTAAAGTTACTGTGTTTGTAATCATGCAATATGTTTCTGGGCGACACGCTGTGTTGCACAGGGGCCTCGGCCTAAGCCTGATTGTATATAATTTTGTTATTTTTGAGTTGTTAGAACCTTTGGTACCTTTGCATGTTTCAGTAAAGTGCAGTTTTGCTTAAATTGGTGTTAAAGACGCTTTCCTCGTTCGTGACTTCGTTGTATACTGAGGAGCCCACCCCGGTAGACAGCTTACAACTCCAGCCTATAGGTCTGTCCTTGCAAAAAAAAAAACCAGAAGGTGCAACAGCAACCTACAGATGCAAGGGCTTACCGTATATACGCCTCCCAGTGTACACATGGTAAACACCTGCTCTGCAGATGTCTGTAGATGTCCCAGGAGAGGCCACTGCTAGTGTGAAAATGCTAGAGTAGGGACCATGTCTCTGAGGACACCTTAACGTTGGTGACATGGTACACTCTGTCTGATCAAATAGTTTGATAAGATCCTCACTTTTTAATTTTTAACCTACAGAGCAGGTGTTTACCGTGTGTACACTGGTATATACGGTAAGCCCTTGCACCTGTGGGTTGCTGTTGCACCTTCTGTTTTTTTGTCTGTACTTAAGCCACAAGCAGCGTGCAACCTGCAGTGTGAATAGAGTCATAGATGTGCTGCCAATTTTTCCTTTTTTACAGTTCTGTCCTTAGCCGCACTTTCAAGGCAGCAGATTTGTCCTAGTCTCGCACTAACATGGCTATAATATCATTTGACTTCTTGAATAGATGACTACATTGACAATATTATTTTAAAAAAATTATCTTTAGAAGGAATATATTATAATAATGTACTTACCATATTTTGGTAGGATAAAAATATTGAGTGGTACCATTAACAGGACAACGCCGCCAAGTGTAATAAATGGAATTTCATATCCAAATGATTGATAAAGGAATCCCCCGACTGGAGGACCCAACACAAGGCCCAGCCCTGTGAAAATTTCAAGGAAACCCTGTACAATTAATGGAAGAAAAACATTTAAAATTTGGGGAATTCTTTACAAATATATACAACAACTGATTCAGAAATGAAATTTTAGTCTAAAGCACATAAAACACAGGAATGAAGGTAAAATGACCTTTGGCCAATTTGAGAAGACAGCAATGCATCTGCATGTTAACCCCTTGATGACCCAGGGCGTACCCGTATGTCCCGAGTAGGGTAGGGGAGTTCAGAGGATGTTCACGCCTTGACCCCTCTCTGAACCACTGCGCTATTAGCAGGCAAGGTCTGATCACCACGCCCGCTAATTAGCCATTTAAATGCAGCTGTTAAAACTGAAAGCTGTATTTAAAGTGACTCTGTACCCACAATCTGCTAACCCCAAACCGCTTGTACCGTCGGATAGCTGCTTTTAATCCAAGATCTGTCCTGGGGTCCATTGGGCAGGTGATGCAGCTATTGTCTTAAAAAACAACTATTAAACTTGCCGAATTGGTGTCAAATTGGGGTGGCCTAGAGTACCCATTTCCTAGGATTGCAACACCCCTCGTCCCTCCTCCAGGACAGATTTTGGATAAAAAGCAGCTGACGGTATAAGCGATTTGGGGGCGGCAGATTGTGGGTACAAAGTTGCTTTAAACTGCATTACATAGCCATCCTTGGTGTTTAGCGAAGGGGCAATCCCTTCATCTTACCCCGCCGGGCCTCAGCATTGGGCTGCAATGAAGCTGATCCCAGCTTGGTAATGGATTGCAGTGGGCTCCAGCAACCCAAAGCAATCCAGCACTGATCGAAGCGATCAGTGCTGTGTAACTATATTGCACTCATCTCTACGAGAGATCATTGCAGTAATAAACGTCCCCCAGGGGAACCAAAAGTGTAAAAAAGTTTTTCCCCCTAATAAAAGTTCAAATCACCCCCTTTTCCCATTTAATAAAAAAAAAAAAAAAAAAAAAATTTGGTATCACCATGTGAATTTTATCACATTCCTGATCTCACATGGTAATAGGTGTAAGCGCAAAAAAAGCGCAAATTCAAGTCCAGAAAAAAATTGTAATAAAAAGTGATCAAAATGTCACACATAGGCAAGCAAGGTACCGACAGAAAGTACAGATCATGGCGCAAAAAATGACACAGCCCCATAGACCAAAGGATAAAAGTGTTAGAAGGATGGGAATAAAGCAGTTTTAAGAACATTGTTTTTTTCCTTTTTAAAAGGTTTTAATTTTTTAAAAGCCATCAAAAAAATAAGTTCTATAAGTTGCCTATTGTTGTTATACGGACTTGAGGAAAATATATAATATGTAAATTTTACCATAGGATTAACTGCGTAAACACGAAAACCTCCCTTAAAGGGGTACTCCAGCGGGCTGGGGGGGCACTTTTTCGCTGGGACCGGGAAGGAGGTGGCCGAGGGAAAAGACGTCCACTCACCTCCCCGGTTCCAGCGGCGGGTCCCGCATTGCGGCGCTCCGGTGCCCGGCCGCTTCCGGGTGTCTGATCAGATCCCGCCTCCTTCACTGAGCGGCTGAGCGGACCTGAGATGTCACGTCTCGGGCCCGTGTCAGACACCCGGAAGCGGCCGGGAACTGGGCACCGAAGCGCCGCGATATGGGACCCGCCGGTCCCAGCGAAAAAGTGCCCCCCCCCTAGAGTACTCCTTTAAATGAGAAAAAAAGGGGGCTTTTATATCTTCACTGTGCAAATAATTTATTTCCGGTTTCGCTGCATGTGTTATGAAAAAATTAGTTCATTACACAGTATAATTAGTGTCGCAAAAAAAAGAGATCATGTGGGTCTGAAGGTGAAAAAAATGCAAGCGATATAGCCTTTTAAACACGAGGAGGAAAAACCGAAAGCACAAGAGAAGAAATTTGCCCTGGTCATAAAATAGTTAAAGAGGAACTCCTGCGAAAATTCAGTCAAGCATGCATTCTATTGTCATAGGAAGAAGGGCATGGGTAGCTGTAAGATATTTCTTACTCCTCTTTAAAGGGCAACTCCTATGAAAAAAAAATTATGTTGAATCAAATGCTACCAGAAAGTTATATATATTTGTTATATTCTTCGATTTAAAATTCTCAAGTCTTCCAGTACGCTGCTGCACGTCCTGCAGGATGTGGTGTTTTCTGTCCAGTTGGAAACTGTGCTCTCTGCTGCCACCTCTGTCCATGACAGGAACTGTCCAGCGCAGTAGAGGTTTTCTATGAGGATTTGCTGCTGCTCTGGACAGTTCCTGACATGGACAGAGGCGTCAGCAGAGAGCATTGTGTCAGACTGCAAAGAAAACACTACTTCCTGTAGGGCATACAGCAGCTGATAAGCACCAGAAGACTGGAGAATTTTGAATATAAGTAAATTACAAATGTATATAACTTTCTGTTATTCCCCTTCAAGGTCTGTGTAAAAGCCACAACAACATTGTATACCTGGCTAAGGAAGACTTATGAACAGTATTACAGTAGTGCTAAAAACCCATTCCTTTACTTTGAGGTCTCTGTCACGCAGTTAACCAGTTGTGCGTTTTCTTACTTATTACTAATGGTTTGAATTGGTTACCTTGTAATTCAGTTATACATAGCAGACTTACCATGGCAGTGGCTATGTTGTTAGGGAATGCTTTCGCCAGAATAGAAAAAGATGCTGTAATTGAAGCTCCAAAGCCCACAGCATCCACAGATCTCACCAAAAAGCACATAACTATGAAAAGTGTTCCGTCTGGAGCCTTATCCAGCAACCTGAAATATGAAACCATACAAATATGGAGAAATAAGCTCACACTGCCATGTTTTCATATTAATACAAAAAAATGGTGTGTGAAAAATCAATGTATGTTCTTAGACATTTAATATTTTTTTATTTTTTTTTTTTATAATTTTACACAGCAAATAAATAAATGCCTATGGACAAATTAAAGGGAGAGAAAACGGAAAACTGCAAAGGGGCTTCCACCAGTCTACGCCATCCCCTCCGAGCTGCTTTACTGTGTGTCAGAAGAAGGTAGTGTTGCAGCTTCTACCAACTTAGAAGCAAGCATGCATTCTATTCTCATAGGAAGACAATACTTCTAACTTCTCTTAAAGGGGTACTCCAATGGAATTATGTTTTATTTCAAATCAGCTGGTGTCAAAAAGTTACAAAGATTTGTAATTTACTTCAATTTAAAAATTACCTGTCCATGTCAGGAACTGTCCAGAGCAGGGGAGGTTTTCTATGGGGATTTGCTACTGCTCTGGACAGTTCCTGCCACAGACAGAGGTGGCAGCAGAGAGCACTGTCAGACTGGAAAAAATACACAGCTTCCTGCAGGACATGCAGCTGCTGATAAGTACTTTTCTTTTAATAGAAGTAAAACCTGTACAAATCTGTATCTCTGACTTTCTGACACGAGTTGATTTGTAAGGAATTTTTTAACTCACAGCTAAACAAAGACCAAGCACTTTGGTGATTTTCTTTTTTCCCTACAGGAACTAGGCCACATGGGCTCATGGCAACCCCCATTTGGTACAAAAACAACAGTAATACATAGGGGGTCATAGCAATGTATTAAAGGGGTTGTCCGGCACTAAAAAATTATTCACAGAATAACACACATTACAAAGTTATACAACTTTGTAATGTATGTTATGTCTGTGAATGGCCCCCTTCCCCGTGTCCCACCACCCCCACCCGTGTACCCGGAAGTGTGGTGCGCTATACTCACTTGTCACGTGCCGACCACGGTCTCCGATCCTCAGCAGTGACGTCTTCTTCGGGAGGCCGGCGGATCTTCCCGAGTGCCGGCCGCCCTCTGCAGCGTCATCCGAAGCTCGGGAAGATCCGCCGGCCGCCCGAAGAAGACGTCACTGCTGAGGATCGGAGACCGTGGTCGGCACGTGACAAGTGAGTATAGCGCACCACACTTCCGGGTACACGGGTGGGGGTGGTGGGACACGGGGAAGGGGGCCATTCACAGACATAACATACATTACAAAGTTGTATAACTTTGTAATGTGTGTTATTCTGTGAATAATTTTTTAGCGCCGGACAACCCCTTTAAGGGAAGTATGTATTGATGGATGGCCTGAACTCTGAAATGTAAAGCGGTCACAGGACTTCATCAAATGTATGTTCAATATATTCAGGTTATTAACAGCAACTAATATCTGAATATATGTGATGTACTAAGTTTCTGGCCATTTGTTCTGGGGGAGTTGTCTTAAGAGAGATGTAATGTTATATTGTGTTGGAAAACCTGTGAAATAAGACACACACACACACACACATTACATTACATAGCTACTGGGGACCCTTGAAACTGTGTGCCCAGGGCCATGTTGGTGGCATATAGTTCACTGACAACATTAACTGGAACATACCCAAAAAGAATTGTAGCAACTCCTGATATGGTTAAACCAGCCACAAACATAAATTTTGCCCCAATCTGGACAAGCTGAAATAAAAAAAAAATTGTTATTTGCATCGAAATTATTGTGTTCAATGTAAATTCATTCATAAAAGTCTACCCAAAGGTGTTACCGTGTAAAAACAAGCACATAGGCCTTATAGAGTATGTAAACCAACAAACAATTCTACAGTGTGTGTCACCAAGTATAAAAGCTAAAATTCCTCCTTTGATATATCTATTTTATTCTACATATACAGTCACATATGGCATGACTGGACTTCCACAAACACCGCAGGCTTGTACCTATAGACATTCTGGGAAGTGTCTGCAAAAGTGGTCATTTACATATGAATGTACCAAACAGTGCATATCTAATGACATGTATTTACAATACATAGAAATAACACCTAAAGGGCTACTGCGGCAAAATGTTTTTCCTTCAAAACAAATGTCAGGAAGTTACATAGATTTTTAATTTACTTGCAATTAACAATCTCAAGTCTTCCATTACTTATCAGCTTCTGTATGTCCTGCAGGAAGTGGTGTATTCTCTCCAGTCTGACACAGTACTATCTGCTACCACCTCTGTTCATGTTAGGAACTGTCCAAAGCAGGAAAATGTACCATGGGAGTTTGCTACTGATCTGCACAGTTCCTGACATGAACAGAGGTGGCAGCAGAGACCATTGGGTCAGACTGGCAAGAATACACCACTTTCTGCAGTATATACAGCAGCTGATAAGTACTGGAAGACTAGACACTTTTAAATAGAAGTAAATGACATACCTATATAACTGGTCATACATATACAGCATCTCTACCGATATCCCCACATATGTACATCTTGGCTCAGCTAATAATGTATGTGTTCTGAATGGGGGAAGGAAAAAAACAGCTGCCACACTCATCTCTTGTTGTGGCTTATCTCCCTGAGAACAATAAAATCTAGCTGTTTAACTCCAACATACTGTATGCTATCCTCTCTAATGACATCTGCCTTAAGGGGGGATTCAAGAGGGTTGACCGTTGATCGTTCCAGCTGAAATCTTCAGGTTCAGCCAGCACATTTTTAGCATGTATGGTCAGCTTTAGGAACACAGATGTAGACATTAGCTTCGCATAATATACAATTGTACCATTATCTGGATATTTTGCCACCTAATGGTCCATTTACACGAAGCAACGATTAACCCAATCGATCATTTAACGATTTTGAACAACGATTTGGTTTTTATAACGATCAGCGTTTAGACGAAGAGAAAAAATCGTTGGAAAAATCGTTATTGCAATCGTTTTTAAGATCGCTTAAAGAGGACCTGTCACCCCCCGTGCCAGGGTGACAGGCTCCCGACCCCTGTTAGATCCCCCTATACATACCTAATCCCGCCGGGTCCCGCTTCCTGAGCTGGTCGGGTGACTGAGATTTTAGCGCCTGAAGCCCGGCGCGCGTGCTCACAGGAGAGTCAGATGCTCATAGAGAATTAATGGGGGGTTCGATGCTCCGTCATTCTCTATGGGCATCGGACTCTCCCGTGGGCGCGCGCTGGGCTTCGGGCGCTGGAATCTCAGTCACCCGACCGGCTCAGGAAGCGAGACCCGGCGCAATGAGGTAAGTATAGGGGGATGTAACAGGGGGTCGGGAGCCTGTCACCCCGGCACGGGGGGTGACAGGTTTCCTTTAAGCCCATCTCACATACAGGGTGAATCTTTAAAAGATTGTTTACACAAAGCGATCTGCGAATTTTTAGCGAACGACCAATGACAATATGAAAACGTGTTGAAAGACCAAAATGAACGATTTCTCTCTCGTCGCTTTATCGTTCGCTGTGTTTACACAAGCCGATTATCGCTGAAATGCTATTGCGAGAATTATGACGATAATCGTTCCGTGTAAACGTACCATAACACTGTATGCACTTGTGTTTACATGTAACCCTGTAATCCCCTCAACCACTAAGAGTGATGTGGCTGAAATAGTATCCTGGATCCTAAGAAGAACTGATCATCAAGGTGATCAGGTTACTAGTCTTTTATGCTGTTCTCATGCTATTAGGTCCTTGATGCCTGTAACAAGTAAGCTAGAAATTATCCTTTGTTGTGCAAATGGATAAAGGTCTGAACCTACAGGAATAATTGCTTAATTTACTTCACCTGGATATGTTCCCAGCACTGAAAAACAATGTTGGCCCCAAAACCTAATACTTTTTAATAGACAGAAACCTGAAGTTTGATCATTTAGGGCAGGGGTCCCCAAATGGAGGCCAGCTGTCCGGACCCCGGCTGCAGCTCAGCATACTTGTATACTGAGCTGCTCTGCTCCCCTCTGCACAGTAACTATAACTACTACTAACTACTGGGGAGCACAAAGCGGGGGTTCTATATACTACTGGGGAAGCCCACAGGGGGGCTATATACTACTGGGAAGCGCACAGGGGGGCTATATACTACTGGGGAGCACAAAGCAGGAGTCTATATACTACTGGGGGAGCGCACAGGGCGGCTATATACTACTGGGGAGCACAAAGTGGGAGTCTATATACTACTGGGGGAGCACACAGCGGGGGGCTATATACTACTGGGAAGCACAGAGCAGGGGTCTATATACTATTGGGAGAGCATACAGGGTGTCTATATACTACTAGGGAGCACAAAGAGGGGGTCTATATACTACTGGGGGAGCGCACAGGGCGGCTATATACTACTGGAGAGTGCACAGAGGGGCTATATACTAACGGGGGAGTGCACAGGGGGCTATATACTACTGGGGGAGCACACAGGAGGGAATATACCACTGGGGGAGCACACAGGAGGAAATATACCACTGGGAGAGCACACGGTGGGGCTATATACTACTGGGAAAGCGCACAGGGGGGCTATAAACTACTGAGGGAGCGCAACAGGTTTACTAATGATGTTCAGCTCTGACCTTCATCTAAGAATAGACCCCGGTAAGTGGACCTTCTATAAAAGTTGTTAAGTACCCCTGATTTAGGGTATGTTCACACTGAGTAAAATAGGTGAAATTCCGCTGCGGAACTCTCCGCCACAGAATTCCGTCTGCCTCAGTGTGTCATAGCATCTCTATGGGAGAGCGCGCGCTTCTCCGCTGCCACCGCTCTCTACTCAAATAAGTGACATCTTTGAGCGGAGAGTGCCGGCAGCGGAGGAGCGCATGCTCTCCCATAAAGATGCTATGACACACTGAGGCAGGTGGAATTCCGCCTATTTTACTCAGTGTGAACATACCATTAGGGTCTGGGTCAAACTCAGGCGCTCCACTTGTTGTAGCTTTGGCTTCGGCTGTCCAGACATGATGGGAATTGTAGTTTTGTAGCAGCTAGATGGCCTGAGTTTGACACCTATGAACTATTTCCTATCCTCACCTAACACTCGACAAACCAGGAGAATCGTGCAGCTGTACGCTTTATTCCTTAGCTTGGTGACTTTTCCAACTAGGGTTTTATAATAAATTTATGGAGCTTGTCTCCTGTTACAAGTCAGAGTAGCTAACGGGGAGTGAAACGTCCACTGCAAGCTTCCCCTGGCTCTATCTAGTAAACGTGGGGGTCTGAACAGTGATGCTTTAAGGGTACAAACCCACTTGACGTATTTGCTGCGTGAATCAGTCTTAAAAATAAGCAGGCAAAACGCAGGTTGGCTTTATACAATTGTTCTGCGTTAAAATAGGCAATTGCGTATTTTTGAAGCGTGAAGCTTGTTGTTAGCAAAGCATCAGTTGTTAACAACCTGTGCGAAAAACGCATGTAGCTTCACGCTTCAAAAATACGCAATTGCGTATTTTAACGCAGAACAATTGTATAAAGCCAACCTGCGTTTTGCCTGCTTATTTTTAAGACTGATTCACGCAGCAAATACGTCAAGTGGGTTTGTACCCTAAGACCAGATAATTTGTACATTCTAAAATTTCAGCACCATTGCATTTATTACCTGTTTATTACATAAATGAGACTAAGGAACCCTTTAAATTTGTAATATACCGCCCTAAAAAGGGTTTTCCCAGACTTTTCCATTGATGACCTATCCTCAGGATAGGCCTTTAATGAAAAAGTCACTGAAATCACTTAATTGTGACTATTAGGTGAGTATGAGGGTTTAAGTAACCCACTTAAAGGGGAACTTAGGTTAATGAAGATTTACTCTGTTCAATCCTCTCCCATAATCTAAGCTTGTGTTTCTATTACATGAATTGGGCCGTTTGTTTGCAGCAAATCCTGACTCACATCCTGAAGCTGCTGAAAATCCTCACTGCCTGCTCCACTCCTCTGTCCTTCCCCTCCCTTCTGAGACAGAGGTCACATGTTCTCTGTCTCTTCTGTTGCCAGGCAATCTGTAACCCCACCCACCTCTGACATTCCACAGTGATCAACTGGCCAACGGCAGGGAAACAACAGCCTCTCCCTACTCGGTATAGGGGAAAGGAGACACTGTTGTTTTATCTCTCTCCCTCTAATTTATCTAGAAAGATAAATGCTATGTCTACTATGCAAAGCAGAAGCAGATGGAGCCATTGGTGGGCAGATTGGCGGGTACCAGAAGTACAATGCATCCTGGGAGATGTAGTTTACCTTCCGGGCGCCATGATGTAAAACTGGGAACGTTTGTAAAAGTTTGAATCACCTGGGGGGGGGGGGGGGGGTCTGTGAGTTTGCACCTATATGCTTTTTGTGCACTTAATTTTTTTTATGGGGTTCCACTTCAAGCTTTGGTTTCTTAGATAAACAGCTGTACATAAAAACACCAAAGCAATTTAACATACTTAAATGGAACGCATACTTACATATCTTCCTAGTATTAAAGAGCTTACGAAATTAAACATTGCAAAGCATCCAAATATGAGGCCAATCACTGTGTTACTAACTCCTTTCTTCACTGCCTAGAAAAAAAAAGAATTCAATGTATTCAAAGGAACATTTGTTAATATTTGTCTCCTTGTCCTGCTCAGGACATCAGGAAATCTGTAACAAAAAGACTATAGCACAATATCAAACACAGCAGCAACAGCAGCACAGGTAGGTAGAAGAAAATAATAAAGTGCACGCCTCACCAAACCTGACCCAGGTGTGTGTGAAATCCAGAAAACGCAGCAGCAGACAGCACTTGAAATCAATGGTGTTTATTCACCGGTGTGCGACGTTTCGGCTCAACAATAGCAGCCTTTCACTGATTGAGTCGAAACGTTGCACACCGGTGAATAAACACTCCATTGATTTCAAGTGCTTTCTGCTGCTGTATTTTCTGTTTTATAGCACAATATCACTCCTTTTTGGCTGAGTCTGCTTCATATGCGCTTACTAAGAAAAGACTGTATAGAAATGTTATTACTTTAAAAGGAAAGGTGCTTTTCAAATGACAGTAAAGATTAACCTGTTCGGTGTAATTGCACCCCATAAACAGACCCTATAGCCACTTTGTGAGTCAGAACTGAGTGTGTGCAACACAGGATAATGGAATTTACTGTTGCACCCAAACCCAACAAGGTTCCAGCTTGGTCATTTTGAGAGATCACATATAACATTTCTCCAGAATAGCCAGAAAATGTGCTGCTAGAAGCCAGTCTGGCCTTGGTCGACACATGCCTACAATTTATGACACTGCTTATTAGGATCCCCAATATAGGACGTCTAGATGGTATCATTTTACTAGCTACTTTAGTGCCAATACAGCGACTCTGTACCCAAAATCTGACCCCCCAAAACCACTTGTATCTTCGGATAGCTGCTTTTAATCCAAGATCTGTCCTGAGGTCCGTTCGGCTGGTGATGCAGTTATTGTCCTAAAAAAAAAACTTTTAAACTGGCAGCCCCGTGCCCAACAGCCGGGGTTTAGATTGTGTATGCATTAGGCTGGCACAAACTCTCTGTCCCTCCTCCCTGGCCTCCTCATCATTAGGAATGCTCCAGGCAGATTGTCTCCTATTCATCACCTGTGGCAGCCCGGCACATGGGCTGGATCGTTAAGCACCTGTGCAATGTTCAGACAGGTGAAAATGTACCAGCGGCATTCCAAATGATAAAGAGGGTGGGGAGGAGGGACGGAGGGGTGGTGCAAAGTTAGGGCACAGATATTCTAGGCCCCAGCCGTTGGGCACGGGGCTGCAAGTTTAAAAGTTGTTTTTTAGGACAATAACTGCATCACCTGCCGAACGGACCCCAGGACAGATCTTGGATTAAAAGCAGCTATCCGAAGGTACAAGTGGTTTGGGAGGGTCAAATTGTTGGTACAGAGTTGCTTTTAAGAAAATTAATTCTCAGCTAATGTGTTCTAGCTCAATGGTGGCGAGAGGGAGACTCTTTTGGGGGGACACTCATGAGGTTTACACCGGTGGCCTACGCCAAACAGAAGGTGGGTAGGAGGTCTGGCCTTCTACCGTGTCTGATTTACACCTGCTCACAGTACAAGTACTCATCTTGATAAATGTTTCCCTAGGAGTTTTTTTTTGAACAGTTAAACTCAAGTTCAGCAAAAAGCAGTAACAGCGATGCTGTATGTATCTCCCAGATATGGCACGGGCACCTACAGCCGGTTAAACATTCCATCCATTTTTGCTTCCCTGGTCGCTTCCTGGTCTGAGCCGGGACTCGGGATGGGACATGGGGGATACTCTCAGTCATTAAGTGGCAGAGGCGGGACAGCACTACAGTGGCTGAATGGCTGAGCGGGCCCTGCCATGTCACCTCCAGAAAGTGACCAGAGCGGCAGTATGTGGGCGGCAGTGCTGGAGTCTGGGAGGTAAGTAAAGTTATATTTTCCACCCACTCTCTCCCAGGGCGTTTTGAAAAAATGGCTACTTTAATAGCCAATAATTATATTTATAGCACTTTGGAACCAAAAGCTCTTGTAAAAGAATCCTAATGATAATGATGATACTAATAATAATATTAATAATAATAATAATAATAATAATAAATAAATAATAGTGAAATGGAAAATAAGAAAAAATAAAACACCAGAAATGTTTGAAATATTTTTAAAATAAAAACTTGATTTAAACAATAGTCCATTTTCATGGGTCACATTTGCTTTACAAGGCTTTCTGCAGGGAAAACTCTCCACAACATAATGCAGTTTTTTTACAACAGTGTATATTGAGGAACTGTGTTTCGCCTGCATACATGTGACTGACATCTGATTATTGAGTGGCCCCTAATACTGAGCTGCCAAGTGTTTCGTAATAGTAAACGGAAACAAGTGTTCTCCTATAGCAAAGTTCACAGTGGAGCGAGCCTAAAAATGTACTAGCTTTTTTATTGTGTTTATTATGTTCCCGCACACCCCCGTTTTAGCAGGTGTTCCCCTTTAAAAATTTTGAATAGGCTTGCAACTAGAGTTGAGCGAATCACTCATCTAAACGAAGTGAAGCGCTTTGTTTGATAAGTGCTATGCTCACCAAGCCGCCTACCTGTCAGCGCTGCTCCGCTCCCTACCGCTCCTGGGTGCTGGGGAAAAGCTGGATCCAATCCTGGGAAACTGGGAGAAGTTTTCCAGGATTGGACCCAGCTTTTCCCGGCATCCTGGGAGGAGTGTCAGGGAGCAGAGCAGCGCCAAAAGGCTGGCAGCTTGACGAGCAGAGCAACTAGCTTCTAATTTTTTTGATCGGAATAGAGAAAAAAAATTCAGCGCTGGTGCAGATATCCTGCAGCTCCGGTACCCCAGTTCCAGACGCTTCTAGGTCTCAGTGGGGACCTGGGGTGTGATGTGTTAGACCCGCTCAGCCAGTCAGTGGCCAAAGCGGGACCCTGCTACAGCCGCTGAGTTCCTGAGATAGCCTGGCACTAGAGATGAGCGAACCGAGTTCGGGTTCGAGTCCATCCGAATCTGAACGTTCGGCATTTGATTAGCGGTGGCTGCTGAAGTTGAATAAAGCCCTAAGGCTATGTGGAAAACATGGATATAGTCATTGGCTGTATCCATGTTTTCCAGATAACCTTAGAGCTTTATCCAAGTTCAGCAGCCCCAGCTAATCAAATGCCGAACGTTCAGATTCGGATGGACTCGAACCCCAACCCGTTCACTTATCTCTACCTGGCACGTCACTTCCTAGATCCCCACTTGGGACGGGAGCTGCGGGATACCTGCACCAATGCTGGAACAGGGGAGATTAGAGCATGTTGCTTCTTTCCTCCTCCCCAGGATTCTACCAAAAATCACCCCAGCCTGGAATTCTCCTTTGAAAAAAAAATCTGACCAAAATATGTTGTGTAAATACAGCTATACGGTGGATGGCTATACGGTAAGATTTTTTTTCTCCAGTGACAACATTTTCTGTCACTTATATTATGCATGTATTAGGCACCTAAACACAGTACACACCTTATAGTTTCCAATGGGAAATATGTGCCGTAGTGCCGTTTCCACATGAATTTGAAAAGCAACTTTGCACATATTCCATGCAGAAAACACATTTTGAAGACAAGGTGTAAGTAGACCCAACAATACAGGGGTTACCTGCACAATAACCACAACAAAATACCCCTCAAAAGGCTGATAAACAGCAGAAACCTCATGGTAGTTCTTGGATTTCCAGCCCATATTCATGGTGTGTTTACAAATTTTTGAAGCAAGAGCCAGGAATGGATTTAAAAATAGGAGAAATCTCAGTCCTTTATGACCTGTTTATAGTTTGTTCCCGGCTTTGGCTTCAAAAATCTGTCAGATAAATCTCTGTCTAAACGTACCCTAAGCCATGTATATCTCCCATGTGAACTTATCGACGTTATGCAGCACTGCCTGAGTAGTAACCATTAACAGCAGCAACAATCTCACTTACTACAAAGTCTCTTTTCTTGAGCCAGATGCAAATATACTGTACCCTGAGAAACATACGGTTGTATCTTAATGTGTACCTGCTGTGATTTTTTGTTTAAGAAATGAACAGGGGTTGTGACCGCAAACAGTTTTGCAATATACTCACTTTATTTTCATTTTTTATGTTTAAATCAATAATAAACATACGGCCAAACTGTGCTCCATGCTCCCCCTGTGCAGATATGTGGTCTGGCCAAAGCCAGGAATGGATTTGAAAAGAGGAGAAATCTTAATCTTTCCTTTATGACCACCTGATCTCTGTTTATAGTCTGTTCTTGGCTTTGGCTTCACAAAACCTTCAGATAAATCTCTTTGTATAAACGCACCCTAATGCTGCGTTTACAAGAAACGATAATTGGCCCGATCGTACGATTAACGATGTCGGAGTAACAATTTTTTTTTCATAACGGTCAGCGTTTAAACGGTACGATATATCGTACGGAAATTCGTTTGGCGATCGCTTAAGCCTATCTCACACATTCGTTAAATCGTCGAACGACTGTTTACACGGAACGACCTGCGGTTTTTTTGCGAACGACAATTTTGGAACATGTTGTAAGATCAAAATGAACGATTTCTCGTTCGTCGTTTGATCGTCCGCAGCGTTTACACGTACGATTATCGTTCGAATTCGACCGTTATCGTGCGAATATGCACGATAATCGTTCCGTGTAAACGTAGCATAACTTTGACTAATTATGTCATCAGTTCTGCAGCTTACCAGGAGGCAATGCTCTTTTGTTATCCAAAAATTCAGTCAGTATAATGTCAGAGTGGTTACAGAGGTTTTGGTGCTGTGTAACAGGAGAGCTGACCATACAATGCGAGCACCCCAGAATTCTTATCTACTGAATATACAGCAGCTGTACACATGCGCAGTGAAGGGATACATCTAGTGGCAATATGTATAAAGTTGATTTAATGAAAGAAAACTTAAGAGTATATTGTAAAACTGATTGTGATCACAACCCCTGATGAGTTATAAAAAAAAGTGTGAGTGTCTCTAAGATATTGAAGAAAAATTTTTTGGACTCCAATAAAGTTCTAACCAATATGACGAAAGTGACCCTCAGCTACTAAAAAGAAGGTACACCCAAAGGTTACATTAGATATAATACCTCTTGAGGAAAGAAGGGGCCCAGAATGGAATAACATATCATAGAACTGAAGTTCAGTGAGGCTGTAGAGATCATTATGAAGACCTGATTCCTGGATAGTTTGCTGCCACCACTGGTGTTATTTTCCACCATGTTGTCAGTGTTCTCAGGCATGGTGTTATCTAAAAAGAAAAAAAAAAAGACACATGGAAAACCACACAAATACATTCATACATCAATAAAATCTAAATCACAGCTATACCTATGAGGTCAGTAATAACACAATACAACCAGTATGGCAGTCACACAGTGGGTTGGGACAGAACATCCCACGCGTTTGGAACACGTAGGATGTTTCAATCCCTTTTTCTTTGGATGTTTGTGCTTTAGGTTGTTAGGGCTTGCACTATAGTACTGTCTTACATGGTGCCAGTCCAATTGTAATAATAATTTGTTGGGGAGATGCGACACCACTGAAGTGTTTGACTATGTTCATTTTTTTTTGTTTGTTTGTTTCTTCCAGTACAGTTTTTTGGCATTTGGGATGTTTTGGCCTTAAAAACTGTTCTGATTCAGGGTAAGAAAGCCTATTGTACTCCCTATTGTATTGCCGTTACCTTAGGGTCCTAGTAGACTAAACAATTTTTCGTTTTCCCAGATTAACGATAAATGGTCACAAACGAGCGTTTCTATGAACGACCTGAAACAGGTCACCATAACACAGAAAGATAGTCATTATATAATGATGATTATCACTACAATTATTTACTTCTTTTGATCCCTGCAAATGAACGCACAAACAATGTGTATATATAAAAAAAGTCAAACAACGGCCGATGTCTAAGATTTTCACCTGGCTGATATTGCAGTATCGGCCGAACAAAGATCACTTTATTTTAATTGGAATGACGACACTCTACTCAGACTCCAATTGGCCATAGAGCACAGTGTAAAGTACAGCCGGGAGCCGTATACAGTATCTATACACTACGGACGTGGTTTTAATGTATTCAGTCACTGTCAATAAACAACGGCCGCTGTTAAATGCAAAGATACAATGTGTTAACATGGACTAAAGAATAGGAGGAGACGGTGAAACGGTCTGAGTTGAAGCGCTGGAGGTGTGAAATAAATTCTAGACTTGTTGTAGGACAATGAGAGATGACCTTTGAACTGGTCATAAATGAGGTTAGAAGGTCATTGAGGAGATAAGTGAGACCCAGTGTCTGGAAGATCCTCTATGGACTTCATTCTGTATGAGACAGGGTAGCCTCTAATGTTTGTGAAGACATACAGGCTACGGCTATGTTCACATTACGTAAAAGTACGTCCGTTGTTGACATCGGCATACTTTGTATGCCTGTGAGCATTGCCTACATTTCTATCCCATGCAGACCCGCATATAACTGACATGTCGGCCGCAGAAACCCATGTCAGTTCACACAATGAAGCGAGTGGCTCCGGCCGCTTGCTTCATTGTGTGCTGTGGGGAGTTCTGATGCACTATGGCCGGAAAGATCATCCGGACGGTACTGCAGTACCGGCCGGGATGATCTTTGCAGAGAACGGCCCTTCTGTGACCCGGCCGGTCGTTCACGTAGTGTGAACATAGCCTACAAGTGGTAAACTGAGCCTCACAGAACACCAGGGCCTCCTCTGGCCTCGCATTAAAGGGGTACTCCGGCACTTTCTACATAGTTGTGCCCTCCAAGATAATACACATCCTATCCTTACTTCTCTGTGTCCTCCTGCAGCATCTCCGGGTCCCCTGTTGATCACAGCTGCCGCCACTTTCGGGGCCAACTGGTCTCTGCACAATCACTGACTGAGACTGGACGGCATCCCGGCCAGTGATTGGCTGAGCGAGCAGCCAAGTTTGTCGCAAAAGCGGTGGCAGCTGCGGTAATTGGGGGACCCTGAGGAGAGGTAAGGTTACGTTTTTCTTGTATTTTATATAAGGGCAGCAACATATAAAAAGTTCCTGAGTACCCCTTTAAATGATCCCTACCAACAGGACTCTATTATATGCAGAGAGAGGATGTAATAAGTCCACAGCATAACATTATATAATCCACACTGCAGGGCAATTCCCGGGTGGATTGTTTCACACTGTAATGAAGCACTTCTCTCTCACGCAAATATGCAGCATTACGCAACTCGTGTGAAAGTGGCCTAAAGGCGAAGAAACGCGAGAGAAACCGCCGGGCATGTGTACAGGGCGATGATATCCTATCCCCAGCTCACAGTCTATGTGATCAGACCGGGATGAAGTTACTTCTCCACTAGAAGCGGCCGGATCAGACCTGCGGCTCTGGGTAAAGTGTGTACCGGAGCCGGGGACCGGGAGAGGAGCCCGGGAGCCCCGGTGTCTGCCGCCTCCCACGTCCCCGGGCTGCGGTTATCACAGCGGCACCACCTCCGGATCCCCACTCACCTGGTGCGGGCAGCGTGCGGCGTCCTCCCCGGTCACTGCTCCTCAGCACAGCCCCTCTGTGTGATCTGCCCGGTCACTGCTCCTCAGCACAGCCCCTCTGTGATCTGCCCGGTCACTGCTCCTCAGCACAGCCCCTCTTTGATCTGCCCCCTGCTCCTCAGCCTAGCCCCTCTGTGATCTGCCCCCCTCCCCCGGTCACTGCTCCTCAGCACAGCCCCTCTGTGATCTGCCCCCTGCTCCTCAGCACAGCCCCTCTGTGATCTGCCCCCCTCCCCCGGTCACTGCTCCTCAGCACAGCCCCTCTGTGATCTGCCCCCCTCCCCCGGTCACTGCTCCTCAGCACAGCCACTCTGTGTGATCTGCCCGGTCACTGCTCCTCAGCACAGCCCCTATGTGATCTGCCCCCTGCTCCTCAGCACAGCCCCTATGTGATCTGCCCCCCTCCCCCGGTCACTGCTCCTCAGCACAGCCCCTCTGTGATCTGCCCCCTGCTCCTCAGCACAGCCCCTATGTGATCTGCCCCCCTCCCCCGGTCACTGCTCCTCAGCACAGCCACTCTGTGTGATCTGCCCCCTGCTCCTCAGCATAGCCCCTCTGTGATCTGCCCCCTGCTCCTCAGCACAGCCTATCATCTGCCCCCTCCCCCGGTCACTGCTCCTCAGCATGGCCCCCATGTGATCTGCCCCCTTCCCTGGTCACATGGAGTCTCCTGTAGGAGCAGGGCTGTATGCTCTCTGTATAGATAATATACTGCTAGTACTGGCTGCTCTCCAGTCATCAGCTGCCTCTGCCCAGGGGCGAGTGTGTAGGTTCACACAGGGGTTTATATGGATGTTTCATATATATGTATTATATGTATATGTATGCTTATATGTATTATATGTATGCTTTATATGTATTATATGTATGCTTATATGTATTATATGTATATGTATGCTTTATATGTATTATATGTATGCTTTATATGTATTATATGTATGCTTATATGTATTATATGTATATGTATGCTTTATATGTATGCTTTATATGTATTATATGTATGCTTATATGTATTAAATGTATATGTATGCGTATATGTATTATATGTATGCTTATATGTATTATATGTATGCTTTAGGGTATATTCACACGGACGGGCTCGCAGCGAGATTCTCGCTGCGAGCCCGGCAGGTCCTGTCAGTTCCCATAAACTACATACTTGCTGCGGTCTAAACGACCGCAGCGAGTATGTAATTATACCGCGCTTAACCCCTTCTACTCCCGCCGGCTGTAAGCAGCATACATTACCTGTCCTTGCTGCACGGGTCCGGCGTCCTGCTCTCCCGTCCGGCCAATTAGTGTGTTGCCCAGCCGCAGCCACTAATTGGCCGGACGGGAGAGCAGGACGCCGGACCCGTGCAGCAAGGACAGGTAATGTATGCTGCTTACAGCGGGGGAGCCGGCGGGAGTAGAAGGGGTTAAGCGCGGTATAATTACATACTCGCTGCGGTCGTTTAGACCGCAGCAAGTATGTAGTTTATGGGAACTGACAGGACCTGCCCGGCTCGCAGCGAGAATCTCGCTGCGAGCCCGCCCGTGTGAATATACCCTCATATGTATTATATGTATGCTTATATGTATTATATGTATATGTATGCTTTATAGGTATTATATTTATGCTTTATATGTATTATATGTATGCTTATATGTATTATATGTATATGTATGCTTTATATGTATTATATGTATGCTTTATATGTATTATATGTATGTTTTCTCCACCCGAAATCACAGTAACATTGTGGGATCACTGTGAAAAAGTTTCAATCCTATCTGACTTGTTTGCATTGGCAGAAATGACACAATGTGGTTTGCTGCCAATAAGGAACACTGAACTAACTTTTGTTCTACAAAACATCTGTGCGGAACAATAGCTCACTCCTCCTCCTCCTCAGAAAGTGTGGTTTCCAAAATGGGGAGAAGGCGCAACTGGAGCACAACCCCTCTAAGGATTCACAACAGGATTTAGGAAGTTTGTTAACCCCTTAGGTGGTTAACAGGAATAAAAGTTTAAAGTTTTTTTTTTTAAATGTATTTATGAACATTAATCTCCCATTTTTAGTATTAGAGGTGAGCGCCACCCGCACATGCTTGTGTCCAATCTTTTGGTGTTTAAATGCCACCAGCTGAAGAAGTTGCAGCATGATCATTATTTGCCACTGTCAATCTAAAATACCAGCCGTTATTCTAAATAAAAAGATGTTGTGTGAACATAGCCATAATGTGAACTACTAACTAATTTATGTGACATGGAAGTAGCAAATTCCAAATTTAGAAAAATTCAAATTTTTCTAATTTGCGACAGAATTTTTTGAGGTTCCGCAAGAGGTAAGTATATAGTATATAAGTATCCTGCTCCACACTGACGAGGGGCAAATACCCCGAAACTGCAGTCTGTGGATGGATGCCTAGCCTTGGTTACCCTTGTCTTATGTCGTTATACTCGCCACAGAGTTAGACTTTGACTCACAGGGGCCACCCTGGTGTTTCCCTATTTAGGTCCCAAAGCTCGCAACAGAGTGAGGACCTGAGGGACTACGTATCAGGGTGGTTTGGTGCTCTCCCCACTAGGAGGCACCCCTTGGCAATGGGCTTCCTTCTCTGGAGAGAGGGATATCTGGCTATTCCCGTGTTTTGAGACTCGTAACTGAGGCTCCACGGACCCCTTTTTTGCATATTCAAATTTTGTATGGGACAATCAATGGAGGCTCGTAAATGAGTACTCCATTGGAATTTTTCACTGTTCTCCCTGAGTTCAGTGATTGTTGTGTTTTGTTGGTCTACTTATCATTGTCCCAGTAGCCAGAATCCTGCTCCACACTGACGAGGGGCAAATACCCCGAAACTGCAGTCTGTGGATGGATGCCTAGCCTTGGTTACCCTTGTCTTATGTCGTTATACTTGCCACAGAGTTAGACTTTGACTCACAGGGGCCACCCTGGTGTTTCCCTATTTAGGTCCCAAAGCTCGCAACAGAGTGAGGACCTGAGGGACTACGTATCAGGGTGGTTTGGTGCTCTCCCCACTAGGAGGCACCCCTTGGCAATGGGCTTCCTTCTCTGGAGAGAGGGATATCTGGCTATTCCCGTGTTTTGAGACTCGTAACTGAGGCTCCACGGACCCCTTTTTTGCATATTCAAATTTTGTATGGGACAATCAATGGAGACTCGTAAATGAGTACTCCATTGGAATTTTTCACTGTTCTCCCTGAGTTCAGTGATTGTTGTGTTTTATATAAGTATATACTTACGTCTCGAGGAACCTCCGGGAGGATTGGCACCGGCCTGGGGGATTCACGCATGCAGGGAAAGCAGTCCTTCCCTGCGCAGCCGGCGTGTATAAAGCCCACTATGCAGTTATGAATATGCATAGGGGGCGGGCGGGGTGTGGGATGCTTTCTGGCCCTGAGCAACGCCCTAAATGCTCTTATGCTAGTAATTTGCCTAAGACCATTTAGCGATTTTAGAAACAATCCGGGGGCCGAGAGGGGTAAGAGTAGTGTCTATCAACTACTGGGGGGAAGGGGGGGAGAACTGCTGATAGTGCCACTTTAAAAAAAGGGCTTTGATCATTGAAGGGAATCTGTCAGCTGTAACGCACATTGCACCCTGCTGACTCCCCCTGATGTTCTGTGCACAGTCCATAAATACAGAGAATGCACTATTTACAGACCTATTCGGAACGTGTGAATGCTTCCTTAAATAGCTGTTAGATCAAGGAGACACATGGTACCTTTGATATATCCAGCTGGGCTTCCAGATCATAGAAAATGCTATTAGTCTCTGGTACAAAGAGCCAAATCAGATTCCAAAGCTCTTGATATGCAACAAGCTGTAATGTCTCCTTTCCCTGCTTGATTGACACCTGGAAGCTAAGTTCCAGTGGTGTAGCTACCATGAAGGCAGACAATGCGACTGCAATGGGGCCCAGGAAAGTGTGGTCTGCCTTCATTATAGGTATGCCACAGACATCAGCCCCCCCCCCCCACACACCCAGGAGCCCGGAGAGGGAGTGGGACCTGCCACTGTACTGTTCAGCTTACTTACTGTAGTGCAGGTTGTGCAGGCTCAACATCAGAAGAGGAACAGAGAAGCAGGACCTGCCAGCGTCCTGCACAGCAGAGAGTGTTGAAGGACCTGATAACATGACCCACAGGTTCTCAATCCTTCTGTGTGGAGATCAGCCTGACTACAGGAGGAGGAGGGGAGAAGACTGAGAGCTGTAAGTGTGAGTGTCTACGTATGAGTAGCTGTGTCTACGTATGAGTGTCAGTGATTGTATGTATGTATGTATTTGTGGGTATATATGTATATGTCAGTGTGTGTATGTATCTGTGGATACATATATGTCAGTGTATCTGTGGGTATATATGTATATGAGGGAGGAGGTGTTTTTTTGTTAGTTTTTTTTTTTTTTTTAAGTATGAAAGATTCCCCCATTTCCATTTACAGCCAGGTTAAAAAACAAACAGCAGCAGCCTAGTAGTACTAGGGTGGAAGGAGCCATTTAGGAGTCTAATAATACTAGCCTGACACCATTCAGTCCAATCCAGTCCACTTTTTGACACTTCGTGACCACTGGTACCTGTTGTTTCCAGTACCCCTGTGGCAGTGGGTACTGGGTTAATTGGGGGGAGGGGGGGAGTGTTAGCCATTTTGCCGGCTAACACTAAAGGGCCTATTAGGGTGCCTTTACACATACTATATTACAGAGGACTTCAGACTGCGAGTTCCACAGCGAAATCCGCTTCTATACTCTGTACTCTTAGCCCTACAGCTTGCCTCTCCAGCTAACGTGTCACTGGCTTGTTAGCCCGGCACATGCTGAGTTAAGAAGGCTATGGCTACATTCTAGCAGCCAAATGAAAATCCACTGTGAGAATGTAGAGCCTATAGTACACAGTATCGCTGCGGATTTCACTGTGTAACTTGCAGTGTGAAACCTGGCCTTACTCGGCTGATTACCGACTGCTCAGGTTTATAATCATTTAGTGTAATAGCACATGTTGACAGCTGACATGCACCATCTCTGCAGTGCGTCGCTCCTTGTAATAGGAACAGCAGAATACTGCTGACTTCAATAGGCAACCTGAACGTTGTGAGGATTGAAAGCCCCCCACTTGCTGTCTGTGCATGTAAGAGCACAGTGCAGCAAGAGCGGAAATGCTGTGCTGAGCAGACCGGTCGGCAGGGCTGTAGATTTGATAAACTACAGTTCAGACTTCTGAATTTTATCAGGGACCGACTCCAGCTCCTTCATAGATGGCCAGTCAGACACCAGGGGACTTATTTATAACACTGGTGTAAAGTAGAGCTGGCTCAGCAGCTTCATTGTAATGTCCTACATGATCCTTGGGCAACTTCGGAAGGATTAGGGAAACATATAAGGGTGCGTTCACACGTACAGGATCTGCAGCAGATTTGATAAGGCAGATTTGAATCTAAGGGCCCTTTTACACAGAAAGATTATCTGACAGATTATCTGCCAAAGATTTGAAGCCAAAGCCAGGAACAGACTATAAACAGACCAGGTCATAAAGGAAAGCCTGAGATTTCTCCTCTTTTCAAATCCATTCCTGGCTTTGGCTTCAAATCTTTGGCAGATAATCTGTCAGATAATCTTTCTGTGTAAAAGGGACCTTAAGCAGATCTGCAGCAGATCCGCAGCAGATTTAATGGCCCAGAGTTACTGAATCTGCAACTTCAAATCTGCGCAGATCTGCTGCAGACCCTGTATGTGTGAACGCACCCTAAAAGCCGTGTGTGTTTGTACCCTAAGGGTATAAACACACACCGTATACGCAGCATATTTACTGCTGCGATACGCAGCAAAAACGCAGCAGATTAGATCTAAATAACTGAACACAGCATCAAATCTGCACCATCGTATCTGCTGCGTGTACGGTGTGTGTGTTTGTACCCAAAACAGAATCTTGTGTGTGTGTGTGTGTGCGCAGTGGATGCAGCTCGTCTCCAGCCTCCATGTCCTGAACAACTAAGAACTACACTAGATGGAGCAGGTGGTCTTTTCCTGCTGACAATCTTCTATGTTTCTAACTATTCACCATACACAAAGAAACACTGCTAACAATGCCAGATACCTGTAATATAGATGTCAGACGTAGGCCCAGGTTTATCAGCTCTCTGTCAGCTTCTGTACTGCTGAATCATCGCGGCCCCACAGGAACTACCTGCTCAGCCAGTCAGTGACTGCAGCTGTGAAGACAATGATGGTTGACCTCAGGGAAAGCAACTAAAACACTGCGGAGACACCATCACCTGTTTCTCGTCAGTGAATCTAGGAACATTGCCCCCTGGGAAATCAAATATGCAAAAATACTGCAGAGACACCATCACAGGTTTCTCAACACCAGCGAGTTAGCCAAACCTTCTGTCACCAACAGTCAAGGTATGAAAACAAATGGACAGTGAGCCCTAACTGGTACCACCCACTGACCCTACCTACTTGCCTCAAGACAGTGCTATGTGACTGCGGGCAACCACGGAGGCGGTCCCTACACTGCTAAACTGCAAACCCAAATGGAGACAGATGTACAAGAACAATATAACAAGTCAACAATCCGGGTCGGTAACGGCGGGTAGCAGCGGTACAAAATGCAGTAGTGGACTATAATAGGGGTGTTCCGGGCGGTAGCCCGGGGCCCTGAGCTCCTGGGGGCCCATGACCACCCAAAAAGACTCATACTTTCAATGGTGTACTGTCTCCTGGCTACACTTCCGCCATGATTTGCAAAATATCACACTTTTTTATGGCAATTTTGCACAAATCATCATGACATTATCTGTCCTGTACTATGAACGCCAGGCTAGTGCTGCCATAGTTACAGTGGGGTGGGGGGGCCCAGGCTTGGTGAACAGCCCGGGGCCTATGGTAAAGTTAATCCGCCCCTGCAAAATCGTAAGGCAAAGAATGATCAAGGACAGGCAAAGAGGTCAGGGCAGGCAGCAGACAGGTCAGGTGAAGGAACAGGCAAAGGGTCAGGAACAAACAGCACAGGAATCGCAAGGAATGCTTAGCCTAGCAAGAACTAATAGCCAGCAAATTGCTGCTGTCTATGCTCAGTATTCATGAGGACCAGGAGCCCGATCCAGATCCCCATTGGCCGGCACTCAGATCCACAAAGACCTTTACTGGAAAGGCATCTGACAGTCAAGGAAACACCACACTGCTCAGCTGCAGGAATCAGGCTAGGAGAGAGCAGAGTAACCCTATCATTGCCAGAGGCTGAGAGGCAAAGCGGGCGGGACAGACAAAAACAGCGCCCTGTTCACACCAGGTTCAGTGCCTTCTGCCCTGCAGGCCCCAAACTGAGGAGCGCAAAGGCACATTTCTGACACCTTCCTCCAGGAAGGAACAACCAAGCCAAGGGGGGGGGGTCTTCAGTCAAGGAAACCACCTTCCAACAAGTCACATTCCAAAAATTACAGGACTTGTGAAATACCTCAGAAAGGTATCTATCCACAAACAGCAAGGCTGTTTTGGGGTATTTGCCCCTCATCAGTGTGGAGCAGGATTCTGGCTAGTGGAAGCAAAGCCTAGTAAGTGCATTCAAGGGGATGATGGTTGACCTCAGGGAGATCAACCAAAACACTACAGAGACACCTTCAGGTTTCTCAACATCAGTGAATCTAGGAACATTGCCCTCTGGAAAATGGAGCCATGAGATCACAGGATTGGGAGCTTGGCAGAGGACCATGAGCCGTGATACTGCACTGTGGGGTCACAGGAATGGGTAAATAGGATTTATTTATTATGTACTTTATTATGGACTCTTCCAGATCAGAAACAAACTGCTGAATAGAGACCGACATATTTTCCCTGCCCCCCCTTATCTAATAGGGCCAGTGCTTTATTACTATATATGGGGGAAACTTAATGTATGGGAGAAAGTGTTCTCCTGGTTTTAATAAATAGGGTCCTTAGATTGATAGAACAAACTATATTAATGGGGAACATTTATAAAATTCATATTAAAATTCAATTACAAAACTTCAAAAAGCTGGAGTTGGTACATTTTTTTTTACTCCTACTCCAGCCAAAACCAACTCTGATTCCACAACTCCGACTCCACAGCCCTGCAGGTCAGCGCTTGATTCCCCCAGATTATCAGATGGTGTTCATATTCACCCTTAGACGTCTTCTTTCTTCACCACACCTGGCACACATCAGGCTCAGTGTGCCGGGCTCTGGGTCCTGAAATGTCCACTTGCTAATTGGCTGAAATGAAACTACAGGAGGCTCTGCTCAGCCAATCAGCAGCTGCTGTAGGATCCCGCATCAGCCGCTGATTGGCTGATCGACTACCGGGTGGATAAGTTAATCCCCTGGGGGCCAGACTGTCATTTTGGGCCCCAAAAAAATCACTAAAAAACACCATGCACATAAGCACTGGTGTTTTTTAGATGGACAGCAGAAATTCCATTGCAGTCTATGGACAAGAAATGCCACAGTTTGCAGAAGACCCCAATATATATGGCATTTCATAAACTTCCATTGACAGCTGACATCTAATCATGGCATTATCGCAAAATTTTAAGGCAGTGTGAAACTAAACTGACAGCTTGGTCCAAGTTGAAGTAAAGATGGATTGTGCTAAATCCAGGGATATTCTTGAGCAAAAACTGTTGGCGAAGGTTGAACTTCCAACAGGACAATGACCCAAAGCATACTGCTATAGCAACACTCTAGTGGTTTAAAGTGGTACTCCAGTGAATTTTTTATTTTTCAAATCAACTGGTAACAGAAAGTGCCAGAGATATATAATTTACTTTTATTTAAAAATCTCCAGTCTTCCAGTACTTATCAGTTTCTGTATGTCCTGCAGGAAGTGGTGTAATCTTCCCAGTCTGATACAGTGCTCTCTGCTGCCACCTCTCTCCATGTCAGGAACTGCCCAGAGTATTAACAAATCGCTGGACTACCCCTTTAAGAGGAAACATGGAAATATATTAAAATTGCCTAGTCAAAGTTCAGACCGTAAGGGGGTTCTCCAGCGAAAATCCTTTTCTTTCCAATCAACTGGTTTCAGAAAGTTATATAGATTTGTAATTTACTTCTATTTAAAAATCTCAAGTCCTCACATACTTATCAGCTGCTGTATGTCCTGCAGTAAATGTTTTCTCTTCAGTCTGACACAGTGCTCTCTGCTGCCACCTCTGTCCATGTCAGGAACTGTCCAGAGTAGTAGCAAATCCTCATAGAAAACCTCTTCTGCTCTGGACAGTTCCTGTCTGGGACAGAGGTGGCAGCAGAGAGCACTGTGTCAGACTGAAAAGAAAACATTTTCTGCAGGACATACAGCAGCTGATAAGTATGGGAAGACTTGATATTTTTAAACACAAATTAAAACTAAATTACAAATCTATATAACGTTCCGAAACCTTCACTTGACAGAAAAAGATTTTTGCTGGATAATCCCTTTAAAACAAAATGTTCAAAGTTGTAGGTGTTATTTACATGAAATGATGAAAATTCTCAAAAAAATCTATATTAATTCCCCTGGTTTTTTTTCATATCTCCCCATCTTCTCCCCCTTTTTTCTCTTTTTTTTATAGCTTTTTTCCTCTGCACCAGAGATTCTTAAATCACATGGCTTTTCATAGGACAGAAACAAAAGAAAAAAAAAACACATAAAACTATTTTAGTAACATGTCCTATTTTGAAATAAAACATATCCTAGAAAGTACAAAAAAAACCATAGAAGTGAACTAGATAAAAATCCCTCGAAGTGCTGCTTTAAACATATTAAAAGTAATGGGGTTGGAAAGGGATTCACTACAGCGGCTGTAAGCATCCAAACCACGTGAGCTCTTCGTATAAGGAGAACTGGCGGCAGGCCCCTGACGGTGACGCTCTCATCCGCTGCATTATGGGTGATGTAGTTTTCTCTCTTGGAAGCATTAGCCTGCTGTACAGAACCTGTTAGAACCGCCAACCTATAAAGCAGCACATCCTCATGATCTGTAGCCTCAGGATAAATATAAAACCTAAAGTAACATACGCTTCTTATATGGAATATGCACCAGAGAGTGCAGAGTAATGGAAACCTTTCTGCCCACAATAAACATGGCGGACGCAGCCTCATTAACCTTTGCCCTCACGCAAGGAGACGGCGCCACGCCTCGCGCAGTATAAATACGTGAGGGGCACGCATGGTTCTTTCTTTCCTTCATGCTGTGGAGCAGGTTGGGTAAGTGATGGCGGCGGTGTACAGTAACGCCGTGCACGGTATCATCTGCGGCTTATCTCCGGCATCCCGCCCGCCATGAGCCCGGGAACACCGGCGTCGTTATGAGCGCTCCTAACGCTTCTCGTTTGTGTCTGTATTACAGCGGAGTGACGCCCAACATCCATTAGACATCGAGGATGGCCGAGGAAGGGTGAGTAGTCCGCGGCTGTCGCTTCTCTCCTGTAGTTAGTGTGCCGCCTCCATGTTCCCCTTCAGATCCTGGGCACCTCAGACTGGGATGATGGGAGTTGTAGTTATATGTAACGAGTGGCAGGTTGGGGGCAGAGGCGGCAGTACTTATGGCTGTCACCTCTATGGGAGACGTGTCAGTCCTGTACCTGTACTGTCCATAGTGATACTCCTCAGGGAGGCTGCCGCCTTCTCCCTCTGACATCGGATTCTGTCATCAGGTGTCAGACCTCTATATGCTGTAGTACCAGCCTAGGTGTATTGGCTGCTGTCACGTGTCCTCTGCCAGCTGTAAGTGTTGTGGTCCCTGGATGGTGTCCTGGTACACTGATGTGCCCACCTTAGTGCTATGGCAGTGATAGATGTGTTAGGGATGGGATTGGAGCAGCTGATGGTATATTGGACACCTGCTGGGATGGGAGTGCTATAGCTGAAGATGGGGTAGTGATCTGGTGGGATAGGCATGTTCTAGTACGGTAGTGATCTGGTGGGATGAGAATGTTGTGATCTGGTGGGATAGGCATGTTTTAGTACTGGTAGTGATCTGGTGGGATGGGAATGTTCTAGTACTGGTAGAGATCTGGTGTGGTAGGAATGCTATAGTACTGGTGTAGAGAGCTGGTGGGATAGGCATGTTCTAGTACTGGTATAGCGATCTGGTGGGATGAGTGCTATAGCTGATGGTATAGGGATCTGGTGTGGTAGGAATGTTGTAGTTGGTGATGGCATGGTGGAGATCTGATGGGATGACATAGCTGTAGTCGGGACCAATAACCAACAGGCTTTTCCCTTTCAGCATTTCTGCTGGAGGTGTAATGGATATCAACATTGCTCTTCAAGATGTGCTCAAGACCGCACTTATACACGATGGCCTGGCCCGTGGGATTCGTGAAGCTGCCAAGGCTCTTGACAAGTAAGTTCATCAGTCTTCTAAAGTCTATTCCAATCTCCTGTGGACATGACATCAATGCCCAGGATTGGATTTACCCCAATATCAATGGCCCAGATATATAAATCTAACATGCTGGTGGCTGCTCACATCTGTCTGCCTGATGCTAAATGACAGCTGTTTATACATGATAGACATAAATCTGTCATTCGGCACGCAGGAGCAGTAGGGCATTTAGTACTAGGCCCATTATAAGGCTATTCTTACACGTAGTATAACACCGTCCATTGCTTAGCAGTGGACAGGGTTATACTGTGGTGTGGCATTACATTGAACTTGATGCAATGCTGCAGAAAAGAACGGACGCTGATTTCATTACAGTCAATGTCTGTTTTCTATAAACTTGTCTAACATTAGCCGTATGGTGAGGACTACGACACTGCATTCTATGTTCTCTCTAACAATATGATGTCCGTGATTAGTCTGTCTCTTATCCTGGCATTAGTGGTTACTACAGTGCTTGAATGATGATTTTCTTATTGTCGGATACCCCTTCACTCTTTCTGAGTGAGAAAATGCTACTGACAAGCCTGTTAGCGAAACCCAATTACATGTGAATAAAGACATTTCCTGCGCTAATGTGAGGTTTCTTCTACTAGACGCCAAGCTCACCTGTGCGTCCTTGCTTCCAACTGTGATGAGCCAATGTATGTGAAACTGGTTGAAGCCCTGTGCGCCGAACATCAGATCAATCTCATCAAGGTGAGTCACCAGGTCCCACAGTTTCTTAGGGGGCATTTAGAAATCTGCAAAATACTGTCCACGCAAGACCATATTCTGTGGGCCAGACCTTTGAGTTTTTGGCAGCAGTATTATGTTGGGAGTTCTGAAACACTGACTGATGTACCCATACCTTATTGTGCCCTTAGGGGAGTTCAGAGAGGGGTCATGCTGTGACCCCCTTGCTGAACCGCATGGCTCCTAGCTGTTATCAGCAGCTGAGGACTGCAGCAATTAGTGGGCTTGGGCCAATCACCACACCTGGCTAATAAGCCATTTAAATGCACCTGTCAAAATGGACAGTTGCCTTTAAATGGCTTTTATCTCAATCTGTGGTGTAGTGGCAGGGTTGGGTAAAGATCATTATTAAAATAAAGATTTTTATCAAATCCAGAAAAATTGTAATAAGTGATCAAAAAGTTGCACATATGGAAGCAAGGTACCAATAGAAAGTAGGTCATGGGGCAAAAATGACTCCTCACAGCCCCATACACCAAAAACTAAGATATAAGGATGGTGGTAGAGCAATTTTAAGAACATTTAGGGGACATTTATCAAGGGCTTTGCACCTTTTTAGGTGAATAATTAGAGCTTAAAAAATGGGCAAAGAAACAAATCTATGAACCAGTATTTGATGGGCAAATTTGTTAGATGTGACTTTCTTTAATCTTCCTGTTTTCAGTAGTCACTCAAAATCACAATCCGGGATTAAATTGCACTCTTATTTGCATCTTTTTAAAATTGCACAAAATTGTGAATGCCGTCTGGTCAGTACCAGGTGAACTTGTGCTTTTTTTTTTTTTTTCTAATTTGCCATTATAAGAATATTTCACAAACTTATGAAAAGTTTGTTAAATTAGTCCTATTTGGCTGGGTAAAAGACTAATACTCTGTAGAATAATCACATATTTTAGACTCTCTAGGAAGTGTCCCCTTCGTTTAAAAGGGGTGTACAACTCGGACATGTCTCATATTTTCCTGCCTATGTTGAAATTAAATAAGTATAGAATGAATTGTCAGTCTCCAGTTCTCAGCTGCTGCTTTCTGCTGAAGACACATCTGTGAGCTTTTCCCTTATACTACCCTTTCCTCCACTTTTGAGACGGCTGATTTAAAGTCCCTGGCAGGCTGTATCTGCAACACTAGCTGCTTTGTAAATCTGGTAGGGTTATGATGTCAAGTTTTCAACAAACTCACTGATTAATTTTTACAAAGAAGAGAAACGATAATGTAAAGTCCGACAGGCTTTATCAGCTGTCTCAGAAGGGAGGAGGAGACAAAGGCTTACACACAAGATGTGTCTTCAGCAAAAAACAGCAGCTGAGAACTGGGGGAAGGAGAATGAATAGGAACGATCGTTACTTGTAATCGTTCTTGCGTTCGTAGCTACTGTGACATCTTCTGTGCAAAACGTGCAATGGTAATAGGTCCAGGTCTCAAAGTGTTCAACGATTTCTCCTTTGTCTAACTGCTATTCAACCGAACGATTATGTCTTCACTTCGAACTATTTAAAGGGGTAGTGCGGCGCTAAGAAATTATTCAGATAACACACATTACAAAGTTATACGACTTTGTAATGTATGTGTTTGTGAATCTCTCCCTTCCCTGTCCCCCCACCCCCGCACGTGTACCCGGAAGTGTGGTGCATTATACATACCTGTCACGTGCCGACCCCCGTCCCCGATCTTCTGTGCCACAACGTCTTCTTCGGACGGACGGCCGAAGCTCTCCCATCGTCCTGAGTGCCGGCCGCCCTCTGCCACTTCATCAGATTGTTAAGCCACTATTGGCTGAGCATAACTGACGTCGTGGCACAAGATGGTGGACTGGCACGACACGGATCAGGTATGTATAATGCACCACACGTCCAGGTACATGTGCGGTGGTGGGGGGACACAGGGAAGGGGGTGATTCACAGACATAACATACATTACAAAGTTGTATAACTTTGTAATGTGGTGGTCTGTGAATAAGTTCTTAGCGCCCCACTACCCCTTTAACCATTATCCGAACGATGGTCGCGTGGAATAGGGCTCACCTTGGGCAGCAGTATGTCAAAAGCTTGAGTGGAATACCCCTTTAATTTAAAGTCGTCAAAAATAAAGTTGTTAAAGTTGTGTCTTGTTGTAGTTGTGCGGACTTAAACATAACAGGTTTTCTTTAACCTGTAGTGGATACAAAGCAGCAGGGACTGTCCTGCTTTCCTATAATTTGGTAAAATGCTGTCCTCTCCTCCATGTAATGCTGCACATGATGATAACTTGGCTCCCTCTACTGAATGCTGTGAGGATAAAAGCCTACATGTTACCCAATTTCCACTGATCTGCAGCAGTCACTGATTAAACAGTTGACTTCAATGGTTAGATTGTTACTAACACAAGGTCTTTATCTTAGGTTGACGACAGCAAGAAGCTTGGTGAATGGGTGGGCCTCTGTAAAATCGACAGGGAAGGCAAGCCACGTAAGGTGGTTGGCTGCAGCTGTGTGGTTGTCAAGGTAAGTGGTGGCTCTTTGGGAATGTATACCTGGGATTATATTCTCCGCCATTGCACTACTGCTAAACTACATGTGTTTTGCAGAATGTGCTCATGTGGTGGCAAGATAAAGGCCACTGTACGAGCCTTGGCGCCTTCATGTGGCACTTGAGGTCCCTGAAAATGGCAACATGATTTAACAGCAGGTTTTAAATTGTTTCATACTATACATGATGGCTCTAAAACTCCTCATTATTTTCCTCCTTAGGACTATGGTAAGGAATCCCAGGCCAAGGATGTTATTGAAGAATACTTCAAGTGCAAGAAATGAACATCTGAATAAAAGCTTAGAACTTCACCGTTGTTGTGTGGCTTATTTGCATTTACTAGCGTTGAGCAAACTTCAAGTACGCTTATGTTTGTCAGAACCTCAGCATGTAGCATTTTATTACTGGTGGCTGAATTTGGCTGCAGCCCTAGTAGGGAGTCCTGGAAAACATAGATACAGACTGACTCTTTATCAAATGCCACAAACCTGAGCGTGCTCAACTGTAGCATTTACATTTTGGCATGCTAAATGGGTAAGGATGCACAGCTCAAGCAACATACTGTAGTGAGAACTAACTTATGCCACTGGCCTTCCTGGTATGGATCATATAAGCTCACCTGTAGTTATGGTTCCTAGAGGAACTAGCAGGAAGACATCAAATTTAATTGCTATATTTCAAATCCAGTTTTTACTTTGGCTGGGGGGGGGCTGGCTGCAGCGTATGATTAACCACTTAGTCCCCTGTCACTTACCGATCGGGACCCCCGCAGTCCCACTGTTGTAATGGACCGCGTGAGGGCTCAATGAGCAGAACACCTATCGCACTGATCAATGTGTTAAATCCAATAAATGTAAAAGTCCCCCAAAACTTAAAATGTGTAAAGAAAAAAAAATCTTTACAAACATCCCAAAGCCTCTGCCCTAATAAGTTTAAATCACTTCTTTCCCATGATATAAATCATAAAAATAAACATATACCGTAGAGTGCATAATTGTTCAATCTACTAAAATATGCCAATCGCAAATAGCGTAAACAAAAAGTAAGTAAACAAAAAGTAAGGATTAGCTTTTACCCAGACGCCCTATGACAGGCGTGGAGAGGACCTCCCCACCTGCGTGGAGAGGACCTCCCACCGCAGGAAAGGAAACCTGAGAAGATAAAAGTCTGACACTCCTCTCCACACCTCAGTTCAGGTTTCCTGTCCGGCGGATGGGAGGCCTCTGAAGAGTCCCATAGGGGATGAAGTTACCTTCTCCACGCCGGCTGCAGGTCCCCCATTTAGCCTAATCCGCTGGGGGTTTCCCTGAGGGCAGAAGTCTGGACAGCAGCCCTAAGTCTGGTCTGAGGCACCCCAGGTCAGGACGGTATGCCTCCCCTCCAGTCCTCGGTCCCTGTGGTTCGGGGAGTTGCCGGGGGCTGGGGCAGAGCGGGCCGTGCCTGTCTCCCCGGTCTGATCGCGTGGCGGGCCGCGGCTTGCGCTCCAGCCCGGCAGTACGTCAAGACGTGGGCTCCGCCGGAAGTGACGGAGCCCGTGACGTCAGACGCCGGGACGCCGCATCCGGGAGCTTGGCGGTCCTGGCTTCTTCAAAAGGCCAGGGGAAGCGTCTCTCCCTGTCCATGCCTCCTACAGCGTCCAGGAGCGGAGGACTCAACCAGCCAGCCCCACCAGTCTGGTGCATTTTCCGGCCTTCAGCATGTCTGAATCTTCGGGCAGGAAAGAAAAAGGACGCCATGATCGCTCCTCCAGGTCTGACGGATCAGAAAGATCGGATAAATCAGCCAAGGAGTAGCATGAAAAACCCAGCAGACCAGAAAGACAGCATGAAAGCCCGGTACCTGTGGTGATGGGATACATCTTGGTGAGCGTATACATTTCTGTTTTTTTTTATTAGCATTTTTTTATGTGGTTTTATTTTAGGTTTCTGACAAAAGTTCAAAAAAAGCCACTTCTAAACGCCACTATAAGGAGTGTGGAGAGTGTAGAGTCCCCCTACCTGATGACCACCCTAGGTCCTTATGCCAGCCATGTATTGACAGATTGCTAGCTCAGGAGACATCATCTTTAGCTGACACCTTGAAACAGATTGTGAGAGATGAAGTCCAAGCATCCCTTAGAGGGTTTGGAGTGGTGGGGCCTACTACTTCAACCCCTGTTATGTCTGTTGCCTCTATTAATGTTGAAGAGGATTGTCCATCAGAAGCTCCTATATCTGAAAATATTGTGGAAGAAGGGGAGATTGAATATATCCCGTCAGACAATGAGGAGGGGGGTCCATCTTCTAGAGTTCTTTTTCCCACTGAAGATATTGATCAGCTAATAAAAGCTATAAAGGCTTCAATGAATATTGAAGAGAAAAAGACCCCTTTATCGGCAGAAGTTGCCATGTATGAGGGGTTGACTCCTAGAAAGTCTCGTACCTTCTCACTCCATAAGAGTATTAAAGCTCTAATCGATAAGGAATGGCAAAACCCCGACAGGAAGTTTTTTATTCCCAGATACTTCAAAAGGAAATATCCCTTTGAGGACTGTGACTCCAACACCTGGGATAAACCCCCGGCCATTAATGCACCAGTGGCAAAATTAGCAAAGAAAAATAGCCTACCCTTTGAGGATATCGGTACTCTGTCGGACCCTATGGATAGAAAATCCGAATACTACAATAAGAGAACATGGGAAGCAGCTACGGGAATCCTGAGAACTAGCATAGCTTCCACCTGTGTGGCAAGATCTCTAAGGGTATGGCTGGCAAAATTAAAATCTCAAATAGCTGATGAGCCTGCATGTGAAAAGGTCCTAGCGGATATCCCTGTTTTAGCCAAAGCTGCCGATTTTCTTTCAGATGCCTCTGCGGATAGTATTAAGTTAGCAGCAAAGACGGCCGCACTTTCCAACTCCGCCAGAAGAGCATTATGGCTCAAAACTTGGAAGGGTGATATCACGGCTAGAGGAAAACTCTGCGGTATCCCTTGTGATGGCAATCTCCTATTCGGTCCCGTATTGGATTCACTATTAGAAAAAGCCTCTGATAGGAAAAAAGGGTTCCCTGCACAGCCTAGAGCACAGGAAATGTTTAGACAAAAAAGACAATATAAAAAGCCCTTTCGTAGTACCCAGGATAATAAAAAATTTAGAGTGCCAGCTAAAGGGAAGGGATACATCTTTAACTCAAAAGATGACAAACCAAAATCTTCCCAACAATGACGTTCTCCCGGTGGGTGGCCGTCTGTCTCAGTTCACCCGGGCTTGGGAGAATATTTCCCCCAGCCCTTGGGTTCTAAGTTCTATCTCAGTGGGACTTCTCCTGGAGTTCAGGAGTCTTCCCAGAGACAGATTTCTCCCCACCAGGAGACTAACAGACACAGTAAAACAAACGATTATAGAAACAGAAATTCTCTCTTTAATACAAAAACAAGTATTAGTCCCAGTCCCCTTAGATCAGCAGAAGAGAGGATTCTACTCACCTCTATTCCTGGTCAAGAAACCAAACGGTTCATTTAGGGTGATCATAAATCTCAAGGGTCTGAACAAGTTTCTCCAATACAAGAGGTTTCGGATGGAAACCTTGGGATCTACAATAAACCTTCTGTCCCAGGACTGTGTGATGGCTTCCATAGATCTAGAAGACGCCTACTACCACGTACCTATTCACGCGTCTCATCAAAAATTTCTGAGGGTAGCGGTCTGGATAATAGACAAATGGATTCACTTACAGTACAGAGCCCTTCCCTTTGGGGTCTCTCAAGCCCCGAGGGCATTTACAAAGATAATAGCGGATATGGCTTCCTTCATCAGGAAGCAGGACATATTTGTACCGTACCTAGACGACTTCCTCCTAGTGGCAAACTCGGAAGCACAACTACATCACAACATCACACTAGTTTCAGAAATAATCCAACGGTTAGGTTGGAACATAAATTTGAAGAAGTCAAATTTGGTGCCCTCAAGGCAATGTGTTTTTCTTGGAACTCTGTTAGACTCTTCTCAGCAAATGTCTCTTCTTCCCCTCACAAAGCAGGAGCTGGTCAGAAAGAGAGTCGGGGACTTATTCCTTTCTCACACACCAACGCTACGGGAAGCAATGTCGGTGCTGGGTCTCCTCACGTCATGCATACAATCGGTGAGGTGGGCTCAGTACAGGACAAGACTGCTGCAGATGGACATTCTAAACAACTGGGATGGTTGCCAACAGTCACTCAACAAGAAGTTTCTTCTGAGTTCCACAGCAAGGGTAAGTCTGCAGTGGTGGTTAGTTCCTCAGAACCTAAGGGAGGGAGTACGTTGGAACCCCTCACAAATGATAAGAATCACAACAGATGCCAGCCCTTGGGGGTGGGGGGCTCACACAGATCAGGCTTTTGTCCAAGGCAGGTGGCCTCAACATCTCAGGCATCAAACCTCAAACTACAAAGAACTATACGCGGTGTTCCAGGCCTTACAGGATCTCTCTCATCTATTATCATTCAAAGATGTACAGATTTACTCAGACAACACCACAGCAGTGGCCTACATCAACAAACAAGGGGGCACTCGCAGCAAATCCCTCCTCCTTCTCTCCCAGCAGATCTTTCATTTCGCGGAGAACAACCTGCTATCATTATCGGCAATCCACCTGAAGGGAAATCTAAACCATCAGGCAGACTTCCTCAGCAGGACCACAATCAGCCAGACAGAATGGTCCCTCAACCTGGAAATATTCTACAAAGTAGTAGAAAGGTTTGGTTCTCCAACGATAGATTGGTTCGCCTCGAGGAAGAACAAGAAACTGAAGAGGTTCTGTTCTCTGGACCCAACAGAAAATCCAACAGCAATAGATGCATTTGCTCAAGATTGGAGCAGGGAGATGGGGTACGCCTTTCCCCCAATCAGCCTTATTCCCAGGGTGCTAAAGAAGATCGTCCAGGACAAAGCCAGAATGATCTTGATAGCCCCCTTCTGGCCAAAACGTCCCTGGTTCACGCTTCTGAGAACTCTGTCAATACACCAGCCGTGGATTCTGCCAGAAATCCAAGACCTCTTGACACAGGGGCCAGTAGTTCATCCGATGTCACCACACTTGCACTTGACTGCATGGATGCTGAGAGGTTAATACTGAAAGGTAGGGGACTGTCAGATTCAGTAATCAACACCATGCTGGCCTCCCGAAAGGAAGTAACCTCCTCAATATACCTAAGAACATGGAGAGCATTCTTAAGATTTACACAAGGTAGACAGAATCCTTTGGGGGAACCAAATATCCCTCTTATCTTGGGGTTCCTTCAGGCAGGTCTAGAAAAAAACCTAAAGCCTAGCACCCTCAAAGTGCAGATCTCTGCTCTTAGTACCTTTTTAAATGCAAAATTAGCCGACAACTTGCTAATAAAGAGATTCATCACAGGGGCTGTAAGGTTAAACCCTCGTTCCAGATTAACGGTCCCACCATGGGACTTAAATCTAGTCCTAGAAGCTCTCACGAAACCTCCTTTCGAGCCTCTAGACTCTCTGCCTCTAAATATTCTATCTCTCAAACTCTCCTTTCTTCTCGCCATCACCACAGCTAGAAGGATTAGTGAAATCCAGGCCCTCTCAGCCTTTCCTCCTCACACTCAGGTCCTAGACGATAGAGTGATTATGAGAACACTCCCCTCTTTCCTTCCTAAGGTAGTGTCGGAGTTTCACAAAAACCAGTCAATTGTCCTCCCTACCTTTTGTGACAACCCATCCAATGATAGGGAGAAGATCTTTCACAATCTAGATGTTAAAAGATGCCTCACAAAATACCTGCAAATTACAGAAAGTCTTAGGAGATCAGAAAACCTGTTAGTACAGGTTTCAGGGGTGAACAAGGGTAAGACAGCCTCCAAACCTACAATTAGCCGCTGGATAAAACAAGCAATTACTCTAGCATACACTTCTCAGAGTAAAGAACCACCTTCTTACTTCTCAGCCCATTCCACTAGGGCTATGGCAACTTCTTGGGCAGAAAAGGCGGATGCCTCCTTAGACCAGATTTGCAGGGCAGCTACTTGGTCTTCACCACATACCTTCCTACGCCATTACAGGCTTCAACTAAATCCTCTGTCTGATCTGTCCTTTGGTAGGAAAGTTCTTTCAGCAGTAGTCCCGCCCTAGTTAAAAAAAAAAATTTCTAGTTTTTCCTCCAGGGGTGTTGTCATAGGGCGTCTGGGTAAAACCAGAATTACTTACGGTAATGATGTTTTCATAAGCCCATGACAGCACCCCTCTGGTATACCCCCCCTTAATGTTATCGTTATTATTATTATTATTCCTATGGTTATTTATTATTTCATTATTTATGTAAATCTACTCACAAAGTGAGAGTTGTTTGTTCCGCTGGAATACTCTGTTAGAACTGAGGTGTGGAGAGGAGTGTCAGACTTTTATCTTCTCAGGTTTCCTGTCCTGCGGTGGGAGGTCCTCTCCAGGGGTGCTGTCATGGGCTTATGAAAACATCATTACCGTAAGTAATTCTGGGTTTTTTGGTTACATTATATATAAAAGTGATCAAAACGTTCGATCTTTACAAATATGGTAATAAAAAAAACTAGAGATCTTGTTGGAAAAAATGACACCCCATACATAGGTAAAGAAAATAAAACTTGTCACAATAGGCCCATTTTATTGCAAAAGATTTCATTAAAAAAAAATTAAAGAATCTTTGTAAACCTGCATGTGGTTGTGTTTAGACTGACCTATAGAATAATGGTATGTCGTGTTTACAAAATAGTGCATTACATAGACACGAGAACCCCCCCCCAAAAGTTTTTCCAATTTATATCTTAAATAATTTTGGGATTCCGTCATACATGTTATGGTAGAATGAAAGGTGCAATTGCAAAATAACTACTGTAAATAAACAAGCGCTTACATGGCACTGTAGATAAAAAAATTAAAGTGCTAGAGCTCTTAGAAGGGGAAGAGGGAAAAACTAAAGCACAAAAATGAATTTGCACTGTCCACTGGGTCATTTTGGGCCTGGTCCTCAAAGGGTTAAAACAAAGTTAAATTGAAATCTAGTCTTGTGCAGGTTCAAAGACTAAATGTAGGGTATCCTTCAACCTCTTAATGACTGAGCCAATTTTTGTTTTTGCGTTTTCGTTTTTCCTCCTGTTTAAAAGGCCATAGTACTTGCATTTTTCCACCTAGAAACCCACATGAGCCCTTATTTTTTGCGTCACTAATTGTACTTTGCAATGACAGGCTGAATTTTTGCATAAAGTACACTGCGAAACCAGGAAAAAATTCAAATGTGTGGTGAAATTGAACAAAAAAAGTGTTTCTTTTATTTGGGTGGTATTTGTTTTTACGCCATTCGCCCTGGGGTAAAACTGACTTGTTATGCATGTTCCTCAAGTCGTTATGATTACAATATATAACATGTATAACTTTTATATTATGAGATGGCCTGTAAAAAAAAAAAATTCAAACTATTGTCAAATATATGTTCCTTAAAGTCGCTCCATTCCCATGGTTATAACACTTTTATCCTTTGGTCTATGGGGCTGTGTGAGGTGTCATTTTTTGCACCATGATAACTTTCTATCGGTACCTTGATTGCGCATATGACATTTTCATTGCTTTTTTATTTATTTTTTTCTGGATCTGATGCGATCAAAAATGCGCAATTTTGCGCTTACGCAGTTTACCGTGCGAGATCAGGAATGTGATTAATAGTTCGGGCGATTACGTACGTGGCGATACCAAACATGTTATTTAAAACATGGGGAAAAGGGGGGTGATACAAACTTTTATTAGGGGAGGGGATTTTTACCAGGGGGGCTTCTAGTATAAGTGCACTGATCTCTCATTGAGATCTTTGCTGTATACTTATACAGCAAAGATCAATGAGATTGGCACTGCTGCAGCCAAAAGCATCGGAGTGCAGAGTCTGGATCAGCGCCATTTTGGCGAAGACGCTGCCAGGTGAAGGATGTGCGATCCACCCCACTAGACACCAGGGAAGTGCTGCATACAGTATTCTGATGCAGCTGTCAACTTTGACAGCTGCATCCGATTACTGAATTAGTGGGCACAGCCATCAAACCCTGTCGGCTAATAGCAGCGGCCCCGGGCTACACGCGGTACCGCTCTGAACACCTCTTGCGGACGCATGACGTACCGGTATGTCATGTGTCCTTAAGAGGTTAAAGGGGTTATCCAGAGAAAATCTTTCCAATTAATTGGCTTCAGAAAGTTAAATATTTGTAATTTACTTAAAATTTTTTAATTCTTTCCATACTTATCAGCTGCTGGATGTTCTGCGGGAAGTGTTTCTTTCTTTTGTCGGACACCGTGCTCTAACATCTATGTCCAAGACAGTTACTGTTCAGAGCAGTAGAAGCTTTCTATAGGGATTTACTTCTCTGGAAAGTTCCTGTGTCTGCCAGAGATGTTAGCAGAGAGCACTGTGTCAGACTGAAAAGAAAACATTTCCTGCAGGACATACAGCAGGTTAGTATTGGAAGACAAACTCTTAAATAGAAGTAAATTACAAATCTATATAGCTTTCTGAAACCAGTTGACTGGAAGTTTTGCTGGACAACCCCTTTAACCCCTTAAGGTCAATGCCAATTTTCGTTTTTTCGGGTTTTTCCACTTTATGTTTAAAAGGCCATAGCTCTTGCATTTTTGTAACTTAGAAACCCACATGAGCCCTTATTTTGTGTGTCACTAATTGTACTTTGCAATGACAGGCTGAATTTTTGCATAAAGTACACTGAAACCAGAAAAAAATTAAATGTGTGGTGAAATTGAAAAAAAAAACGCATTTCTTTTATTTGGAGGGTATTTGTTTCTACGCCGTAAACCCTGGGGTAAAACTGATTTGTTATGCATGTTCCTCAAGTCGTTTAAACCGATATATAACATGTATAACTTTTCTTTTATCTGATGACCTGTAAAAAATTAAAACCATTGTTAACAAATATATGTTCCTTAAAATCTATTCCCATGCTTATAACTCTTTTATCCTTTGGTCTATGGGGCTGTGTGAGGTGTCATTTGTTGCACCATGATTACTTTCTATCGGCACCTTGATTGCGCATATGCAACTTTTTGATCACTATTTATTACATTTTCTGGATTTGATGTGACCAAAGATGCGCAATTTTGCACTTTGGAATTTTTTTGCACTTACGCCGTTTACCGTGCGAGAGCAGGAATGTGATAATTTAATAGTTTGGCCGATTACGCACGCAGCGATACCAAACATGTTTATTTATTTGTAAAATGGGAAAAGGGGGGTGATTCTGACTTATTAGGGGAGGGGATTTTTTTTTTATTCACTTTTTACTTTTATTTTTACTGTAACTTGAAGTCCCCCTGGGGGACTTGTGTATATACACAGCATTGATCTCTCAGAGATCAATGCTGTGTATATACACAGCAAAGATCATTGTACTCAGGGATTCTGCAGGCACAGCAATCTATCGCCGAGCCGGGATCAGCGTCATTGCGACGCTGAGTGCTGGCCCGGCCAGAAACCAGGAAATCGACCCACTAGACACCAGGGACGTGCAGTACAAAGCACTTCAATGCAGCTGTCAGGATCCGTGACGGCTAATAAAGGCACTGCCCTGCTGCAGATAGTAGCCGGGAGCGGCGCCGTTCAGAGCCGGATCCTGGAGGGACCCCTTTCTGAACTTCCCCTGCGCCACCATGACGTACCAGGTACATCATGGGACGCTAAGGGGTTAAGCAAATGACTGTCTTCTCTGACCATGAAGGTCATGGGCCTTCTTTGTTTTTAGCCAGCACAAGACTGGCTTTCTTCAGGACTGTCAAATTGTAATGCGCTCTCAATCTTTAAGGGAACCTGTCACCCCCCCCCCCCCCCCCCCCCCCCCCCCCCGTGCCGGGGTGACAGGCTCCCGACCCCCGCTACAGCCTCCTATACTCACCTAATCCCACTGGGTCCCGCTTCTGGATCCGGTCGGGTCACTGAGATCTCAGCCGCTGCAGCCCAGTGCGCGCGCTGAGAGATGAGTCCAACGCTCATAGAGAGTGATGGAGAGTCCAGCGCTCCGTCATTCTCTATGAGCGTTGGACTCATATCTCGTGAATTTTTTTTTGCAGAAATTAATAGTCCGGGTGATTTTAAGAAACTTTGTAATTGCGTTTATTAGGCAAATATGCCATTATCTGCATGTAAAAAGCAGTTTCCCAGGTCCCCCCCCCCCCCCCTCTCCTTTCTGTCATCCACTGCTCAGAATCAGGAACTCTTGACTGGTTTTTCATCAGTCGGAATCTGTCTGGTCTATGAAGGGGGGTGGGGGAAGGAGCAAGATTAGCAGCTGAGAGCCAGGAACAAAGCTGAGAACCGAGAACAAAGGAATGCTGGGGGGGCTATTCAGAGCCTTAATTAGAGCTCAGAGATGTCCATGGTGCCTGTCAAAGGAGAGAGCCCAGGATGTGAATGTAAATTAACTTTGTTGTCCTGTTTTTGCTGCCTTTACTTTCTCCATAGGAAAACCATGAAGACGGGGGAGAGCTTTAAACAAATTAATTTTTTGGCTAATAAAACCAATTACAAAGTTTTTTAAAATCGCCTGGACTATTGATTTCTGCAATAAAAATTTTAATGACACTTTAAGCTTTGTGCCAGTGATTATGGATTTCTCAGTGCCATTTGACAAATGACCAGGAAACATGGCACTCAAATTCGATGCAAGGGAACAAAAGTTTATTCCAGTGATTCAATAAGCTCCCTTCAGAAGACTGAGCCTGGATACATGTATCTTTGTTTCAAAGTAAATAGAAAACCTGCTTTTATTTCACATCCCCGGTGTTAGATGTTGATAAAACTTGTTAAAACTAGAGATTAGCAAATAGCGTCATTAACTCAGCGATCTGCTTATCAGCCGGCTGCTTTTTAAGTCCATGCTGCTCTCCATGGACTGCCAGCTTTTTCCAGCCACCTGTGGAGGAGCAGCACGGACTTCAAAGGCAGCCAGCTGGTAAGCAGAATGCCAGGCTAATGAAGTGATTCACTCATCTTTAGTTAAAACAACAGTGACCATTTAAGGCAGGGGTGTGGGGAACATCTGGCCCGCGGGCTGCATCCGGTCCTTTAGACCTCCCGATACTCCCCTGTGACACGCGCCGCACTGGAGGGGAAGGAGCCGGCGCACACAGCATCCTCCGGGGTCTGTGATAGCTGCCAGGAGGATGCTGTCTGTGCTGGCTCCTTCTCCACTAGAGCGGTGCACGTCTTCTGTCTCCTGCGGGCCGTGCGCAATGACGTCATTTCATCGCACGCCGCCTGCAGGAGAAGACCGGGCACAGGCTAGAGGGGAGGAAAGGTGAGTGGGATGTTTATTTTTTTTATTTGGGGGTTAACTAGGCTACCAGGGACATGACTGATGGGGGTTAACTAGATAACAGGGACATGACTAATGGGGGTTAACTAGACAACAGGGACATGACTAATGGGGGTTAACTAGGCTACCAGGGACATGACTGGGGGGATTAACTAGGCTACCAGGGACATGCCTGGGGGGTTAATTAGGCTACCAGGGACATGCCTGGGGGGGTTAACTAGGCGACCAGGGACATAACAGGGGGGTTAACTAGACTACAAGGGTCAGGCACTGGGGGAACAATACTTTGCCTTGCCCCAGGTGCTGCAAACATGCTACTAACTGCCGCGCATGGTGTGCGGCCATCGAATGATTTTATTAATGCCCGACCGGCCCTCGACATGGAAAAGGTTCCCCACCCCTGATTTAAGGGGAAGTGTCCCTCTGCTTTGTCTATAAAACCTCTCATACTTTCATAACATGCAAACAAATTAACATGGTACGATTGTTAGGCCATTCCCTTTGTCAGCTACTTGCTTTTGTTCTCGGGTAAGCTGTGACTTCTCCCCCATGGATAAGACCTCTGTATGGAGGGGCTAAGAGAGATGACTGATTGATGGACAGTCTTTTATGCTGTTGGTTATAGAAGGTGCACGTGAGCTCTTAAATTTTTTGCCCAACTAGGTTCTACAGGCATAACTGCATGACAATAACAATTCATCTGTACCCAAGCATGCAGCATTAGGGTGTCCTGGAAAACATGGTTGTAGCCACGGATTCCATCTATTTCACTCCTCCTTGACGTTTGGCCGGTCTATAGGCTCCGTTCTTTAGTCAGGGGGATTCGGTTGTCTGCCTAAAGCGGTGGGCAGACGGCTGAATCTGCCCGCAATTGTAGTCTATAGGATGGGTGGAGAGCCAAGCCGAAGCGTCCACGGAATCTGCGTGATTTCCTTAGGGGCCTATTCCACGAAGCGATAATCAGCCCTATTATCGCTCGATGGAATAGAGAAAACGATCAGCCGATCGTTGTCATCGGCTGATCGTTTATTTAAGCCCAAACCTAAAATAATCGGTCACCCACCACGCATCGCTGCGTGGAATAGCGGTGCGCGGCGGGCAACAGACGACTCAAGCAGCATACATTACCTAGCAGGGCTTCTCTTCCGCTCCGTTTTCATCCCTGTCCCACGCGCAGCAGCAGCTTTGGTGCCGCTTGACTGAGCTGTCGGACCACTCAGCCAATCACACGCCGGGACTGCCGTGGCCAGTGATTGGCTGAGCAGTCTGACAGCTCAGTCAGGCTGCTTTGGAGTTGATGCTGCGAGCGGGACTGGGATGAAGACTGAGCGGTGGAGAAGACCTGCTAGGTAATGTATGCTGCAAGGACATCGGTAACAATGTCCATGCAGCCCTCACTAAACGATCATCGGGCCGTGGAATAGGCCCAGTAAACGAGCTACGATCTAGCAGATCTGCGCTCGTTTACATTATTGATCGGCCCGTGGAATAGGGCCCTTAGTCTGTAAGGGCTCTTACAATGCAAGCTGCTCTCAGTTCTAAGCCCATGCTGGTGCTCTAGATTGCTATGATTGGCTGTGAGAACCCAGCTTGTGGATCAGCTCAGCTGGGAGCACAGTGGACACTATAAAGAGCAGGTGGTGGCATACCAATGTGTAAAGGCCTTATTGCAAAAACTATTATCTGCCTTGGCCAATTACTAGCTGCTCAGGCTGATAATAGTTTTGTGTATTAGGACATGTTGAAAGTACACTAGCCCAAATTTATAATCTGCTTAGGAGCCACTGACATAATCGTGATGCTGGGAGCTTCCAGTTTCAGTCTAGAACACTGCCCGTTTACAGACAAAACTCTACAGATTTGTGAACCACCACTTACTGAGCCTATTACATGGCTTGATAATCAGCAAGGGCTGCATGGACATCATTGATGATCATTCAGCCGATTATTGGTCTGTGTAATAGAACTCCAAGTAGAGATGAGGGAATCTACAGTAGGAATGAAGCCTGATTATCAGAATCCCGATAGGAACGAAGCACTTCCTACTGTAGATTTACGCTCTAGCCCTAAGCATAAATATTTAATAGGGGAGAAAGCAGATTATCTCTTTATATCTTAACAAAGAAAGATGTTAAATTCTACCATACCTGATCCTTGTTATCCCACACTTTCAGTCAGTATGGAATCAGCTTATTCTTTTATAAATGAAAGTAGAGATGAGCAAATTTACAGTACAAATGAAGTGAATGACTTATTTAGCTTGCCAATCTGCTTATCAGCCGGCTGCCTTTTGACGTCCATACTGCTCCGGCCTAGGTGTCTTGAAAAGCTGGGTCCAGTCCTGGAAGTTCCTCAGGACTGGATCCAGCTTTTCCAGGAACTTAGGGCTGAATCCACGAAGCGGCACAGACTTCAAAAGCAGCTGTCTGAGCTAAATAAGAGATTTGCTTTATTTGTACTGTAAATTCACTCATCTCTAAATGAAAGTGATCTGTTGTGACTTGTACAGGATATACAAAAGCTATGGCTGAAGTTTAGGCTATATATTCTACAATAACTCAGCCAACGTCTCTCTTGTCCCCCCCCCCCCATACACATTTGGCACAGGCAGTGAAAAATACATTTCTGACCTTTATCTCTTATAGACTTGGCAGGTTCCCGTACACCACATAAATTTAGTATAAAGTGTACGGGGGGCCTCAGTGATGGACAGCTATCTCCTTATGCACACTTCCTCAGTTAGCTGCCAATCACTGTGCATGATCACCCAGTTGACCGCTTAGCCTAGATCCAGCAGAGGATTATTTGAATAAATGATACATTTTTATTTTATTTATTAGGATAATTAAAATTAAAGGGGTTATCCAGCATTAGAAAAACATGGCCACTTCCTTCCAAAAACAGACCCACTCTTGTCTCCAGTTTGGGTGCAGGTTTTGGTACTGAAGTGAATGGAGCTTTATTACAAACCTCACCTAAACTGGAGACAAGAGTCGTGTTATTTCTGGAAGTATCCATGTTTCTCTAACGCTGGATAACCTCTTTAGAATTAGTTGTTTTTGCATCAGCCTATGTCAGTAGAACTAGCAAGCTTGGTGGTAAAATGGTAATAAGATTTTTTATCCACTAGAGGAGTGACCCCAACCTTAGGGTCCATTTACACGGAAAGATTATCTGACAGATTATCTGCCAAAGATTTAAAGCCAAAGCCAGGAACAGACTATAAACAGAGATCAGGTCATAAAGGGAAGCCTGAGATTTCTTCTTTTTTCAAATCCATTCCTGGCTTTGGCTTCAAATCTTTGGCAGATAATCTGTCAGATAATCTTTCTGTGTAAACGCACCCTTAAACTCTGTATAAAATAAAAGGGCACAAAATGTTAATAAACCAGAAATTGTTAAAGCTGAGGAAAAATGTGCAGAAAAGTCGCTTTGGTGAAGATGTGCTTCAAGTCACTTTTGTGAAAGTTGCACTAAAACAAGCACTGATTATTGGTGTAAAATCCAGTAAGCGCTTTTCTAGTCGTACTATTATATACTAAAGTCTTGAAACTGTTTTAGACATTCTTCCCAGAATTCCTAGGAGAAATGTAATCCATTTGTTCCTGAGTAGATATTAGTGCAGCTGGAGCATGCTCTAGTCCGATTATTTGGCATTTAATTACCGGTGGCAGAAGAAGTAGGATGCAGCCCTAGGGAGTCCTGGAAGACATGGATACAGCCATAGGCCATAGGCTGTATCCACATTTTGTTGGACTCCCTAAGCCTTCATCCAACTTTAGCCACCGGAAATCAAATGCCGAATGATCGGACTCGAGCATGCTCCAGTTGCGCTCATCTTTCGTCCTGGCTCCTGAGACATTCTTTCAGTAGTTGCTAAAAGATGGAAGAGATTTCTATTAGTAAAAAGAAAAACAAGCAACGAGGTACCCATATTACAGCCACTTGAAAGCAGATTTCACATATTAGGTTCACACACTGCAATTTTATTGCAGTACTGTCACGGTACGGCGACATACTGTAATTAAAATAGCGATGTGTGCACAAACACTGCCTGAGAGATTTGCAGCTAAGGCTAGTTTGTATGAGGAGATAATGAAAATGAAAAAATTGGTTGCTACGTTCTTGTGGTTGAGTTTGTTCTTTCCCTTAAACACACCTGTAAGGCTGGGTGCACACTACGTTTTTCCTAGCCATTTAATGTATCCATTTTTAATTGGTTACTTTTAACGGACATAAAAACGTCAGAAAAAGAATTGGCCCCACAAAAAAAGCCCTGTTATCACTCTGTAAAAAGATTTGAGAGTGTTATGGCTCTTAGGGCCTGTTCACACTATGGAATAGGCACCGAAATTCTGTCCAAAACCCTTGCCTGTGGACTCTGCAGAAAATCCCGTCTGCTATCTCTTAATGGGAGGCCTCCCATTGAAAGAGCAGGCGGGATTTGGCGCAGAGTCTGGGAGCGGGAATTTCTGCTCCGATTGCATAGTGTAAACGAGTCCTTAATGAGCAATGAAAAATAAAAATTGACTTAATTTTTAAGGCCAAAACAGGCCTTGTCCTGTTTCAATAAACTTCTGAAGTGTCAGAGAGGTGTGTTTTGAAGAGAGACGTGAAGTTTTGATTGGTCCGGGTCTGAGTATTAAGACCCTGACAAATCGTGAGAACGAGTCAGGAGAAGACTGCACCTCTGCGTGTCAGTGAAAACAGTAGGGCTTATAGACTTCCATTATGAGTCCAACTTGTCACGTGACACGTGAATTTTAACCTAATTTTTGGCTAAAATATTGCGAAAATATTGAACATACGGTCACAGGGCGCAAACTGTAAAAGAGTCACACAATTTTTGCACGGGAAGGGGAGGGGGGGGGAGTTTGATGGATCTGCCCCTTCATTTTAGGGACCCATGCTTCCCCCTAAGGCTAGGCTGACACTGCGTCTTTGCTGTACATTTAACATATCCTTTTCTGGTTTTCCATTGACTTACATTATTACAAAAAATACAAAACAGATCCTTCATTATCTTTTTTAACATACACAAATGCTGTTGGCCATGTTTTTTCTGTATGTTAACAATTGAACATTCAAAAATGGATACAGTAAACCTAACCTAACTCCCCCTTCCCTCTCAATGCTTCTTTTTTCTTATTCTATTTTTTCTGTTTATAGGCAGCTCACCAATCAGGACATGTTGGATATCTTGTGCTCTTCCATTTAGCTGGGCTGTCACGCAGCTCCTGCTCCTCCTGTAGTGAGTGTTTCCTCTATGATGAGAGGCACTTAGTGGTTTGGGGGGGGGGGTGTTGCTCACATCAATTCAGATTCTCTGTTCTCCTCGTTTCTTGGAGCATGGCAGCCTGCAGAGTAAATCAGGAAGGGACAGAGCGTGCAGTGGTTTATCTTGCTTCCTGCTGAGTAACAGTAGGGTTTGATACCTGGTGATGCCCCTGGACCAGAATGCTGTAAACAAGGCCATTAGAGTGACACAAAAACAATTTCAATATTGCTTGGACTTTCAAAACTTAAAGGGGTTGTCCGGCGATAAAAAATTTTTCACAGAATAACACACATTACAAAGTTATACAACTTTGTAATGTATGTTATGTCTGTGAATGGCCCCCTTCCCCGTGTCCCACCACCCCCACCCGTGTACCCGGAAGTGTGGTGCGCTATACATTACCTGTCACGTGCCGACCACGGTCTCCGATCGTCAGCAGTGACGTCTTCTTCGGGAGGCCAGCGGATCTTCCCGAGTGCCGGCCGCCCTCTGCAGCGTCATCCGAAGCTCAGCCGCGATTGGCTGAGCATAACTGTGCTCAGCCAATCGCGGCTGAGCAGTTGATGACGTGGCCGCGTCATCAGCCGCTCAGCCGCGATTGGCTGAGCACAGTTATGCTCAGCCAATCGCGGCTGAGCTTCGGATGATGCTGCAGAGGGTGGCCGGCACTCGGGAAGATCCGCCAAGCTCCCGAAGAAGACGTCACTGCTGACGATCGGAGACCGTGGACGACACGAGATGCGGTGAGTATAATGCACCACACTTCCGGGTCTAGCGTGGGTGGGGGGAAACACGGGGAAGGGGGCCATTCACAGACATAACATACATTACAAAGTTGTATAACTTTGTAATGTGTGTTATTCTGTGAATAATTTTTTATCGCCGGACAACCCCTTTAAAGTCGGACCAGATTTGCACAAGCTTAGTAACTTAGGACCCACAGAAAGATTACTGTATGAAAAATTATATCATTCGAATTCAAGAGATAATCTTTCCGTGTGTATGCAGGCTGATCAAACGACTAACGAAAATTTGTTCGTGTGTCGTTGATCGCATCTTTTGAACTCACCATAAAGTCATTGTTAATCACTCGCAGATCTTTTGGTGTATGTACACATCATTAGTAAAAGGTTTCTGGTCGTTCGCAGAAGAGCTTGTTTGAGATTGTTTATCGGAGAAAAGAAAAATTTTCAGAGTTCTCTCGTTCTCCAGAGATAGTAGCAGGAGCAGAGTGGATGATTGATGGTGGAGTTCCGAAGCTGCCACTGAAGTCCTCATGATGGCATTGTCAGAGCTTGAGCAGGTGCTGTGGTCCCTCAGTCAGCTGTGGAAGAAGGAGCTCTCCTGAGCTTGGCTTAAACTTCACTCCTGTTAGTGGGTTAGATGGAGAAGGATGGACAACAGTGCGTTGTTGGGGAGGGGGAGTCAAGATGGCACTGGCCCAAGGAATGAGAAGTAGCGATTGTCAGGTCCAGCAATGCTATTGAGCTAGGCGGAGCAGGGACTTTTGGAGATTTCCCCATTCATAATGGGTGCCTCAGCAAGCTTGTGGGTGCTGTTATATAGATGTATGTGCTGTTGTATCCTGAAGGAGAGGTAGTGGATTAGGTGGCCATTGTTTTCAGTAGCTAGGCTTCGCCCATGCCTTTGCTCCTTTTAACCCATGGGGAAATGATAAATTTAGGGCTAAACTACATATGATTGGAACAAAACTTTTTTACTTTTTTTTTTTTTGGTCCAATGTTGAAAAACACTCATAGGACCAAAATGCTCATTACACCCTATAGTTTCTACTGTACTGGAACATTATAGACTCTTATGGTGCGTAAAAGCATTTTGGCTGTGCAACAAATGATAAATGATGCTTTTTCTCCTACATTACAATAAAAGCTACATTTAGTGGGGGGGGGGGGAAATATTTTTTTATTTTCATATCATAACTCTATTAAATTATTTGGAACATCTGTGGGGTGAACATGCTCGCCACAGACTTAGTTAAATTCCTTAAAGGGTGTCATTTTGTCTCCTGGGGGGGATGGGGGTCATATGTTTTGGCATCTCAACTTCTCTGTTAGGGTGGTATTACACTGGATGATTTTTCGGCGATTAACGCTAAACGATCTCAAACAAATGATATGACAAACGATCTTAAATCATTGACCCTATTACACAGGACGATGATTGCTTTGATGGATTCAAAGGAGGGGCATATTTTGCACTTCCTAATTGACAATGAGCAGAAATGGTGCACAGTAGCTTAAACATTAAACATATAAACACATGTATATAACTTTCAGGTACATTTGAACTGTCATAAATTTTTTCATATCCGGAGAATGCCTTCAATTCTTAACCTTTGAAGGAGTGCAGTTTTTGTAGTATTTGGGCAACTACCTGCTTGGCCTTCTCATTGACTATAGCGCTCCTTCAATATATGAAATACCATTATAACCAATACTTTTTCTCGAAATATGTCAAGCTTTGTTGACATGGTGGCTCAGTGGTTAGCACTGTAGCCTTGCAGCGCTGGGGTCCTGGGTTCAAATCCCACCAAGGGCAATATCTGCAAAGAGTTTGTATATTCTCTCTGTGTTTGCGTGGGTTTCCTCTGGGTACTCCGGTTTCCTCCCACACCCAAAACATACAGATAGGTGGATTTAGATTGTGAGCCCTAATGGGGAAAGGGAGCAATAATTGGCGAAACTATGTAAAGTGCTGAGGAATCTGTGCGCGCTATACAAATAAAAGAATTATTATTATAAATCTAAAAATGTAATGTTTGAAATACAAGAGACGTCATTTTTAAGTGTGAACAACAGGTGGCGCTCTTGTTCAAGGCAAAAGTCCTCCTGATGACTTGCTGACGGCCTCTGCAGCAGGTGCTGTGTATACTGCATGCTGAAGGGAAGGGGAGTTAAGTGAAACTACTTAATGCTCTCAAATGTTATAAATTTTTACACATATTTTCCAGTATTAGATCTCCTCTTGTAAAAATTGAAAATGGGTCAGATGTTTAAATTTTACAGGAGTTACAAAGCAATTCGTGAGAACAAAAAGATTTACAGTGCAGCTGTGACACCTTATAACCTTTGTTCTGTGAGTAAGGCACTGGATTCTTTTATTGTTATGCATACTGCATCCTATGTGCTGAGGAATAAGGAATGGCTGTATGGTTGTAGGAACAGTGGCAGAAAGTAGAAATATAGGTAACGGTACAAATATGATGTGTGATTTTTTTTTAAAATCAACTAGTACCAGAAAGTTATAGATTTGTGAATTACTTCTATTTAAAAATCTCTAGTCTTCCAGTACTTATCAGCTGCTGTATGTCCTGCAGGAAGTAGTGTTCCAGTCTGACACAGTGCTCTCTGCTGCCACCTCTGTCTGTGACAGGAACTGTCCAGAGCAGTAGCAAATCCCCAAAGAAAACCTCTCCTGCTCTGGACAGTTGCTGTCATGGACAGAGGTGGCAGCAGAGAGCACTGTGTCAGACTGGAAAGGATACACCACTTCATGCAGGACATACAGCAGCTGATAAGTAATTTACAAATCTATATAACTTCCTGGTACCATTTTGTTTTGAAAAAAAAAAACAAAAAAACACTATATATATAAATATAAATATATATATATATATATATATATATATATATATATATATATTTTTTTAACAGGAGTACCCCTTTAAATAGAATAAAAAAAGAAACTGATGTGCTGCATTCTAGAGCAGAATGGATGCTCTGTATATTGTTGCATCCTGACATTGTCTGCAGCCTCAGCGTTACATTGGAGGGAAGCTGCCTGACACAGCCATTGATTGTCAAAGTCCAATTTACAACAACAGACAGCCTAGTGACAGCTATTGACTGCATGGATGCAGCTGTTGGCTTCGAAGACAACATAAATTGACATAAGTCCAGCTATACATGAAGGTAAAACTGAGGTCACATTTATTTCAGATACCTTCCTATTAGTGTCATGTAATATTATACAGGACAATAATCAAAGACATCAGGGAAGTAAGACTGCAAAAATCATAACTATCAACCTAGTTGATCTGCTTTTACCATTTAAAGGGATTTAAATGAAAGTACCCTTGGGCCCCTATTACACTGGGTGGTTATCTGCCAAATAAGGCAGAATTGGACAAATATCACCCTGTGTAAGTAAGACAATGAACAGCCGAGGAGCCGATCATTAGCTGATTGTTGTCTCTCAATATATTTGAAAATAATCATCTGCCGACCGTGCATCGCTATGTGTAATAATGATGCACTGCTGATGGCTGATAAATGTTGCTTACCTGTCCACACTCCTGCAATGTCCTCCTGGCTTGTTTCTGCATTCCCCAGTGACTGCAACCGCCGCTGATACTTTCAAACCCGTCTCTACGAGTTTGGACGCATCGGAGGTGGCTGTGGGGAACAGGCAGGAGGACATCAGGGAGTGTGGAGAGGTACATGTAATCTTTATTATTTTCTAAATACCAGAATATCCCTTTAAAGGTGTACTCTGCGCAAACATAAATTTTGTGAGACTAACAATTCATTCCATACATGTCATTATCTATTCAGTCTTCTCCCCCCAGTTCTGAACTGCTTCTGATTTGTACTGAAGACACAAAAAACTGTGTGTGAGCTTTTCTCTCCCCCTACTTCCCTCTCCCTTCTGAGACGGCTGATGTAAACAATTCCCTATCTGCTACTCTGAGGCAACTTTGTAATGTTAGGAGAGGTAATCACAGGGAGTTCATCAGCAATTTGACCTCAGATTAACCCTCCAAACATTACAATGTAGCTACAAAGTTGCAGATACAGCCTGCCAGGGACTCATTTACATCAGCGGAGGGAGGGGGTGAAGGGGGAGACGGAGAGAAAAGCTCATACATAATATAGAATGAATTGTTATTCTTACCATGAAAAGTTATTTTTGAGTAATATGCCCCTTTCAGGCAAGGGCTGCACGGACATCGATAACTATGTCTATGTGTCCCTTGCTGCCTGGTCATCGGGCCGTTTAATTGGGATCTGCTGTGATCAGGAGATATAGCTGAGAAGAGAGGGTGGCAGCAGCTCTCTCCTCGGCTATATCTCCTGCTGGCCACTATCTCGGCTAAATCCCCAGCTGGTCACTAATTCTGTAAATGTAGCCTGATAGACATGCATTGTTAGAATTGTAGGAAGTTTATGGCACAGCTGCTGCGCTCTCTCCCCGGCTATATCTCCTGATCACAACTGGTCTCAGCAGTCAGACCCGCTGTGATCAATAACTTTTGAGATGCCTGATGACATGTCAAAAGTTATTTTTCATGACAGGTACTGAGATATTCTACTTACCATCTCTACTTGCGTATCCATGTTTTCTCAGACTCTCTAGGGCTGCATCTAACTTCTTCAGCCACCAGTAATCAAATGCTGGACAATCAGACTCAAGCATGCCCATACATATAGTATGCCCTCCTTGTCTCTCTATCTCTCTGTGAGGTCTATGTGCAGTTCATTCATGAATTCATTTATTTATCTATATCTATTAATCAATCTATCTATCTATCTATCTATCTTCCAGAAAATCGCCCGCTATCTATCTATGTGCATATATATATATATATATATATATATATATATATATAAGGAATCATCCTTCCATATGGTTCATTTTTCAGCATACAAATGGAAGCAATCTTTTGATCTTTCTTTCCCTTAATAGCTGTAGATGTGGAAATTATGATGTAACTCAGCCAATCATGTTCTAAAATCAGTTTATGTATTAAAGGATTTATTGTGAAGGATCATCAATTTTTTTCCAAGATTAAATGAAAATGTGCTTTGGTTTCCATAGGCATTACTACTCGGCATGAAGTCTTACTGAAGATTATTGTATGCAGCTGTTACATAGCCTAAAAAAACCCTGTGATAAAAAATCATAGAGTGATTTACATTGGTTACAAATGACCACATGGTTTATTACACAAAAACCTTGCTGATTTCACATTAAAGGGGAACTCCGGATAAGGAAAACTTGTTTTCTATTAAAAGTTATATAGATGTGTCTAGATAATGTATTACCAAATCTGTACGGTTTGAAATCCAGGAAGTGAAGAAAAATGGTCTTTGTGCCAATCCACATTGTTGATTTTTTTTTTTAAATCAACTGGTGTCAAAGTTATACAAATTTGTAAATTACTTTTATTTAAAAAATCTCCAGTCTTCCAGTACTTATCGGCTGCTGTATGTCCTGCAGGAGGTGGTGTAGTCTTTCCAGTCTGACACAGTGCTCTCTGTTGCCACCTCTGTCCATGTCAAGAACTGTCCAGAGCAGTAGCAAATCCTCATAGAAAACCTTTTCTGCTCTGGACCTTTCCTGACATGGACAGAGGTGGCAGCAGAGAGTACTGTGTCACACTGTCTTATGTTCTATGTCTGTTAATGTGATGTAATATCAGATTTGACAAATGTATTAGGGTGGTGTCAAAAAACAAAAACAAAACTGATTCGTTCCAATGTCATTTAAGAACTTTATTGCATCTTTGTGGCCCGTCATTCAGGTTTTAGGTAGGTTTAGATTTTAAAGATAATTTTACTTTACCTTTTATTACCAATAGGAATAAACAGTTATGTGATTTTATTAAATTGGGGTGGGGTTTGTAAGAAGACATACTTTTTTATGAATATGTACTGTATACCATCCACACTATAAAGACCTTACTGTGTCGAGGGCTGTCAAACTCGAGCATTAGCTTTGGCTGCCCAGGCATGATGGGAATTGTAGTTTTGCAATAGCTAGAGGGCCTGAGTTTGACACCTGTGGTGTAGACAGTATAGAGGGAGAGAATAGCATGTAACAGTGATCTCAGTTTAAGGCCATTGCTTTTAGCTTTGAGATTTCCCAGCATGAGCAAACAAATAGAGACAAGCACACATCCGTGTTACAAAGGGGGCTGGACCAGCAGTAGATAAGTATTTATAGTATTAACTCATTTTCCACTAAATAAACCCCATTTTGGTAGAAATAACAATTTTGAATGCCAAATAATTACATTAATCCAGACTTATTATTATTTTAGATCCCCAACCTTGTTCTTTAAAGTGAGTCGGTACGTACAATATGACCCCTCCAACCACTTGTTCACTCGGATAGCTGCTTTTAATCCAAGATCTGTCCTGGGGTCTGTTCGGCAGGTGATGCAGTTATTGTCCTAAAAAAACAACTTTTAAAGTGGCAGACCTGTGTCAAATTGGCGTGGCCTAGAGTGTGTGTGCCCTAGGATTGCAACGACCCTCCGTTCTCCTTCGCACCCTCCCCATCACTAGGACCGCCTCCGGGAAGGACTTCTCCTATTCATCACCTGTGTGAACACTGTACAGGTGCCTTAACGAATCCAGCTCATGTGCGGTGTTCACACAGGTGATAAATAGGAGAAATTGTTCTAAGGGCATTCCTAATGATGAATAGGGCAGGGAGGAGGGACGGAAGGGTGTCACAATCCTAGGACACACACACTCTAGGCCATGCCAATTTGACACAGGGCTGCAAGTTTAAAAGTAGTTTTTTAGTTCAACAACTGCATCACCTGCCAAACAGACACCAGGACAGATCTTGAAAGCAATTATCTGATGGTACAAGCGGTTTGGGGAAGGCATATTGTGGGTACAGATTCACTTTAACCACTAGTGGTGGCTACGGGCATTCAGAATTGTATAATTTAGGGCAGAGGTGTAGCTAGGGTCTCCTGCACCCGGGGCAAAGATTCAATTTTGCGCCCCCCCCCCCCCCCCCCCCTGTGCACAGTAAGCACAGGGGGGCCCATGTAGTCCTTTCACTGCTGGTATATAACATATACAGTATATATATTTTTTTTAAATGAAGTTTACATCTCTCCTGGCAGCACTGGTGTGGTGTTCACAATATGGGATAGATAATGTCATATTTACTGTGTACCTGGAATGCTTTTATGAAGAATGATTATCAGGCAGCTCTGGGCTCAATCAGCATTTTTTAAAGTACTTCCATTTTTCCCATTTAAAATTTGGTCCCTAAGTACCTTAACGGAGGTGCCGTTGTCTCCGCTCCCTGCTGTCTGTACCTGAGGAGGTGCCGTTGTCTCCGCTCCCTGCTGTCTGTATCTGAGGAGGCGCCGTTGTCTCCGCTCCCTGCTGTCTGTACTTGTGAATTAGGAGGCGAAGCTTCCTGATCTATCTCCAGTGTGACCCCCAGTGTAATGTGATTCTGTGGTGCCGTCTCCTAATGCACAGGTACGCTCAGCAGCAGAGTCGGTCAAACCTCGGGAAATCCTAGGTTCGATTGAACTCGAACACTCACGAACCTGCCGCATTAGATTGCTTAAAATATGTCTTCCCGGTCCGTGGGGAAGGAGGAGAGTGCCCGGGGATCGACTGGAATTCCGGGATTCAACCTATTACCTAGGCTGATTTCCAGAATTCCAAGCGGTACCCGGGCAGTCTCCTCCTTCCCCAGGGACCGGGAAGGCATCAGCAATCTAATGTGGCAGGTTCATGAATGTTCGAGTTCTATAGAACCTAGGATTTCCCGATGTTCGATCAACTCCACTCAGAAGCGGAGACAACAGCAGTAACACCACCAGTAAGGTATGCCGTCACCAAATTCAAAATAAAAATAATTTAGAAAAATGACTCTTGTATCATGGTCACTGTATATACAGATACAGGTGCTTTATAGATTGGCGTAGGGAACCTTGGCTCTCCAGCTGTTGCAAAACTACAACTCCCATCATACATGGACAAATCTAAAACTTTGGCTGTCCAGACATGATGGGAGTTGTAGTTCTGCAACAGCTGGAGAGGCAAGGTTCCCTACCCCTGCAGATAATAGGTAAGGTTTATATAAATGTGATATATATTTGGAGAGAGCAGTTATTAAGGGGTTAAGTATAGAATAATTTACAACCAGACCAGACCCCTAAATAAACACTGGACCCCAACTCTCTTATGTGGCTCCCCCCATCCCAGACTGGTGTCACCCTGTACCCCCCTGCCCCCCTCCTCACTCCACACTGGGCAACCTTCACCCCCCTCCCCACACTGTGCACCCCTGATTGTCCTCCCCTTCTCACACACCTGCGGTGACATCATAGTGACATGTCAAGGTCCTTCACCATCTCTTTACTGTACTGTCTCCTTGCTGCTGTTTAGCCCTGATTTGCGCAAAATGGGGGTTAAAACACCACGATTTTGCGCAAATTATAGCGAAACAGCAGCCAGGAGACAGTACAGTATGGGAAATACCTCATTTGATGAAGTAAAATTCGTCAAGGCTGCCTCATCCACTGGGATCCTTCTCTCTTTGCTCCCTGTGATGGCGCCCCCCCTGGTCTCAGCGCTCGGGGCAGCTGCCCCCCCCAGCTACGGCCCTGATTTATGGAGTAATTATCATTCTGCCTCAGCAGTGGGATACATGTTTGAATGTCTCATCTATGGACGATAATGAATTATCGTCTGTTGTATGTCCATACCCATGGAGACCCGACCTTCAAGATTAGCAGAGGATCTCGATGCTGATTCTGAAAAATCTAATTGTCACAGGTACACTACACTTTAAACCTCATGGGGGTGGAGGGAACAGGGAAACTATACATACCATTCTGGTCTTCTATCTATCATCACTATTGCCATTCAGCCAGTCAGCAGCTGAGTTGGGACTGCAGCCGCAGATAGTGAAGACAAATAGAAAGACCCACATTTAAAGAAGTCATTTTTTTCCCAATCTCCAGTGCAGTTTACAATCTAATTTACATATACACATATTATGGGGCCACTTTGTTGAAAATATGTGGGAGACGCCCAGGGGCTCAAAGGCCCAGACTCTTGGTAGATAGTGCAAAGGAATGGGTAGGGCTTATTAGGGAGGATGGGGAGCAACAATTGTTTAGATGAAAATTCAAGTTACCACAATATCCACAGATGTCTGTGCATCCAGAAGTTTCAAAAGCTGCATAGTGGCAGGCTTAAAAGGACCCTGAAATTCCTATAGCTCTGCATTAGCTTCCTCATTTCGTCCACAACAGCTCCACAGCAATATTAATATTGTCACGTCTGTAGGGGAACAGTGAGCCCTGTATTGAACCCAGCCCATTGCCCCTGCCTATTTGGACAATCTTCCCCAGCAGAAGTCTCCAGTTTCTGTGCAACATCGAGTCTTAGGCTATGTTCCCACACAGTATTTTTGCTCAGTGTTTTGCGCAATAATTTGCAACCAAAACCAGGAGTTGACTGAAAACACAGAAAGGCTATATTCACACACTTTAAATTGAGAGGATGGGAGCCATTTAATGGCAAAAAATGGCTGTTATTTCAAAACAACAGCCGTTTTTTTTAACCCCTTAAGGACCGGGCCTGAAATGGCCTTAAGGACCGGAGCAAATTTTATGAATTTGACCAGTGTCACTTTATTCATTAATTACTTCGGGATGCTTTTACCTATCCGGCTGATTCTGAGATTGTTTTCTCGTGACATATTGTACTTCACATTTCTTGTAAATTGGAGTCGATACTTATAACGAATCTTTATGAAAAAACCCAAAATAGCGTGAAAAATTGTGAAAAAATGCATTTTTCCAACTTTAAAACTTTTCTGCTTATACAGAAAATGGTTATATCACATAAATTATATATTAAATAGCATTAGCAACATGTCTACTTTATGTTGGCGGCATTTATTAAACTATATTTCATTATTTTTAGACAATAGGAAGCTTAAAACATTAGCAGCAAATTTCCAAATTTTCAGTCAAATTTCAAAATCAGATATTTTTAGGGACCTGTTCAGGTTTAAAGTGTATTTGAGGGGACTGTGTGTTAGAAAGCTCCACGAAGCACCCCATTTCAGAAACTGCACCCCCCAAACTCTGCAAAAGCACATCCAGAAAGTTTTTTAACCCTTTAGGGGAGTCACAGAAATAAAAGCTAAGTGTGTAAGAAATTTGAAAATTTTAATTTTCTGTGCAGAGATTTTATTGTAATCCAATATTTTTCATAATTATAAACCTATTACCAGAGAAATGCACCCCAATATTGATTGCCCCATTTCTGCAGTTTATAGAAATACCCCATATGTGGCCCTATTGCGCTATTTGACGCAACCACAAGCCTCAGATATAAGGGAGCGCCTAGTGAATTTCAATGGCTCCGTTATTTTTGGTCATTTTTGACTGTACCACTTCAGGTTGGCAGAGGCTCTGGGGTGCCAAAACCTAAAAAACACCCCTAAAGGGACACCATTTAGAAAACTACACCCCTCAAGGAATGTAACAAGGGGTGCGGTGAGGATCTGGACCCCACAGGTGCTTCACAGATTTTCCAAACAATATGGCTTGAAAAAAGACTAAAGTATTTTTTACACTAAAATGTTGTTCTAGCCTTCAATTTTTCATTTTCACAAAGGGATAAAAGGAAAAAAAAAACACAAAACATGTAGCACAGTTTCTCCCGAGTACGGAAATACCCCACATGTGGACATAAAGTGCCAAGCGGGCGCAGGACGAGCCTCCAAAGGGAAGGAGCGCCAATTGGCTTTTGGAAGCTGGATTTCACTGGAATGGATTTCAAGGGCCATGTCGCATTTACAGAGCCCTCGTGCTGCCAAAACACTGGAAACCCCCCACAAGTGACCCCATTCTGGAAACTACACCCCTCAAGGAATCTAACAAGGGGTGCAGTGAGCATATGGACCCCACTGGTGACGGGCACAAATGTGGAAAAATGTGACGTGAAAGTGAAAATTTTCATTTTTTCACTTTCATGGCACAAATGTGCCCGTCATCCAGGGGTCCATATCCTCACTGCACCCCTTGTTAGATTCCTTGAGGGGTGTAGTTTCCAGAATGGGGTCACTTGTGGGGGGTTTACAGTGTTTTGGCAGCACAAGGGCTCTGTAAATGCGACATGGCGTTCATCATCCATTCTAGCCAAATCCAACCTCTAAAATCCAAATGGCGCTCCTTCCCTTCGGAGGCTTGCCCTGCACCCACATGGCGCTTTATGTCCACATGTGGGGTATTTACGGACTCGGGGGAAATTGCTCTACACATTTTGTGTGTTTTTTTCTCTTTTAACCCCTTGTGAAAATGATAAATTCAAGGCTAGACCAACATTATAGTGTAAAAAATTTAATATTTCATTTTCACGCCACATTGTTCCACATTTGTGCCCGTCACCAGTGGGGTCCATATGCTGACTACACCCCTTGTTACATTCCTTGAGGGGTGTAGTTTCCATAATAGGGTCACTTGTGGGGGGTTTAACTGTCTTGGCAACACAGGGGCCTTTTGAATGCAACATGGCCCCTCGAAATCCATTCCATCCAAATCCAGCCTTCAAAAACCAAATGGCGCTCCTTCCCTTCGGAGGCTTACCCTGCACCCGCATGGCGCTTTATGTCCACATGTGGGGTATTTCCGTACTCAGGGGAAATTGCTCTACACATTGTGTTTTTTTTTATCTTTTAACCCCTTGTGAAAATGAAAAAATCAAGACAAGATCAATGATTTAGAGTAAAAATTTTAAAAAAATTACACTAAATGTTGGTCTAGCCTTGATTTTTTTCCATTTCCACAAGGGGTTAAAAAGAAAATGAACACAAAACGTGTAGGGTAGTTTCCCCTGAGTACGAAAATACCCCACATGTGGACATAATTTGCCATATGGGCACAGGGCAAGTCACCAAAAGGACAGAGCGCCATTTAGAGGCTGGAATGGGGGATGGAGGCCATGTCGCAATTACAAAGCTCCTGTGCTGCCAGAACAGTAGAAACCCCCGACAAGTGACCCCATTCTGGAAACTACACCCCATAAGGAATCTAACAAGGGGTGCAGTGAGCATATGGACCCCACTAGTGATGGGCACATGTGTAGGACATGTGCCGTGAAAATAAAAAATACCATTTTTTTCATTTTCACGTCCCAAATGTGGCCGTCACCAGGGGGCCATATACCCGCTGCCCCACTTGTTAGATTCCTTATGGGGTGTAGTTTCCAGAATGGGGTCACTTGTGGGGGGTTTGTACTGTCCTGGCAGCACAGAGGCTTTGTAATTGCATCATGGCCTCCTCTAATGGGAATGGCGGCCATACCTATTTAGCTGGGGAAAAGGGACAATTCTAATTTATTTGGGGGTATTAGGCCAATTATTAGTTTATAAGGTTGAAAATGACAGGTGTCCATCAAACTCAACCTGTGTTGATCCAGAGGAAGGCAAAAACCCCTCGTGAGGCAGACGACAGTAGCCTCATCACAGGGGAAAAATTCCTTCCCGACTCCATAATGGCGATCAGAATAATCCCTGGATCAACATGACCCCTGAAATAGGAATAAGGGACAGAATTTAGATAATGTAGAACCCCAATGACGTGTAGTGCGCCTTGGAGCGATCCAGTATGCAGAGGCCGGGGGGATCAGGACAGGTGTCACACTGGTAAATGGTGTCCTTCCTGATCCCCCTGTTACCCCACACTCTGCACTTCTTCTGGGGTCTCCTGTTCTCCAGTGTGGGGGACGTCACCTGGAAAATGTTGTCCTGGTGCGATACGGGGTCCCTCATATCCAGAAGCGCTGGGTCCGCTCCATGGCTGCTAAATATTAGGGCTCTATTACTACTTCTGATATGTTCGGATCGTGCCGCAAGCTACAGTAGCTCGGGCAGCGAGGGACCGGAAGAGGGGGTGCTGGTATAAAGGTTATCCCCGTACGGGTGGTGGTGACCTTTATCCAGCAGTGGGAAGATCAGTTCCCGGACGATGTCCCCACTAACTCCGAGGATGGGGGGGGGGGGCATCTGGCGGCTGGATTCGAGTGTCCCTTCCTTCATACACTCTAAGGGTACGTGCACACTGCGGAATCGCGAAGGATAACCCTTTGTGCATTCCGCAGTTGGCACCCGCCGGCGGACTGATGCAGGCGCACGTCTCCGTCCGTGTCGTAGACTCCATTCTATGCACGGGCGGATTCCGCTCTGCGTCCAACGTGTTGATGGAATGACGGATAATGGAATCCGCCCATGCATAGGATAGAGTCTATGACACAGGCGGAGACGCGCCCCTGCATCAGTCCGCCGGCGGGTGCCAGCTGCGGAATGCACGAAGGGTTATCCTTCGCCATTCCGCAGTGTGCACGTACCCTAAATCTGTAAGTGTACCCTGAGGTACTCTCACAGAGTTTGTAGAATTTCACGCCATACCGTCATCTCTTATTGGGACGGTACTGGCGGAAAAGACGTGTCTGGGGGGCAGCGTACGCTACGCTACTCCCAGACACGTCACTGGAGGATGAGGATGAATGGAGGAAAGAAGGATCCCCCCAATTCATCCTCACTGGCTGTTTCGGTGTCGGAGGCAATAATAATGTATGCGTCCGACACCGAAAACACCCTGGGGGCCATCTTTATATGGGGATTGGTATATGGGGTATGTAGTGGTGTAGTGTAAAACTTTATTCAATGTAGTGTGGTGTAATGTAGTGTTTTTTTACGTGTTTTTTACAGTAAGTATACAAAAAAAACCTACGCCAAAAATGGTGTTGCTGATGAATGCCGCACTTATGTTCGGCACTTATAAGCAGACCGTGGCAGTAGGATATAAAAAAAAAACACCCTACGCCAAAAAGGAGGAGTTGCTGATTAGCAGCGCACTTTCGTGCGATGCTGATCAACACTCAGCGGCGATAGGGTGCGGAAAATAGAAAAAAAAAAAATTGGGAAAAAAATTTTTTTTTTTTACTACATTCTGAACATCCCTGTAGTGGCTGATACGTGTATTACACTTATCAGCCGCTAGGGGGCAGCAGAGCGCAAGATCCGAAAATAGACGACGCTGGAGCCGGAAAAATACGAAAATAGACGACGCTGGAGCCGGAAAGAGACGATCGGGACTCACGGAAGAAGCCGAAGTCCCAACAAGAGGAAGTGGACGCCGGGAACCCGGAAGACGCCGATCAGGACCCCGGGACAGGTGAGTAATGTACAAATACCTGCTCCGGACCCCTCAGCTACCTAGCTGAGGGGTCCGGAGCAGGTATTTATTACTTGTGGGGACTTTGATCGCCGTGAACGGCCGGCCGGCTGGCCGGCCGTTCACGGCGATCGGGACGGTGGTACCGTGACCACCATTACTTTTTACAGTAATGGCGGTCGGTGCCGTCCTCGGACAGCACCGACCGCCATTTTTTTCCGGGTCATCGGGCCACCGATGGCCCGGAAAGGTTCCGATCGCCGCTATGGGCTTATCAGCCAATAGCGGCGATCGTCGGCATGGGGGGGGTTAACAACCCTCCATGCCGACAGGGAGAGATGGCCTGCTATGTATTATAGCAGGCTATCTCCCCCGATCGGGACCCGGCCGGCCGCGGCGCCCGTTTAAAGGGATGACGTACCGGCACGTCATGGGTCCTTAAGTGACAGTGATCCATGACGTGCCGGTACGTCATGGGTCCTTAAGAGGTTAAAAGACTGTGTGGGAACATAGCCTTAAAGAGGATGTACTACCAGGTACATCCTCTGTAACCTAAACCCACTGATCTAACGGCTCCGGCACTGTGAAGGTAGAGGAGGACAGACTGTAATGCGGTCCGCAACTGTGGTATGGACACTCCAATAGAAGTCTATGGAAAAGTGGAGAATTTGCAGAGAGCACATTACAATCTGCAAAACCATCCGTTCTGTGACTAAGCCAGATCACAGAAGGCCGGTATCATACAGCGTGTGGACCCTGCCTTAATTTGCGGATCTGGAACATGCGGCGCACACTACGGATGATTTTTTGCAGATTGCGGATACATTTTAGTAAACGTTTCAAAAAAATAAGGTTTAATATCCCCTTTTAAATATTTCTTAACTTACTGAGAGCCAAGAACTTTATTCAAGCAAAAACATGCTGAGGCTAGAGCAATTTATGAGACTATTACATTTGCATGTCATACGCTTGGGGGAACAGTTTAACCAATCACTGACCTAGATGGGACAGTGTTGCGGCCAGTGAGACAGGTCTGTTCCGGAAGTGAAGGTGGGATCACTCTTAGCTGGGACCTGAAGATGAGGCAGGAGGACACCAGGGGAGTGTGGAAAGGTAAAAATAGGCTGTTTATTATGTTCTCACCAAGGGAAGCCACATATTAAAAGTTAATTTTGAGCAGAATACCACTTTAACCCTTTACTGTCCAAGACCACAGGAAACAGTGCCGTGCTCCCTAAATGTCCCACAGTTGGCCGGGAAGATATAACCTATCAGAGAATGTTTGCACCTTTTTCACCAAGACTAATTGTTGGACTAGGTTCTAAATCCAGCTTCCACTTTTTCTCTACTCTTATTATAGAGACACATTGTGCAAAACCTTTCTACATAGAAAACAAGTTTTGTTCCAAATTGCTTTTAGTTGTATAATGTTGTGTCATCAGGGAACCCTGAGAAGCTGCTTTTAAAGCCAATTTCAATGTCATTAATAAACACATGAAAAAGAAGGACCTTATGAGCAAAATGGAGTATGTTCCACTAATAACAGCCTTGAGTCTGTGTCCTTCCGCTAGATTTCTGAGTAAAAGTTTTCTTCTCAGGTCTCAGACTGTGGTGCCTTATAATGCAGTCACTGCATCTGTGGCACTCTATCAAAACTGTTTTAAAATTCAAATAAACTACATTTGCTCATGTCTAAGTATCTATTCACTAAGTAACAGAAAGAGCATCAGTTGGGTTGACTAGGTCTGCCCCTCATTAAACTCTGCTTGACACCAATGAATAATCATGCTTTTCATGGCAGTTCTCTGAGAATATTATACTAGCGCTTACCTAGGTAACATTTCATGTGTATTTTTGTTATGAACTCTGCGGGACAGATAAAATAGTGAGGTCAAATGTGTGGTTGAAGTTTACAAATATATATCAGAAATACTGGAGGGAATATCTATTTCCCCTAAATCCCCAAATAAAGCGGACAGGGCACAGAGCCCGGCTGTGGGCAGAAGACCTGGAGATGAGGACTGCATAACATGGGCCCCACTAGAGTTTTTTCTGCATAAAAAGAAAGCGAATATTCACATGTACGCAAAATACTGTCCATGCACTGACAATATTCAGTGGTCTGGACCTCGGCCCTCCCGGCATCATGATTCATAATGAAGCCAGGAGCTCTAAAACCATTTGTGCTATAGTACTGAATATTTAAACAGCTTCGGAGTTCCAGCCTTCAAAATGAATCATGATCTGAGGTCTGGTTTACAGAATACTTTTCAGTGTAAGGGCCCAAAATGATAATCGGCCATACCTGGCCGATTACCCGCAGTTCCTGCCAATAATTGTTTCGTGAAATAGCTCATGCTGGAAGACAATTGGTCAACATGTACAATGTCCACTGATTGTTGTATTTCAGCGTGTTCCGTGTAACAGGAGTGGCGGCAGCAGACCGCAGCTATTTTCTATGGGCCACTTGAAGATCTGGCCATAAGCTTCATTCTAGGCTCAGCCAGATACCTCCATCTGCTCAAAGAATTGACATGTTAATTCTTTGGGCGGACAGCAGAACCCGCCTGGCCATAGAATCGTGACTATGGGGCCGGTGTAACCATAAGGGAGAGCACGGGGGGCGGAGAGTTGTGGTCGCGGGGTGGAGGAGAGCAACAGAATCCACAGCAACTTATCCGCGTGATTTCCGTAGTGTTCAAGTGCCCTTAGGGTAGACATATTGTTAATATGAATTGTCTCATCTGTTTTGCGTCACTATATTTGTTACACATAAAGAATTTAAAACCTAGGGAATTGCAATTGTTTATGACTCTGTGTGTTGGAGGAGTTTGGAGCTGTGACAGAACAGCAGCTTTGGAACTAGTGTAGTAATGTATAACACTGAAATCACTGGCGTAGCTACCATGGGGGCAGGGTACGCCGTCGCTATGTCCCCCCCCCCCCCCCCCCGCAGGTGAGACATCAGGACGCGCGTCTGGCAGCGTGACCTCGCGGCCGCGCCGGTGGCCATCTCGCCTGTGCGTCACGCGTCACCTCACCCGGCCAGCAGCTTTCCTTTATTCTTCATTCCAGCCCACCTTCAGCCCGTCCCCCTACGGACCAGTCCGGAGCTGCTTTCACACGCTCCTCCTCCCAGGCAGTTGAGGCTGAGTAGGGCATCTTCAAGCAAGCTGTCTGGCACGTGGTCTGCTGTTTTTACCTTACTGGCAGCAAATTGCAATATCAAGAAAGGACCTGCTGCACAGGTACAGCATCAAGTTCCATAATTCTTCATGTACACAGTACAATTTTCATGTGGCCTGATGTGTTTAGCTGTGTTGTGTAACCCAGGTTAGCTTTGGGGCCACATACAAAGATAAACATATGGGAGAGGTTTATGCATATATGAGGGTGTTATATACACATTAGAGGGGTATAATATACCCTCATATATACCCCTCTCATATGTATATTATACCCTCATATATGCATATAATACCATCATATATACCTCTCCCCTAAGTATATACATTAATATCCTTATATATCCTAGTATATTATATATGAGGATATTACTGTATATACATATGGGAGGGGTATATGTGTATATAATACCTTCATATGTATATATGTCTCCCATATGTAATAGCCTCATATTATTATACACAGCGACTTGCCCGGGGCCTGAAAATATCATGGGAAAAAATTGGGGGAGCACAGAAAGGTAAGAATACACTGTACACTCTATTATGAGCGGCAAATTCCGGCAGTGGCAAGGGAGCAGGACAGGTAAGTATACATTACCGAAATGTCCCCCGCCAGCCTGGCCAGGTATTCTTTTTTCTTGGATGTCTTTAAACTAGAATATGTAGGGTTTTTAGTCTTCAAGCATGCACTATTATGGGCCTTTACTATACTAAGGCATTTGATTACAAATTAATTCTAGAATTTGAATGAAATATTCACCTGCTTGTTCATTTTTATACTTTGAGATCCCACATTTATTAATCCTTTAAGGAAGGCAACTGTTAAACTCATTAAACTATGATGCTACATGCGTTATACTTTTTCATGTGTTGGGTGGATGAGCAACATATTTTGTATTAGTGGACCTTCAATAAAAGTTAATGTGCGCTAGTAACCATGAATGTTAATTCCAGAAAGGCACCAGCTCTGGCTAATTTGCTTTCACATGGAAACAGAATAATGAGGTTTGGCTCAGGCATATAGATGAAGAACATTCCAACAGACATGAGCACATATTTTCCTTCAATTAGTGTTCATACTTTCTGAGATTCATCTGAAAAAGTCCACAGAGTCATACTGTATATGCTGCAAAATATAAATGATAAGTACAATTTTCCTGTTTTTTTTATACTTAGGGATGCCTTTCTCAAGTAGAATAACAGGCCCTTTAATCCATAGTTACATAAATCTACCAACCAGAGCCAGATACCTGCAATCCACATATATCGAGAAATAAATAGATATGAGCGAGCACCAAAACACTTGTTATTTGTGTTGAATATTTTTCAATGCATGATAGAGTAACGAACCCTATTAAAGTCAATGGGTGATTAGGGCACTTTTTCAGGTGCCCCTACTCGGCAGAGGGAAGGGTGTCTGGTCCACCTGAAAACCTCAGAAAGAGATGAAAACACCACAGAAATAAGGCAAGGAACGGCATGGGGAGCATGCATGGAAGTATCTAAGGCTGGGTTCACACTGCGTTTTTTTTTCATCCATTTTTGCAAAAAGAAAAAAGGGATGAAAAAAAGGATGTGTGCATTGTGTGCATCCTTTTTGATTCGTTTTTCTATTGACTTCCATTATTAAAAAAAAACAAAAAAACAAAAACAAATCCGTTTTTTTTTCTAACAGACACAAAAACTTAGTCGACCTCATTTTTGTGTCTGTTAAAAATAATACGCTTCCGTTTTGATCCTTTTTTTTTAATAATGGAAGTCAACGGAAAAACGGATGCACACAAATGCATCTGTTTTTTCCATCCGTTTTTTGCAAAAAACATTGCAAAAAAACTAACTATGATAAAGAAAAAGTCACATTTGTCACAAAGTCACAATGTAAAGAATAAGTCACATTTATATGTTTTAATGCACTAGTGTTCAATAAAGATCCCAGACAGAAAGGCTTCCTGCAATGGTGTGTTAACCCACGCAGCACATATACTTAACTAGTGGCATTTCCATCCTTGCTATGCACAAACATTGGAGGTATTAGGAATTCCACCAGGAATACTCGTCAGCTGAAGTCTATAAGTAAATGAGTGGTGTAACCCTCAAAGGGAAATAAACATAAGTTACATGTTAAGCCCTTTTGTTCAGACATAATATTCCTTCTCCAAAAATATGTTTTTTCCCCTAACATGATAGCGTGATAAATGCAAGAAGTGAATGTGCATTTTTAAAAGCTCGGATAAGGTTTCTGCTGGAGCAATTCCATGGGGGCAGATATAGAAATGTTATTTTCAGCATGAAGTTATTTGTTGGCTATTTGGTTAGTTCATGTAGCTATCTATAAGGATCAAGTACTATATGTCTAAAATGACTATGTATGTCTTCAAAAAGAATCCTAATGGGAATGACATGTTTCAAGGCAATTTATTCATGTTAATTTAACAGCTTTCTTGTACAAAAGTCAAAATCTGGTCACCTGGTAATAATATAGTCACTGCTCCATGGCAGGCTGCATGGTTTTTGCTGACATTTCAACATGTATTTTTGTATGTTTTTAATGTAGCCAGGAAGACAACTGGGCCACAGATAGGCTATGTTCACACAACGTTTTTTCAGCTCCGTTTAAAATTACGTCCGTTATTTTGAGTCTAAAATAACGGACGTTTTTCAAAGCCTGGCATCCCCTTAGTTTGGGGTTACTAATTGCCCTTAGGTTGTTGCTTAATTGAAAAAGCCATTGAATTTAATAGTAAAAACGGAGAAAGAACGGTGACAATAGAAGAACTGTGTGTGAACAGCTAATACAAAACGTCCGCTATTTGAAAAAACGTCTGAAAATAATGTTCATGTTCATTATTTTGACGTCCGTCTTCCCATTGACTTCAGTGCAATTGCATTGAAGTCAGTTAAATTGCTGCAAAAACGGCCGTTTTTTCAAATAGCGAAATCGGATGTTTTTTCTCCATTTTTGACATTGTGTGAACATAGCCATACATTGTACACTGTTTGGAGAAAATGGCAAGAAAACCTTCTGGCTAAAGTCGCTTCACATGTCCGTGGCTGTTTTTACGCTTCAGAAAACCATCAGTGTTTCCTGACAATAGGCAGCAGCTGGCTTCTCCCCCTGACATCAATCATGCACCGCACCACACGAAGGGAGAGGGCGTCCACTTCTAGCTGGAGGCATAATGTTGCCTCAAGCCATAAGAGTGGTTGACAGAGGCAGGAGCCAGTGGCTCCCAGCCCTGTCAAACACAGCACCACATTTAACTGCATGCACTCCTGATTAGGGGCACGTACAGTTAAAGGGCCAGCATCAGCACCTGGTGCACTTTCCTGGGTGCTGTCACTAGCTTGGTCCAGCAGGCAGCACATCTGGAATTCCACAGCTGTCTGGAATGCTGGATGCCCCAATTTGGTTTTATGGGGCATCTGTGCCGAAATTCTCGACAATTATAGGAAATGTCCTATTATTTCTGGGAAGGATATCCATGCCCAATAAAACTGTATGGGTCAGGAAATGTATCCGCATTTCCTGATAAGACATGCGAAGGGGGCCTAACTTTTGGTCTGCACTGAACCTATTTGGACATTACGTTTTTTGTGTGATTTTGTTCACAATACTTTCATATCACAGCTGGACCAAACAGCTCCTCAGATTTTACTTGAATGTTTCACTATCTAGTAAGGCAAGTGATAGCTTGTTGTTTTTTTAATACTACTATATTTTTTTACTGTGTACCAAAGAGCCCTCGCTTATAGGAGGCTATAAATCTCAGTATAGATGCTGCTACCTACAGTTACTGGTTGGCATATGGTTGCAGTTCTGTCGCAGTGTTTTACCACATTAATTTTGCATTTGCTGTTGCAAACCTACCAAGATGTTCAATCAGTGGCGTAGCTACCATAGAGGCAGGGAAGGCAGTTGCTATGGGGCCCCTGGGGGGAGGGGGCCCAATGCACAGGGAAGATAAGAGCCTCCTGTGTCCTTTTGCTTAACCCCTTATGTATTGCAGTGTGTAAGTGACCCAGTGTTCTCTTACATGCTGCAACACAAAAAAGGGTAAATAAGCTAAAGACAATTAGATCTCTGCCTCACTGCTCTGATAAACCCTGACCTCTGCAGGAGCTCAGAGAACAGAGGTCAAAGGTTATCAGTGCAGGAGTAGTGAAGGAGATAGCTAATTATCTTTAGATTATTAACCCTTTTTGTGTTGCAGCATGTAAGAGAACACTGGGTCACTTACACACTGCAGTACATGAGGGGTTAAGCAAAAGGTAGTCTGCTCCTGCACCTAGTATATAACCATGAGGCTCCTAATAGGCTGTTATAGTTAAATACAGTGGATAGACAGAACAAGACATTGGTATATATATATATATATATATATATATATATATATATATATCTTGTGTAGGGGAGGGGGCCCCATACAATTTTTTGCTATGGGGCCCCATGAATCCTAGCTAAGCCCCTGTGTTCAATGGCCTTCTACATAAACTGAGAGCCCAGGCAAGGGGATCAGTAACTAGAGAAGCAGCAGAGAGGCCCGTGATCAATGTGGAGGAGCTGCAGAGATCCACAGCTCAGGTGGGAGAATCGTACCCAGTAATAGTCGTCTACTTCACAAATGTGACCTTTATGGAAGAGTGGAAAGAAGAAAGACATAGCAAGCCATAGGAAGTCCCGTTTGTAGTTTGCCACAAGCTAGGCAGGGGACACAGCAGACATGTAGAAGAAGGTGCTTTGATAAAATCTAAGTTTAAGTTTGTGAGTGTAACATTAAAAAATGTGGTGTGATAAACAGAAGAAAAGCTATTGAACCAGAGAATGACAATCACATGCATCACAGATAGTAGCAGGATAGGGAAGCTGACCAGGTAAATGAGTTCTTACAATCTGATTTGCTTCATGCTGCCTTAACCACAAGCAGTATGAAAAACTGACAGACTTCCTTATTAGAAGGATTTACTCTGAACGGCTGCATTTCAACAAAGTTTTATCTTTATCTGGAATTGGAGCTTTTAGTCATCAGGGTGGTACCCAGTCCAAGGACCACCCAGATGACTCTCAGTCTTGTTCCTGGCTAAGTAAAAAACTATGATGACTCTGAAGGAGGTTAGTCATTCAGAGTAAATAACAAATTGTTGTGATAAGACTGACGGTACCCAAATGCACCCCAGTTGGCTTGCTACCAACCTAAACTCTTTCCCCGTTAACTATTACCTGACCAGAGTTTATTGTAAATTAGGCTCTGAGACTTATTCCATTTTTTGTGTGTGGGGGTAGGCCATAGCTAGTTTATACTTAAACTTGTACTTAACACTAGAAAAAAAAAGGGGGGGGGGGGAGAGAGGACCTTGCGTTGCAGTCTTCTTTTGGAGGTCACCAGAATGCCAGGCCACTACTCCAAAGGTGGGCATGTCCTAGTTGTTAAGCCAGGTGCCTCGCCGACCCTTCAACTTCCGCTTCCGCGAGGTCCCTCCCAGCGTCACAGGGGAGCTGTGTACCCCTACACTGCACACCTACCCCACTAGCCAGAGTAAATAAAGTCCTCTCAATGGCAACTTGAAGGCCAGATAAAAAGATGTCCAGGCCAATATCATTTAAATGCATGCCATCCTGCAACATCAAGCGCCTGTTGTCCCCCTTCAACTGTCTATGGCGTACCACAATCTCACCCCTTGAATGCACAAATACGACCGTTGGTATGAAATACAGCCGTGTTTTTTACGTAGTGTGAACCCAGCCTAAGTCTGACCTAATAACCAAAATAAGTTGTTGCCACCAGCGTAAATAACCAAAACTACCTGGCCCTGAACTAATTTGAAACATCGGCTTGTGAGAATTCCATATCCAAGCCACCAGGACGACTTTAGGGCAGCTCTATGAATGTAGGAGTGGCTGATCAGCCACACAGCTGGGCGATGTTGACCTGAAATTAACGAAAAACAATTAATAAGACAAGAAATTTGGACGAACATAACGTTTGTAGCAGTCGGACACCACCCTCCCTAAGAATTTTACGGAATCCCCAGACATTCCCAGAGCATTCGCAACTGTGCCAATTCTAAAAGAATGTGTGCCAAAGTCCTTCGGGTCAACCCTAGCCTTCACTAAACATTTTTTAAACAAAGATTCAAATAGAAATTTGTAACCGGAGACACAAGAACTGGACCAAGAACTGAGGTGACGGCCCTGATGCGGTAGCCGCAATCTGACATTTCACATACTCATCTATTATACGAACCGGGCAGTACTCACCCCCTAAACGATAGATGGACAGCCATGAGCCCGCAGCATAAATATCAGTTTTAGATTTTCTGATAAACACCCTCAAGGAATTCGACAGGATCACCACATCATCCATCTGAAGCCCCGATAACGCCATGCAGGACGCCGCCACCATTTTTCTCACTCGAAGAGCCTCAAAAAAGGCTAAACTAAAGGCATGTACTTTGTGGGAGGAGGAACAAATAACAGATACATTTTGAAGCACTTTTTTTTAGTAATATAAAGGAAACCGGCCTCCCAGCATCTCTCTTAGTAACCTCCTTTTTCCAACCCCTCAGTACCAAGCTCACCACCAGATCTTTTGTGGGATCCCTCACACTCCACAGTCTCAACATAAAAGAAATGCCTGCTAAACGTTTCTTAGCCACCAAGGCGCAAACTCCCAATGAGCGAAGTTAGCCAGGTAAGCCCATGTGACTTGTCTACAAACCCTGAGGTTCGATCAACCCTTGCCTACCACGCATGCTAACAATTTATTCCAGGCCTAACCATGGCTTGACCAAGTATCTCCAGATAGTGAGGCCTGTATAAATGGTCTTAGCTGTTCTTCACCAGCTCCCAGAGGAAAACTGGGTACTGCTCTCTCTCCAACTGTGCTTGTGGATGCAGATTCCTAAAACAAGTCCACTGAAAATGAGAAAATCAGCCACACAATTAGTTTCACCTGAGACATGTTTAGCCCTAAACACAATATTAAATGTTAAACACTTCAAAACCAAATGTCTCAACAACGCTAATACTGTCAAAGAGAAAGAAGTCAGGTTATTCACTGCATTAACCACGCTCAAATTGTCAGTCCAAAAACGAATTCTCCTGTTAGCCATTAACTATAGGAAAGAGCTACAGCAGTGTCAGGTTCTTAGTAAGACCGTCCAACTGCCACGACTGCGCTCAGAGCTTGTCCGACCACCTCTCCTCAAAAATTGTGCCGAAACCGTGGCTACCAGCCGCATACGTGAACAGCTGTAGATCCTTATTGTCTAGCTCAGACTCCCTGAAACAGGATGTACCTTCATAATCCTGCAAAAAGGAGCGCCACATTCTCAAGTCTGTCTTCAGGGGGGAGCGTTAGCTGGATGTAACGTGACGGTTGTCTCCCCCCAAGAGGTCGATAGACAATGGGAAAACACCCGTCCCATCGGCATGATCCTGCCGGGAAAGACGAGAACCTGATCTTTTTGGCCTGAAGACGTTCATCAATGGTTAACAACAGTCTCGCCAGTTTGTCAGGTGGCAAGCCAACGAGAATACGCTGCGTGTCGATTTGCATGCCTACAAAGCACAGACATGTAGTAGGGCCCTCGGTCTTCTCCTCTGAGAGCAGGCACTTGAGAAATAGATCGGTGCGATCCTGAAAAGCGTGGTGTCCTTTTTAAAAAAATTTTTTAGTACTTTTGCCTTTTGCTTTTTACCTGGACCCACGCCTGTTGGACCCAGTTGTGGAGTGGAGGATTCTGTTGCTCCTCTGAGACCGGCACCCCAAATTTTGGCATGAAAAATTTAAACGTGTCCATAACTCGAGCACAAATTTCATTATTTGATAGACCCACAAACAGAAAATCATCAAGATGTGTAAAACCGATGACGTGCCCGACTCGTATCTAACAACCCACTCTAGAAAACAGGAAAACATTTCAAAATACTTGCACGAGATCGCGCACCCCATGGGCAAACACTTATCCTCGTAAATGTAACCGTAGGCCTGTAGCCAATTGCCACATGTCTTGGCCACCTTCACATTTTTCTCTTCCATTTTTTTAAACCGCTTTTTCTTATCGACTGTTAGATGATCTACATATTCATTAGCCAAAAATTTTCTCTACGTACCGTTGATACATGCGTCCCTAAGGGCGCAACCTCACAAAAATAAGAATCCTTAAACATCATGCCAGCGGAAACAGCCATCACAGCTGGAGGAGAATGCACCGCTGGAAAGTGATTGCAAGCGCCCACCGGGACCACTTGCTTTGTAGACATCTTATCCAACACTTTACGTAAAATAGACATAACCTCCCCGTCCCCCAAAGGAATTAAACACTCGAGGTGTATGTGACCATGCCTGCAGGCAAGATAACTTACTCTCTGAGATCCGCGTAGGTGCAGAACCAGGAACAACCTTGGAATGCTGCAGAGCCATTGAGATGGAGTATAGACCCTTAAACGGAAGAGCGCTCAAGCCGGTAGAGGGAGCTTCAGAGGGTTTGCCCTGCACGTTAGGTGGAGTGGCTGTCACAGCCGCACTGCTGGGGTTAGCTGCACGTCTCCCAAACCATCTAGCCAGAAGCCCAGGGGGAGGGGAAGGTGCTAATGGGGGATTCTCAGGGGCAGTCAGAGGTATAGATGAAACCAGGGGCCCTGGGAATAAGCTACAGAAGGAGTTTTCATGGCAACAGCAGCTGATGTGCCCAACTGCTGTGAAGCAGCCTCCAGCACTTGTCGGCCTGGATCAATAATGGCGGCTGTTCCCGGGCTTTCCACAGCGTGCGTGCCTCTGCTAGAAGAGGCCCGCACTGCTGCGGACATCCGCTAACTGGGATCGTAAGCCAAAGGGGGAGAGGCCCTGGAACCCTGCTTACCTTTTCCCTTATTCCCGCGAGCCGGGGGAGATGGGCTTTATTGGGCCGGAGCACGTGCGGCCCATTGCGGGCGCACTGACTGGGTAACTGTCGGGTCAGCTGGGAGAGCGATGGAGCTCACTAGGGGGGGGGCAGCCAAGCAGCCCCTTCCCTTGGAGCTGGGCCTGGACATCATCACTACCACCATTGCATAGTAGGTAAGGAGTGTCTCAACTGCAGCCAGACACGCTGGGGCAATGCCGCTTGACTTCCCGGCTGCATTTTAAAATGCTCGCTCAGCGCCGCTCCCAAACCAATCCTCTTCCCATGTCCTGCCTGCGGTACTGCTATTGTTCCCTGGCCCCGTCAGTCAAAAGCACTGGCTGCTTATAGAGCGACAGTGCCCCAGCAAGCCTGTCAGTGCTTTATGCTGCCTGTGGTTTGGATGACAAAGATGGCATGACAGATAGTAAGATTATAGTAATTTTTTACCACATGAACAGTATTTTGCTGAATTTCCTGTCTTTTGTTTAGGTTTCACATATTAATGATTTGATGTTATCTTCATTTATGTTTTGTAATAGAATTTATCTTGCCATTGGTAGCCTTTTTCTTTCTTCTTATAGGGGTACTGGAGCAGAAAAAGTTTTCTTTCAAATCAACTGGTATTAGAAAGTTATATAAATTTGTAATTTACTACTATTGAAAAATCTCAAGTCTTTCCTGCTTTGGACATTTTCTGTCACAGACATAGGTGGCAACAGAGAACACTGTGTTAGACTGGAAAGAATACATCACTTCCTGCAGGACATACAGCAGCTGATAAGTACTGGAAGACTGGAGATGTTTAAATAGAAGTAAATTACAAATCTATATAACTTTCTGGCACTAGTTGATATGAAAGAAAAAATGTTGCAGGAGGGTGGGAGAAACGGGATGTTCTTAGCGTGCACCATAAAGACTGCTAGGAAATATAAGAGCAGTGAAAGGATCAGAAAGAGGAATGGACACTGGCGGAACTACCGCCATAGCGGCCGCTACGGGTCCCCGCCGTATCGGGGGCCCGTGGCGCGGGCCCCCGGAGCTCACATAGCCTGTAGCACCCGGCGGCCGAGCAGGCCTCCCGGGTGCTACAGCTGTTTGGGGTCCAGGCAGTGGCCACGAAGGGGGGCCCGCGGAGCCCTCCCGATCAATCACTCTTGTGACCGCAAGCATTGTTTTGCTTGCGGTCACAAGAGTCCGGCTCCGTCTTCCCCCGGCTGCTGCGCGGCTGCCGGGGGTGTCGCGTCTTATCCCCGGAAGCCGCGCATCCCAGAACTCCCTGCGCACCTTGGGCCCTGACTTCCGGTTCCGGCGCGCAGGGAGCTCTGGGATGCGCGCGCTGCCGGGGATAAGACGTGACACCCCCGGCAGCCGCGCAGCAGCCGAGGACAGACCAGGAGGAGTGAGTATCGACGTGGGAGCGCGTTGTCAGGTGAGTTAAGTTTTGTTTTGTTTTTTATCAGCCTGCAGGGTGGGGGGAAGGAAGGGGGCATCTATGAGGGTGGGGGGAAAGAGGGGGGCATCTATGAGGGTGGGGGGAAATAGGGGGGCATCTATGTGGGTGGGGGGAAGGAGGGGGCATCTATAAGGGTGGGGGAAAAGAGGGGGGCATCTATGAGGGTGGGGGGAAATAGGGGGGCATCTATGTGGGTGGGGGGAAAGAGGGGGCATCTATGAGGGTGGGGGGAAGGAGGGGGGCATCTATGAGGGTGGGGGGAAGGTGGGGGGCATCTATGAGGGTGGGGGGAAGGAGGGGGGCATCTATGAGGGTGGGGGGAAGGAGGGGGGCATCTATGAGGGTGGGGGGAAAGAGGGGGCCATCTATGAGGGTGGGGGGAAAGGGGGCATCTATGAGGGTGGGGGGAAGGAGGGGGCATCTATGAGGGTGGGGGGAAGCAGGGAGCATCTATGAGGGTGGGGGGAAGGAGGGGGCCATCTATGAGGGTGGGGGGGGGGAGAGAGGGGCATCTATGAGGGTGGGGGGAAGGAGGGGGGCATCTATGAGGGTGGGGGGGAGGAGGGGGCATCTATGTGGGTGGGGAGGAGGGGGGGGGCATCTATGAGGGTTGGGGGGAGGAGGGGGGCATCTATGAGGGTAGGGGGAAAGAGGGGGCATCTATGAGGGTGGGGAGGAAGGGGGCATCTATGAGGGTGGGGGGGAAGAGGGGGGCATCTATGAGGGTAGGGGGAAAGAGGGGGCATCTATGAGGGTGGGGAGGAAGGGGGCATCTATGAGGGTGGGGGGGAAGAGGGGGGCATCTATGAGGGTGGGGGGTAAGAGGGGGCCATCTATGAGGGTGGGGGGGAAAGAGGGACCATCTATAAGGGAGGGGGGAAGGGGACCATCTATAAGGGAGGGGGAAGGGGACCATCTATAAGGGAGGGTGGGGGGAGAGGGGGCCATCTATAAGGGAGGGTGGGGGGAGAGGGGGCCATCTATAAGGGAGGGTGGGGGGAGAGGGGGCCATCTATAAGGGAGGGTGGGGGGAGAGGGGCCATTTATAAGGGAGGGTGGGGGGAGAGGGGGCCATCTATAAGGGAGGGTGGGGGGAGAGGGGGCCATCTATAAGGGAGGGTGGGGGGAGAGGGGGCCATCCATAAGGGAGGGTGATGAGAGAGGGGGCCATCTATAAGGGAGGGGGTAGAGGGGGCCATCTATAAGGAGGGGGGAGAGGAGGCCATCTATAAGGGAGAGTGGGGGGAGAGGGGGGCATCTATAAGGGAGGGTGGGGGGAGAGGGGGCCATCTATAAGGGAGGGGATGGGGAAAAGGGGCCATCTATAAGGAGGGGGGAGAGGAGGCCATCTATAAGGAGGGGGGAGAGGAGGACATCTATAAGGAGGGGGGAGAGGAGGCCATCTATAAGGGAGGGGGTAGAGGAGGCCATCTATAAGGAGGGGGTAGAGGAGGCCATCTATAAGGGAGGGGGTAGAGGAGGCCATCTATATGGAGGGGGAGAGGAGGCCATCTATAAGGGAGGGTGGGGGGAGAGGGGGCCATCTATAAGGAGGGCAACATGGGGGGAGAGGGGCCATCTATTTGGGGGGGCAACATAGGGGGAGAGGGAATATACAGAGAGGGGCATATATTATTAGGAGGTCACATAGCGTCAGGCTACCCACTAAATGAGGGTGTAAAGGGGACAGTACAGATGTGCAGTGTGTATAGAGATAAGGATGGTGCCAGAGTGAGGAGTCTAATATGTCTGTCTGGCAGATTCTGTGGATTCGTGGCTCGGAGAAGTTCTCATAATGGCCCAGGACGGATGGAGAAGATGAAAAGGAAAGAACTCCGATCAGAGAAGACGTCTCCTGTGAGTTACCTGATATAACTGCAATGTAATGTATATGGTGTATAGAGCCTGTGTAGAGCTGGGGCCACCTCTATATGACTGGATGAGGTGATTTAGTGTACTGGATTTGGTCAGTAACAATATGGTGGTGATGGTAGTGGTTGTGGTGTGGCGGTAATGTTTCCTTCCTATATACTGGTATTACTGGTAATATTGGTCTCAGTATACAGGATTTGGTCGGTAACAGTATGGCGGTAATATGTACAGTGATAATACTTTCTCTTCCAATATGCTGGTGTTATTGGTAATATCTGTCTTGGTGTATATATATATATATATATATATATATATATATATATATAATATACACACACACACCAATAGCATCACTTGGTCGTGAAAGGAGGGGGGGGGGCAAGTTGGCCTCTCGCACCAGGGCCCAGGAGACATTAGCTACGCCCCTGGGTCCAGGGGTGTCCCGGGGATTCCCAGGCAGCACAGGTGACAGGCTCGGAGTGGCTTGGCGTCCGCCGGGGGCCAGGGTAAGTACTTCTGGCGCAGGGACTTCAAGCACTAACAAGCGCTCCTGTGTACAGGCTAGGGGCGGACTCTGAGCTCACTGGTACCAGTGCTTCCGGTGATGCTGCCCCCCCCTGGCACCGGCTGTCCCGGCAGCACAGGTACCGGTGAGCTCAGCGTCCGCCCCCAGCCTGTACTTCCGGCACAGGAGCACTTGTTAGAGATGCACCCTGCGCCGGTAGTACTCTGAGCCCGACACCTGTGCTGCCTGGGAATCCCCAGGACGCCCCCCCGGGAGAAGAGGAGAAGACAGCCAACGGGGGAGTTAGGTGAGTTGTGTTTTTTTTTATTTTCTATCTGCTTTGCAAAGGGGGATGATACAGGGTGGGGCCATCTATGGGGTATATACAGGGGGCCATCTATGAGGGATATACAGGGGGGGCATCTATGGGGGATATACAGGGGGGCCATCTATGGGGGATATACAGGGGGCCCATCTATTGGGGATATACAGGGGGGACATCTATAGGGGATATACAGGGGGCACATCTATAGGGGATATACAGGGGGCCATCTATGGGGGATATACAGGGGGCCATCTATGGGGGATATACAGGGGGCCATCTATGGGGAATATACAGGGGGCCATCTATGGGGGATATACAGGGGGCCATCTATGGGGGATATACAGGGGGGACATCTATGGGGGATATAAAGGGGGCCATCTATGGGGGATATACAGGGGGGACATCTATGGGGGATATACAGGGGGGACATCTATGGGGGATATACAGGGGGGACATCTATGGGGGATATACAGGGGGCCATCTATGGGGGATATACAGGGGGGCCATCTATGGGGGATAATACAGGGGGCCATCTACGGGGGATATACAGGGGGGACATCTATGGGGGATAATACAGGGGGCCATCTACGGGGATATACAGGGGGGACATCTATTGGGAATATACAGGGGGCCATCTATGGGGGATATACAGGGGGGGCATCTATGGGGGATATACAGGGGGCCATCTATGGGGGATATACAGGGGGCCATCTATGGGGGATATACAGGGGGCCATCTATGGGGGATAATACAGGGGTGCCAATCTATGGTGGATATAAAGGGGGCCATCTATGGGGGATATACAGGGGGGACATCTATGGGGGATATACAGGGGGGACATCTATGGGGGATATACAGGGGGGACATCTATGGGGGATATACAGGGGGGACATCTATGGGGGATATACAGGGGGGACATCTATGGGGGATATACAGGGGGCCATCTATGGGGGATATACAGGGGGGGCATCTATGGGGGATAATACAGGGGGCCATCTACGGGGGATATACAGGGGGGACATCTATGGGGGATAATACAGGGGGCCATCTACGGGGATATACAGGGGGGACATCTATTGGGAATATACAGGGGGCCATCTATGGGGGATATACAGGGGGGGCATCTATGGGGGATATACAGGGGGCCATCTATGGGGGATATACAGGGGGCCATCTATGGGGGATATACAGGGGGCCATCTATGGAGGATAATACAGGGGTGCCAATCTATGGTGGATTATACAGGGAGGTATACATAGGGGGATAATACAGGGGGTCATCTATAGGGGGACACCATGAGGGGGCATTTATAAAGGGACCAAATGAGAGGGCATCTATAGGGGGACAACATGGGGGACCATCTTTAAGGGGGATGGACAACACGGGGGGTAATTTATAAGGGGCCAACAAGGGTGGCAGCGGTAAGGGGGAATACACAGAGGGGCATATACTATAAGAGGATCACATAGTGTCAGGGCTATCCACTAAACAAGGGGGTAAAGGGGCCAATACAGATGTGCAGTTTGTATAGAGATGAGGATGGTGCCATAGTGAGGAGCCTAATATGTTTCTCTGGCAGATTCTGTGGATTTGTGGCTCGGAGAAGTTCTAATGGCCCAGGAAGGATGGAGAAGAAAATGAAGGAAACAACTCCGATCAGAGAAGACGCCCCCTGTGAGTCACTTAATATAACTGTACTGTAATTTATATGGTGTACAGAACCTGTGTAGAGCTGAGTGTGTTGATGGCGTAGTGGTCGATTGAGGGGGTGGGGGCCCCAATCAAAAGTTTGCTATGGGGCCCAGCCATTTCTAGTTACGCCCCTGGGAATGGAGCAGGCAGAAAACTGTATTAGAGGAATGGGACTAATGTAAAACTACATGAAAGGTGTCAGAGGAGAACATAGGTTTATTTTAAAAAGCTGCCTGGAGTACCTCTTTAAGAACTGAGCAAGTGGTTGTGTTCTGAAGCTAAATTGCCTTGAAAATATTGGTTGGGAACTAAATTGTTTGGAGTAGTTTGGGAGATACCACTGTATAATTTTCCAATGAGCTAGGTCATCTCTTCATACGTCCATTTATGCCTCAAGAGGACATTTATGGCTAAATCAGTAAAAAAAAAAAATTACCATTTCACATTTCTAAAAAAAAAAACACAGAAAATATACTGTCTGGGTAATGCTAATGTTTGCTTTTATAGACACACCGCTACAAATAAGATTCTCATAGTATAAATTAGACTGGCAAACTACAGATACGTAAGGGCCGTATTAGACAGCCTATCACTTTAGTAAACATGTGCTGATCTGCTAGATCGGGGCTCATTTACTGTGCCTATTATATGGCTGGATTATCATGCAGCAAGTGCTATGTATATATATATATATACACTACCGTTCAAAAGTTTGGGGTCACATTGAAATGTCCTTATTTTTGAAGGAAAAGCACTGTACTTTTCAATGAAGATAACTTTAAACTAGTCCTATCTTTAAAGAAATACACTCTATACATTGCTAATGTGGTAAATGACTATTCTAGCTGCAAATGTCTGGTTTTTGGTGCAATTTTTACATAGGTGTATAGAGGCCCATTTCCAGCAACTACCACTCCAGTGTTCTAACGGTACAATGTGTTTGCTTATTGGCTCAGAAGGCTAATTGATGATTAGAAAACCCTTGTGCAATCATGTTCACACATCTGAAAACAGTCTAGCTCGTTACAGAAGCTACAAAACTGACCTTCCTTTGAGCAGATTGTGTTTCTGGAGCATCACATTTGTGGGGTCAATTAAACGCTCAAAATGGCCAGAAAAAGAGAACTTTCATCTGAAACTCGACAGTCTATTCTTGTTCTTAGAAATTAAGGCTATTCCATGCGAGAAATTGCTAAGAAATTGAAGATTTCCTACAACGGTGTGTACTACTCCCTTCAGAGGGCAGCACAAGCAGGCTCTAACCAGAGTAGAAAAAGAAGTGGGAGGCCACGTTGCACAACTAAGCAAGAAGATAAGAAGCACATAAGAGTCTCTAGTTTGAGAAACAGACGCCTCACAGGTCCCCAACTGGGATCTTCATTAAATAGTACCCGCAAAACACCAGTGTCAACATCTACAGTGAAGAGGCGGCCATGGGATTTTGGGCTTCAGGGCAGAGTGGCAAAGAAAAAGCCATATCTGAGACTGGCCAATAAAAGAAAAAGATTAAGATGGGCAAAAGAACACAGACATTGGACAGAGGAAGACTGGAAAAAAGTGTTGTGGACGGATGAATCCAAGTTTGAGGTGTTTGGATCACAAAGAAGAACGTTTGTGAGACGCAGAGCAAATGAAAAGATGCTGGAAGAATGCCTGACGCCATCTGTTAAGCACGGTGGAGGTAATGTGATGGTCTGGGGTTGCTTTGGTGCTGGTAAGAAGGGAGATTTGTACAGAGTAAAAGGGATTCTAAATAAGGAAGGCTATCACTCAATTTTGCATCGCCATGCCGTACCCAGTGGACAGCGCTTGATTGGAGCCAATTTCATCCTACAACAGGACAATGACCCTAAACACACCTCCAAATTGTGCAAGAATTATTTACAGCAGAAGCAGGCAGCTGGTATTCCACCGGCAATGGAGTGGCCAGCGCAGTCCCCAGATCTGTACCCCATTGAGCTGTTGTGGGAGCAGCTTGACCGTATGGTACGCCAGAAGTGCCCATCCAACCAATCCAACTTGTGGGAGCTGCTTCTAGAAGCGTGGGGTGCAATTTCTCCAGCTTACCTCAACAGATTAATAGCTAGAATGCCAAAGGTGTGCAATGCTGGAATTGCTGCAAAAGGTGGATTATTTGACGAAAGCAAAGTTTGATGTAAAAACAATGTTATTTCAAATACAAATCATTATTTCTAACCTTGTCAATGTCTTGACTCTATTTTCTATTCATTTCACAATGTATGGTGTAACTTTTCATGGAAAAAACTAAATTGTTTTGGTGACCCCAAACTTTTGAACGGTAGTGTGTGTATATATATATATCATTAGAGATGTCTGTACAGCCCTTGCTGTATAAAATAAAACTGTATAAGTTACCTATCCACACTCCCCGGTGTCTTCCTGGCTTCTCCACGCTCCCCACAGCCACTGGTTTAGAGCTGGTCTCTGAAATGACAGGCTTCTAAGCCAATTACTGGCCGTAGCGGTCCTGTCCTGACCAGTGATTGGCTGAGCAGTCTTTCACCTCACAGACCAGCTGATCGATGTCTCTATGACGCGGAACGATAATCTCTGAATCAGTCTGATTCTGCAGATTATCACTCCGTGTAATAGGGCCTAAGTGTAGCAGCTACCAGAATGAATGTGTGGAACCAAAATAAACATATTTTAAAGTAACTAATAAAAACGTATAAATGCAAAGTGATGTGCTGTCATTCATTTCCAGAAACGGCTTGTCACATGGGCATTGTACCACTTGAATCACAAGTAATTAAATGCACAATGAATTGGCTGATCTGTCTTCATATAAAACTTGGTTTCCGTATCTGCCAATACAGACAGAGATTTTTCAGTTGTCCTCTGATTAAATTACAGCCGCTCAGTAGCAATTCATTTCTGCAGTCAGTGGTGAACAGGCCCTGTCTTTGTGGTGAGATAGCATCTGATATTCACGCTCCATTTCATCTACAATTTCTGCTGCCTATGTAAATCTTTCTGTCTTCTAATAATGTTAATACATTACATTATACAGCGGAGTAGAGTGGTGATTGACAGCTATCCCCACTCACTCAGTTCCACTGTGCTGCGGCTGCAGCGCTACTGACAAAGACTGCTTCCCCTGTTGTAATGTCTACAGGCACAGCCATCAGACACAACCTTCAGAAGAAGCATAAAAAAAAATCAGGCATCCCAACCAGAGGGGCCAATTTTCCATATGTCTGCACCATTATGACTACATTACAGACAGAGCCTGACATAATGCATAAGATCTATTGAATTCACCTGAAGAAGTACTACAGTAAAATATTTTTCTTTCAAATCAACTGGTGTTAAAGCTTTATATAAATGTGTAATTTACTTCTATTCAAAATTTTCTAGTACTTATCAGCTGCTGTATGTCCCGCAGGAAGTGGTGTATTGTATCCAGTCTGACACAGTGCTCTCGGCAGCCACCTCTGTGTGTGACAGAAATTGTCCAGACCAGTAACAAATCCTCATAGAAAACCTCTCCTGTTCTGGACAGTTCCTGACATGCACAGAGGTGGCAGGAGTTATACTTTTTAAGCCCCTCTAGGGGACAATCACATCTTAAGAATGTATATACTGATCAATGCTATGGCATTGCATAGCATTGATCAGTGTTTTCTGAGATCTTCTCATAGAGTCGTCCTTAGGCAGACTCTAAGAGGAGATCGCTGATCAGACTACACAGAGGTAAGTATTATATCTCCAGCAGTCCAGGAATACGATCGGGATCCCCACAGTCACACTGCAAGGTTCCTGATCGGACAGTGCCAGGAGCCCCTATGGTGACATATGTAATCTCCAAGTTTAAGGGGTTAATGATGGTCGGCAGTGTGATCGATGATGGCTTTTTTTTATTGACATTGAGGACCCTCTATGATGCGGGATAGGATAAAGGGAAAAAAAGCAAAAGGCGGGAGGCGGCGGGGAGGAGGTAGATTGGAGGTTCACCTTAAAGCCCCTTGGGCTTGTTGCATATCACCCCTTTAGTGGGGTACTGTGTCTTGTGTCAACTTGGCGTCTGTGTTCAGGGCTGCAGCTAGCTGGGAGACATAAATCGGGATGCTCCCAAAGGGGCCCGTGGAAGTGCAGACAAATAGCGGGAAAAAGCGTCAAAAGCATTTAGGAGTTTGACGCTTTTTTCCGCTATTTGTCTCCTCTATGATGTGAGCACTGCTCCTGAACTCGCTCAAATAATGGTGTATGGGTACAGCATGGGTTGTCAAGTCCCAGGTGGTGATGCCATACCAGTACGGGGGGTGTTAATCTTCACATGGAACAGAAGGAAACAAATACTTTGAAAATACAAATATTTGAAGGTAAAAAGGCTAAGTATGAATTAATAAAATACCTCAATCGTTTCCATACCCTTGATGTACCCATGACCCATGTGACCTTATAACTAGCTCAAACTGAGCGGTGTTCATGCGCCATGAGCATGCTATAGATTTAACTGTTAGATTTATACAGTATGTGAATCTGGTAACTTCAGAAATAACAGAAATGTTGCCTAATACCCTAGTATCTTGTACAGTGGTACCTCAGTTCTCAAACTTAATTGGTTCCAGGAAGGCAGTTTGAGAACCGAGCAGTGTCTTCCCATAGAAAATAATGTAAATGTGTTTAATTGGTTTCAGCACCCACCAATAATTACCTACAATACTCATTTATTACATTGATATGTGCCCAGTTTAATCTCTACAGTACAGTACAGAGCAGCATTATATACTGTACAGTACATTATATACATTAGAAACATTCAACAAAACCAGCAATTATAGTACAGTAGTCACCAACTCCTCACTCATCCTTTACTGTATAGCGTCCCCCCCCATCCCAGCACTGTAACAGATGGGAGATGGTGGTGCACTGCCTGTACTACTACTGTACTGTATATGCACTCCCGCAGTATTATAAAGCACTGTACAGGATGGGAGATGATGGTGCAATGATTGTACTACTGTACTGTATATACACTCCAGCAGTCTTATACAGTACTGTGCTGTATGTGAAGCCTCACCAGTGCTAAACTCACCAGGTACAACCCACCATCTATGCTCACAAAAACGTTCAGATACCGAGTACTTTAAGACTGAGTGCCCAAAAAGTGTTTGAGAACCGAGCAAGGGTTTTAGAACCGAAGCAAACTTTCCTTGAAAATACAGTTTGAGTCCCAAGCAGTTTGAGGTATCACTGTATATTGTATATCTTGTATATTACGCCAATTACCATGATGAAACGGAAGACCAAATCGTTTCTCCAACAATCATAGATATATCTCTTCCCCGAGGCTTGCATTACTCACTAAACCTTAAGATTTACCATTACTTTACTATAATCCAGCTCCCTACATAAGCATTTTACTTGTTTACCTGCCATAGAGGAAAGATTGATACAGTATTACAAAGCTAAAATGGAATTCCATCGCCACAATTTCCTTTTGCCTTGTTATATTCAAAGGTGATAAACATAATATAAAAACACATAGCATGGGTCAGATAGTAGAGCTTATGAGGGCAGCGCACTGCTGAGAAACTTTATATCAGGCTTTTATTACAGGACTGAGAGTCATTTGAGAATTTGAAGTTTATGTTTCCAGGTAATTTCACCCCAAGAGGGTACATTATATTAAAAATCAGTTAGCTGTAAAAATATGTTGCAGCAAGCCCTTGCCGGAAAGCCTCTTAAAGCCCCTAATTGATGTCCTGTCGCCTTTGGGATGATGTCACCAGCGAAGCATGACATTGGATTTCTACACTACATATTTACATAAAATAATAACGGATTAATGTAAACACTGGCGAAGATAGATGAGAAGAAAATGGTCATAAGTTGCTCTCCCTCTTTCTCCCTCTTCCATGTAAGCCCCTTGGTCTCTCGGCTCCTGCTTGGCGATACTTTACGAGCAGAGCTCAGCTATATCTAGAAACAGGCACAGTACTCAGCTGCTCCAGCTATTTATTTTCATCCGTTATCTTAGACTAAGTGTCTCCTTTACAAACATAAACTTCCTACTAGACTTGATTATTTTTATAAACCTTCACACCCTTCACATAATTATTTCAAGCTGAGTTCTGAGCAGACGACTGTGCTTCCATGAATGCTGACTGTTCATAGTTTTATTAAACACATTTCCAATGGGAGCTCTCCTTTAATCTATCTTCATTTTATGGCCAACTGAGTAGGTTTTTTTCTTGGCCAAGTACTGTAACTTTAAATGCTTGTTTTGGCCGAGTATAGAAGGTTTTAATTGTTTTAATGCATACTCAACTATTCTACCTACACTACAACTATTATTGTAATAGTTTTAATGCTACTCAGATGACATTCAAGTTTGTCCCCAAGCAAAGCACCTGATAGCCAACAATTCTTGAAGGTTTTAGGTTATAGTTAAAGGAACTTAAAGTGTATCTATACTTAAAAAATTTTTTTCAACTATTAGCAGAAAGTTATATAGATTTGTAATTTACCTCCATATAAAATCTCAAGTCTTTTAGTACTTATCAGCTGCAGGAAGTGGTGTATTCTTTCCAGTCTGGCACTGTGCTTTCTGCTGCCACCTCTGACCATGACAGGAACTGTTTAAAGCAGGAGAGTTTTTTGTGGGGATTTTCTACTGTTGTGAACAGTTCCTGTCATGGACAGAGGTGGCAGCAGAGAGCACTGTATCAGATGTAGAAAGAATACAGCACTTCCTGCAGGACACACAGCAGCTGATAAGTATTGGAAGGCTTAAGATTTTTTAACAGAAATCATTTACAAATCTGTAGAACATTCTCACACCAGTTGATATGAGTACCCCTGTAACCCTTGAGTGCTGACAAGTTGATTTTAGTGCTCTCACTGTTGTCTAAACTCCTGAGAGTCGCCTGATGCGCAGCTATTTCTCATTCTCTTCATTTCAGGGATTGAGACCAAAACTTGGCTAACTGCCACCAGTGCTCACACCTGGAGTTCCTTTCCCTTAGGGCCCTTTTACACGGAAAGATTATCTGACAGATTATCTGCCAAAGATTTGAAGCCAAAGCCAGGAATGGACTATAAACAGAGATCAGGTAATAAAGGAAAGCCTGAGATTTCTCCTCTTTTCAAATCCATTCCTGGTTTTGGCTTCAAATCTTTGGCAGATAATCTGTCAGATAATCTTTCCATGTAAAAGGGCCCTTACTTCTCTGGCTAATCACAGGACAGCACCCACTCATCAGTTAACTGCTGCTCATGACAAGCTAAAGGGAGGGCATTACAGGAGGGAAGGTTGGTACATCATAGAAAAATAAAATAATAATAATAATAATACATGGATTTAGTCACCCATAAACGTTGTGTGGTGCACTGTTTTAGTCTAGCAATTGTTTTTTTTCAAGGGTAAGGGTAATGCAACATTTTTATACACAGTTAGGGCATATTCACACGGGCGGGCTCGCAGCAAGATTCTCACTGCGAGCCCGGCAGGTCCTGGCAGTTCCCATACACTACATACTTGCTGCGGTCTAAACGACCGCAGCGAGTATGTAATTATACCGCCCTTAACCCCTTCTGCTCCCGCCCGGCTCCCCCGCTGTAAGCATACTTTACCTGTCCTCGCTGCACGGGTCCGGCGTCCTGCTCTCCCATCCGGCCAATTAATGTGTTGTCCAGCTGCAGCCACTGATTGGCCGGATGGGAGAGCAGGACACCGGACCCGTGCAGCGAGGACAGGTAATGTATGATTACAGCGGGGGAGCCGGGCGGGAGCAGAAGGGGTTAAGGGCGGTATAATTACATACTCGCTGCGGTCGTTTAGACCGCAGCAAGTATGTAGTGTATGGGAACTGCCAGGACCTGCCGGGCTCGCAGCGAGAATCTCGCTGCGAGCCCGCCCGTGTGAATATACCCTTACTTAGAGATTTTCTTGTGAGCACTATTGATCAGATAGCAAAAGTTGTGTGAAAGGTTACTGTCTGTGAACATCTTAAGGACACAGTCCTGTTTCTATTTTTTTTTTTTTACTGTCATTTTTTTATTTTACTTTTTGAACATTATTTTGGGGTCAGCCATCTTACCTGGGCTTTTCTTTTAACAGCATCTGTGATATGCTTTACAGCGAGACTCATGGACAAAGATGACAACAGACAGACTCTGTCCCCTTGAGATGAATGTGAAACATTACTGCGCGTACTCTGGAATCTTTGAAGAGGTCATTCCACAGGGAGCTGCTATTGTTTTCTCTTATCTATTGGTGTCACATGTCGCTGTAATGCTGTACAGATCACTTTACTGCAGCCTATTCTTATCACCACAGACTGAACAGACAGTCTCAGTTTAGCTTTAGCTCCAGAGGTGAGAATAAAACTGCAATATATCAGGATTATTTTATAATGTAGATCAAAAAATTGAAAATTAGAAAGAATATCACCAAAAATGCTAAAAAATATGTTTAACATAAAAAAATACTATAAATCATTTTCTGATGACACACTCCCTTTATTTTTATTTTTTTCCTCCTTATCTTATAAGAGCCATAGAATTTAGCGTTTTCACTGATGGGGCTGGTTGGGGGCAATTTTTTTGAATCATGATGTACATTTCTTATTAGTATCACGTAAGTGTACATTTGACTTATTGATCACTTTTTATAATTTTTTTTTATGATAATGTGACTGTCAGTGTCGGGTATGGTAAAAGTCAGCCTGACAAGACACAGTGAGCCGTAAGCTGACCCCACCCACTGTCCCTGCCTACTAAGTACAAAATCGGCAGACAAGTCGGGTAAATGAGAACAGGCTATAAGTCAGGGCAGGCAGAGACAAAATAGAGAGGGAACAGGCAAGGGTCAGAGAAACACACAGCAGATACCACAGAGAGTACGCTTAGCCTAGATTTCTCTAATAGCAAGCAACTAGCTGCTCACCATGCTTACTACTTATGAGGACCAGGAGCCCGGTCCAGATCCCTATTGGACCGGTGCTCAGATCCACAAAGACCCTAATTGGTAAAGATACCTGCCTGTCAAAGAAAAAACAACACACTGCTCAGCTGCAGGAATCAAGCTAGCAGAGTAACTCTATCATTGCCTGAGAGGCAAAGCGGGTAAGGCTGAACCAATAAAAACAGAGCCCTGTTCACACAAGGTTCAGTGCCTTCCGCGCTGCATGCCCCTAACTGAGGAGTGCAAAGGCAAATTCGTGAGTGACAAAAAAAATCTGCAAGCCTGGCATTTTTCCCCCCTCTTTCGTATATATGCTGTGCGGGAACAACATTGTTATATCTTAATAGATTGGACAATTCAGCACACTACGATATCAAATATGTATGTTTACTTTACAAGTTTTATTTGTATAATAGGAAAGGGGGTGTAATTTTTATCGGGATGGGGTTTTGTGATATTTTTAAAATATTTTATTTTTACACTTCTACCCCTAGGGGACTATTACAAGCAATCATTAGATTGCCTACACTGGTCAATGCCCCCATGGGGGCCACACAGTAAGCATCTATTCAGATGAAGCGTACTGTAAAGAACCAGAACACCTGTCAAAATTACTGTAGGAGCAAGATAGGTAAGTACAATTTTTAATTTTCAAACAACCTATCCCCAGGCATATATTAACTATTTAACAGCTAAAATATGTATATATACGCTCCTGGTGCACATCATTTGTTCCTGACTTCAGGGGCTGCACTCACTGCAGCGGTCCCGCACACATCAGTGTGTTTGGGGCAGAGGATAATAACAGGCAGCTGCGATCCGCCAGCTGTCTGTCATTGACCCCCTTAAACACTGCGATCTATAGCAATCATGGCGTTTAAGGTAGTCAGTGACAGGACAAACACCTGTCACTGACTGATCGAGACCCTGATTGCTTTTACCGACGGACGAGGGTAAGCTACTTACCTTCATCATGTCTGCTCTCTGGCAGGCTCTATGCACAGATCGCCGATAACACAAATTTTGTTTATTTGGGGGGTATTTGTTTTTACATCGGTCTTCCTGGCTGACTTGTTATATATGTTCCTCAAGTCGTTACGATTACAACGATATGTAACATGTGAAACTTTTATATTATGTGATGGCTTGTAAAAAATTCAAACCATTGTTAACATAAATATGTTCCTTAAAATCGCTCCATTCCGGGCTTATAACGCTTTTATCCTTTAGTCTATGTGGCTGTGTGAGATGTCATTTTTTGCGCCATGATGTGTTCTTCCTATCAGTACCTTGATTGCGCTTTTGCAACTTTTTGATCACTTTTTATTACATTTTTTCTGGATTTGATGCGACCAAAAATGCACAATTTTCCACTTTGGGATTTTTTTACACTTACGCCGTTTACCGTGCAAGATCAGGAATGAAATAAATTAATAATTTGGGCGATTACGCACGCGGCAATACCAAACATGTTTATTTATTTTTATTTATAACATGGGAAAAGGGGGGTGAATTAAACTTTTATTAGGGGAGGGAGTTTTTTTCCCCCCAATAATAACACTTTATTTATTTATTTCATATACTAGAAGCCCCCCTGGGGGACTTCTAGTATATGCACACTGATCTCTCATTGATCTATGCTGTATATAGTTAAACAGCATAGATCAATGAGTTCGGCACTCGATTGCCAAAAGTTACCATGTTGCATTCTTTTTTTTTACGATTTCACCAATTTATATCTTCATAAATAAAAATATAAATAATAATATTGGGGTTCCCTCATACATGTTATGGTAAAATGAAAGACGCCATTACAAAGTACAACTACTCCTGTAAAAAACAACCCCTTACCTGGCCCTGTAGATAGAAAACTGAAAGTGCTAGAGCTCTTAGAAGGGGAGGAGGAGAAAACAAAAACTCAAAAATGAAAATTTACGCGGTCCACTGGGTCATTTTGGGCTTGGTCCTCAAAGGGTTAAAGTATAATATTATTGTTCCTGCACGGTGAACGGTATAAACTATTTTTTTTTTTTTATAAAAAGCGATCCAAATTTTTCCCTTTCACTAATATGATACAAAAAAAACCTAGAGATCATGGCGCAAAAAATGACAACTTTACCAGCCCTGTAGGTGGAAAAATAAAAGTGCTATGGCTCTTAGAAGGTGGGGAGAAACATTGCATTAATTTGGCCCGATTTGGCACCAATGCCCTCAGTCATGAAGGGGTTAAGAAAGGCCCTTGCAGGGGTAGTTGGAGAGTGTAAAATTTGGAGGGTGGGGGAGTTATGGGATAGTATGGAAGGTAGTAGTGGTAGTAGGCGGAGTGGGTCGGTGTCCCGAGATGTTGAGAGAGGATAGTGGTTTGGGGAAGGAGAGGGGGGAAAATAAGGCATAGTAAATAAGACGTTAGAGAGTAAAAAGCCATGCTGATCTAGGTCTGCCCTTCTTCGAGGGATAGTTGTAAAACTGGGGAAAATTTTGGGGAAGGGAATGGGGTATGGTTTTTTTTTTTTCCTTCTATTTTTTCTGGTACGAACCCTATCTTCTACCGTAAGAGATGTGCAGGTGGGGAAAGTAATGTAGTAATATATATGAGAAAATACCCCGATGTAAATTTTAACGTGTTTTGTTATAAGTGGTAAGGTTAATAAAAAATTTTGAAAAAAAAAAAAAAAAAGAAAGGCCCTTGCACGGAGTACCCCTTTAAACTTTAAATGCATATGTAGAAATATAGAATGTATTCTTCATCTATATCCCTTCCCTTCATCCATTACCTCCCTTTGCGCTGAACTTGATGGACATGTGTAACTATGTACGGAACATTTTTCTGCATATCCAAGCTAATTTACTATTCATGACAATAATCTGTGTGGGACATGTTAAATGGCACCTGCCTTTTCCAGAGATAAATATAACCTTTATACTAATTCATAGATGAAAACTCCTGAATGACTTCTCTTTACTGATGATGTTGTTTTAAATCAAATTGCTAAAGACATTTATTCATTACTATATATTCCCTCATTGCCGTGACCGTGTTATTTTTACCTTATTTGCAAAAATTTGTAACCACAAATAGTTTCTCTCAATTCCGACTAATTCTTTACATTACAAACACACTTGACTAATTGAAAACATATGGCCCAATTAGACTAACATCTGTATCCCGACACATCTTAGAGGATGAACACAGATGCAGATTCAGCACAAGCTCTTCTAAAATTATATTTGTCTAGCAATTTCAACTACATAAACTGTTCTATATTAAAGGGGAAGCCAGCAAGTGTATGTGTTTCTACTTGTGCGATTGTGCAGAGCACTCTCGCTTGTGTATGTAGTAACACACAGTAAACAGAATTTTTTTGGGAAACCAGACCCAGAACTTTTCATTTCTTCATCCCAGCAGGATATGGAATATTTGAGAAAATTATTTCACCCTCTAGCCTACTTTTTCTTGGCACTGAGAAAATATCTATACATTCAAAAGCAAACAAACTTAAAAAAAAGATGGATTTGGGTAGAGTAAGAAAAGTACTGCTGTAGACTGAGACTGAAATGTAATTTATTTTATCTGATAAAAATACATTTTGTAGTTGAGTTATTGGAAATCTATGCGTGCTATCAATCACCTGCTGTTTATGGAGAAGTGTATGATTAAAGGGAATTTCCAAATCTCTGTCCTTGTTTAGGAGGGTAAATACAAAAAAATTATATTGTCTAGATTGCTATATGTTTTCCACATGTGCCAATCTTCCTTGCATACATATATATCCTCTACTCTCAGTAAAATCCTTGAATAACACATAGGGCCTTTAGTTTTGGCTAAGTAGGTACTATTACACAGGGCGATTATCGTGCGAATTATCGCTGTATGGTTTGAATTTAAACATTAAAGCAACTCTGTACCCACAATCTGCCCTCCCAAACCGCTGGTACCGTCAGCTGCTTTTAATCCAAGATCAGTCCTGGGTTACGTCCAGCAGGTGATGCAGTTATTGTCCTAAAAACTATTGTCCTCAAATTGGCGTGGCCTAGAGTGTCTATGCCCTAGGCTTGCACCTCCTTTCTGTTCTTCCTCCCCACCCTCCTTATCACTAGTAATGGCCCTAGAACAATTTCTTCTATTCATCACTTGTTTGAACACTGCACAGGTCCCTTAATTATCCAGCACATCTGCAATGTTCAGACAAGTGATGATTAGGAGAGATCCTGCCAGGGGCATTCCTAATGATGAAGAGGGTGGGGAGGAGGGCCGGAGAGAAGGTGCAAGCCTAGGGCACAGACACTCTAGGCCACACTAATTAGACACAACGGTGTAGGTTTAAAAGTTGTTTTTTAGGGCAATAACTGCATCATCTGCTGAACGGACCCCAGGAGAGATCTTATATTAAAAGCAGCTATCCAAAAGTACAAGTGGTTGGGGAGGCAAATTGTGGATACAGAGTCACTTTAAAGTTTAAAGCGCAACTATAATTTCAGTAGCCAAAAAATGAAATTTCTCAAATAAAAAGCCCTCGTCTTACCTTTTAAAAAGAGCCCTAAACTGTGTTGATAGTGTGTACGCTCGCTGAGATATCCCCAGTTGTTTGGCTCAGAAGAATAAATGAATTTTTCTCCTGGCTGAGAGAAAGTGGGCGTGGCCTATCCCTCATCTCCCTGGCTGCGTCCCTCTATCCACTGACCAGCACCTTAGCAGATGTATCACACATAGAAGGATTAGATACAGCCCCAGCATACAGTATCACAATGTAAGATTAGATACAGAGCACCAGCAGATGGTATCACACACAGTGGGATTAGATACAGTCATCTGCTCTCATTACACTGTAGGATAATGTCAGCCATGGAGGTGGGGGCACCTGCTGCAGACATATGTACTATGGAAGGACTACAGCTGTGTTGTGCTGGGACTTGTAGTCCTCCCCTCAGTGACTCACCCACTCTCCCTCATGCAGCACATTGGAGTCATGGCTGGCATGTCCCTCCTTGTTGAAGCTCTGAGTACTTGTCCCTCCATCCAGCTCTTCCCCTGCGCTTCTCCTCACACACAACACCCTCAGCTCTGCTATATGATCTCTGTGAGGGGAGGGGGGAGAACGTGCTGCTAGGAGGGGGAGGAGGGTTTGTTTATGTCTCTCTCTGTGTCAGGGCTGTTATCTGATCCTCCTGTCAGAGTCCGTACACTCAGGACGGATCTGCAGGGAGGGGGCGTGTCCAGCAGGAATGCAGAAATAAGTCAGAGCCAGAGAGAGCTGTAAGGGCATAGTCAGCCTTATGTATTTAAAAAACTGTTCATTTTAGGTTATTAATGTATATTGCAAAAAGTCTTATCATGACCTAAGCTAACTAAAACTGAATGGCCAAAATATTTTATAGTTGTGCTTTAATAATTTTGTGTAACTGCAGGCAACCATCAAACGACCAAGGAGAGATCATTTATCGTTCATTTGGTGCTGACACAAAAATCATTGTTAATCATTCACTAATAGTTCATTGTAATTCCACATCATTCCTGTACAATGTTTTCTACAATCGTTTAGTACAATGTACTAAATGATTGTAGTAACAATCACGATAAAGATTGTAACTAACAACTATTGTTCTTTGCAATATGGTGAACAATTTCAGGTTAATAAACGATCTAATTTGCAATTGTTTATCGTAAAAATTTCTTTGTCTAATAGGACCCTAAGGGGAAGCACAAACATCCTGATCTGTGACTATATTGGTAGGCATGCCTCCTCACCCAGATGATAAACTTATTTAGTTAAAATGATACTGTCACCCCCCTTACTCTTTGTGTAGTTCTCTGCACTATGCAAAACCTTACATGCTGCACAATCTATATATAATTCTATAAAACATGTCTTTGTCTTCTTTATGATCCAAAATCACTTAGGTTCATCAGTGGACAGTGTCATCTAGGAAAGGCACCCACTGGGGGGCTGGCTTGGTGGAGGCGGGTGGGGTGAAGGTTGGTTTGTATAACACCAGCTTTTTCACACATGGGGGAGGAAGCATCATGGTCTAGTACTCTTGCCGGTTGGTAGTTAGCCTTAGTTAGGCCGGCCCTACTTTACTACGTTGTCAGATGACTCACAGCTTGCTTAGCTTCAATTGGCTGAGAAACCTGTCAGTCATCTGATGCTCCCAGCCAAAGAACCAGGAAGAACAGAAGAAAAGAAGATGCTGACCATCTTTACAGGGACCTGGGAATGATGGGAAACATTAAATGAAGATGGGCCCAGAGTTGTCCTTTAAAGGGGTTGGCCACTTTATAGTAAAATAGTTCCGTATACAGTATTAGTAACTGTAATCACTGTATATACTGACAGCAGCTCCCTGTGTACCTCATAGAGCTGAAATCAGACTCCCCTCCTCCAGGCTGTGCTGTCCTGCTCTGTGGTGTTCCTGTCCATAAAATGGCCGACATGGAGGAGCATGTGACCATGCCCCCCAGTGTCCACCACTAAGTCTGTAAAAGTCTATGGAGGACATAGGGGCGGGGCATGGTCACATGCTCTTCCATGTCTGCCATTTTATGGACAGAAACAAAATAGAGCAGGGCAGCCCAGCCTGGAGGAGGGGAGTCTAATGTTACCTCTATGAGGTACACAGGGAGCTGCTGTTAGGATATACAGTGAGTACACCTACTAATACTGTATACTGAACTATTTTACTATATTGTGGCCAACCCCTTTAAATATGCTATTTATACCCCTTTATATATGCTCCCCCAGTGTTTTCCTGTGGTGTCTTTGGGTCTTTCGCTGTACACTTCTGCCACCACTTTTGACAAACTCATCTCAGCAGTGATTTCCCGCTCAGCTAATCACTGGCCATGGCTGAATCACTGACTGGCTGAGTGAGCTGTCACTGCTGAGACAGCTCCTCTCAGAAATGGATATATAGTGCTTAGCTGTATCATATTGGTTGTCCATTGGAAACATCTTGAAAAGTTTTTTGCTAGGAAGCTTTTAGAGATTGTCCACAGGGGGGCACCAGACTATAATACAGTGGTAACTTGGTTTAAGAGCGTTTTGCAAGAAGAGCTCACAGTTTTTCAAACTTGTGACTTGGTTTAAGAGCATTGCTTTGGTTTAAGAGCTCCTGGTATTGGGTGGGAGCGTGAGTGGGGGAGGGGCATGGCCTGCATAGCGGGGTCTACAGCCCTGTACTCTGACCCAGGAAGTCTCTCTTACCTTCCAATTTATAGCAGATCCACTCCAGGCTGGGGCTTGCATCAGGGGACAGGACTGTGGGGGTAATCTCTTTATAGCTGTAACCCCTCTCTCCCCGGACAGAGAGTGCTGCTATACTGTGTCCACATCTGCCCTGCTCATTCCTTCATACTCCCTGCAGTCTCTGTCAGCCCTTGTGTTTCCCATCCTCTCCATTCCTGCTATAATGTTCCTGCACTTACACTCAGCTATACACACTGCTGCTATAATGTGCTTGCACTCACACTCAGCTATACACACTGCTGCTATAATGTGCTTGAACTCACACTCAGCTATACACACTGCTGCTATAATGATTATAAAATGATTTTTGGGGTGTGGAACCAATTGTCTACATTTCAATGATTTCTTATGGGAAAATTTGCTTTGGTATAAGAGTGGATTTGGATTACAAGCAGAGTCTCGGAACGAATTATGCTCGTAATCCAAGGCAACACTGTACTATAATTTATCTTTATCATGAGTAGCTGACCTGGTTATACAATGCATTTTCACTCATTTGATAACTTGTACAATCCTCCTGTAGTGCACTGTCATTCTGCGATCTCTTAATACAGGCTGCCTATAGCTTCAGAAGGCCCCTGACGGCCATAATAACTGATTAAAATTTTTTAAAAAAAGAGACGGCCCTCCATAGTGCAGACAACCAAAAGCTAAAGATCGCAGTGATAAAGACAATCCTACACTCCAAAGCCAATCACTGATCAAATAGAGCCGAGATGAAAACTCCATAAAGGATAAAAAAGGAATATTTAATAAAACTATAAAAAAATAAATATAATTATAAAAAACACAACGCATTTCGAAACTGCTCCGATTTTGTTCTCAAGTGTACAGTTAAGTAAGAAACTGGAGTGGTTTCAAACACATTTTTTAAATTATATTAAATTTTTATTGTTTTATGAAATATACATTTTTTTTATGGGGTTACCATCTCTCCTCTATTTGCTCTGTGCCCTACACAACCTGTGATTGGCTTTGGAGTGGAGGATTGTCTTTATGATAATTGATTGGCACCCCACAGTTGTGTTGTTGGGGTTCAGATAGGAGCCCCGATAGGACCAACACGTCAGATACCTAGGGACCGAGATATCTAAGGAGTTAAATGACTGGCACTGAAGTGATCTCTGATGCTTCTGCGATGTTTGACTGTGGTTCTTAGGCTCACCAGTAGAATTGACTTCAGGTCTACCGTAATCTTACTAATAAATATCAGTTCAGGATATATGTAAATAGATCCTGAATTGTAAATAATAAATGAATAGTATATTTTAATGAAAAAACTGAACTAAATCCATCAAAGAAGGCAATGACACATATGTATCAAATGGTCTAAATGTAAGTTCTATAGTAAATATTTTCTCTCGTTAAGGCTATGTTCACACTACGTAGGTTTCCGTCCGTAGCGCGCTCCGTGAATAAGCGGACGGAAATTTACATAGTTTGCGTACAATGGAAAGTATAGGATCTACGGCTGCACAGTTCACACTACTTAAGAAAATGAACCAGACCATTGTTTCGGGACGGAAATGCTGTAACTTACGCCCGTAGCGTAACATGCGGTCCCGTACAGAGTGGTGATTTCTTCCTTTTTACACTTTGATTTGCTGATCCAAAATGTTCTGTGGGGTGTGTGGGGCTAGCCGAAGATATCCAAGTAAAAGACCGCTGTCAGATCGCTACGTACGCCACTCGGGAAGCGTACGTAGATTACGGGCGTAAGTTCGCGGACCGTACGTAGCCGGCCGCAACTTGCAAAAATCCCGGCCGGAGTTTTACACGTATATGTCCGGCCGCGAAAAATATGCGGCCGGACATATACGTAGTGTGAACATAGCCTAACTGTGTGAAATAATATAGACCCTGCATATTTAGATCCCATGGAGGAGATTTATCAAACATGGTGTAAAGTGAAACTGTCTCAGTCGCCCCTAGCAACCAATCAGATTCCACTTTTCATTCCTCACAGACTCTTTGAAAAATGAGAGGTGGAATCTGATTGGTTGCTAGGGGCAACTGAGCCAGTTTCACTTTACACCATGTTTAATAAATCTCCCCCCATGTGTATTATATTAGAGCTGTTTAAGTTCTGACACGATCAGATGAAGTGACAGAATACGCAACTAATTGTGACTACTGGGTGACATCTTTTCTGACTGTACATTTTATTTTTCCTTTTCGTCTCCATCCGGCTTAGAAAGATGACCAATTCCCCGCAGACACAACCACCACCATCTACACTGCCATTCTGTTCCTTATGCCAAAACTGTGCCTGTTGCTGTCTCACGTAATACTATGCTAACATCACTGCCGAATACACCTAAATACCCCAATATAATAGAGCCTGCGGATGATGACAGAAATCAGGGGTGGTGTGGTGACTGCACAACTAATTCAGACTACAAATAAGAACCCCCCCCCCTCCTTTATAATGTAGAATGTCTCTCATAGACTAGAATAGACTGACACCTCACATATACTTCTGTTTAGACCCCCCACCGTGCACTGCCTGGTTACCGAGCCTTCTCACACACACTGCTGCTCAGCCTCCCTCGCAAGTACTAGAGTACTACAACTCAGCCACCCCCCATCACAGCCCCCATCAAAAATACTGCTGTCCTGGGTGCCCCCTACAGATATACTGCTGCCCAGGGTCCCCCCCTTCACATATACTGCTGCCCAGGGTGCCCCTTATAGATATATAGTACTGCTCCCCAAACTCCCCCCCGCCACATGTACTGCCTCTTCTCTCACACAGTCTGGTCTCGCTCCCACCCCCATGCTTCCCCTATCACCTTCTTCTCAGTCCTGCAGTAGAGTTCTTTACAAGGACTTCAGGTCCCTGCTGCAGATTGCTCTAGTAGTACCGGCTCAGTGCAGCAGAAGGAGCTAGAGAGCTGCAGGTACATTAGTGCATTTTAAAAGTCAAAGCAAAAGCAAACTTTTATTGTGATTTTGGCATTTGGGGGCCCCATGCGGCTCAGGGCCCAAGCCTACCCCCACCAACATGTGATGTACTTACATGTCATATATTGGTAAATAATTGTAATTTTCACGCTTTGCTTCCTCTGTACTCTCTAACCAGTATATTTCTGATTTTCTGACACAGAACAGCCCGTATGGTCTGTTCCCCTGAAGACTTTGGTCCTTGCCTTCCTTCTTCCTTTTACACGTTGATCTGTTGTGTGCAACCTCTCCAACACTCCCTTTTGCTCTGGCATCTCTTAGGCTATGTTCACACCAGGGCCGATTCTGGGGTTTCTGCCGCCCCCTCACAAGCCCCCCGCCGCCGTAACCGAATCACCCGCGCCTGCACCCCCCGCACCCCCCCCCCCGCCGCCATAACCGAATCACCCGCGCCTGCACCCCCCGCACCACCACCCCCCCCTGGGCCGGCCCTGCAGCCACTCACCTGTCCTGCAGCAGCCGTCCCGTCCCGCTTACCGCTGTCCCTCGCCGACAGTCAGCAGCTGTCATCGCCGCCAATGCTCACCGCTGTCTCCCGACCCTGCAGCCGCTCACCTGTCCTGCCGCAGCCGTCCCGTCCCACCGCCAACGCTCACCGCTGTTCCTTTCCGCGCTCCAGTGCCGTCAGTCAGCAGCTGTCATCGCCCTCCAGAGAGTCGTGAGTGCCTGGGGTCAGCAGGGGCATCGCGGCCCCCGCTGACCCCGGGCACTCACAACTCGCTGGAGGGCGATGACAGCTGCTGACTGACGGCGCGGGACAGCGGTAAGCCGCGGGACGGGACGGCTGCGGCAGGACAGGTGAGCGGCTGCAGGGCTGCTGTCTGCCGCCCCCTGCAGGGGCGCAGAATCTGCCGCCTGAGGCGGAATACTCATTCCGCCTCATGGCAGAAACGGCCCTGGTTCACACTACGTTCCATTGCAGTGGAATCAGTGCCCGTACTTTACTGCAGGTGCAGCATTGCATTGAAGTCATTGCAATTCTCGCTCGCTGAAATCACACATTGTTATTTTAATGCCCGTTCTCCAACTTTTTTCAGTTGGAAACAAGTTCAGAGAGATGGTGGCTACACATCTAAAAAAAAAAATGTTCTCATTTGTCTATGCTGCTCCGGTGTCTCCCGCTGCCTCCAGCATGTTCAACCAATCACTGACTGAGATGGGACAGTGCTGCGGCCAGTAATTGGCTGAGCGGGCTGTTACTCTTGTCAGCCCGCTCACCCAATCACTGGTTACATCGCTATACCGTCTGAGTTAGTGATTGGCTGAACTGGATTTTGGTGGCTGCAGTGGACACCGGACACAGGAGAAGAAGGACACAGGGGGAGTGCGGACAGGTAAGTATAATAAAGTAAACCTGCCAAACCGAACTTTTAATAAGTTTGTTCCTCTCTATTTTTCATAATAGGAATAGCTCAGCAATATCGTTTGTTGCCTCCTGGTCAGTTAGAAGTTAGAAAATGCCTGTTATATGTAGTGCCCTGTTATATTCAGTGCCACACAATGAAGTGGCAACTCTTCTATTCTCTTCGGGCACGTATCATCATATTCTTCAAAGGGTTAATACATTTAGCTTTGTCGAAACCATCAGGAGAAGAGGCATTATTTTTCCCAGACACTTCTGGCTGACCAATTTAAAATGATTCTATAGGTTTACAAGTTGAGCAAACTGCTAGAAATAAATGGAGTTGAACCAATAAAAAGAGTGAGAAATAGGCAAATCTGTAACAGCTGCATCGAACTAAATGTCTTCACGCTGGTGCTGGAAGTCAATTTGTCGAATGTTACTGGCATTCTTTGTTTCCAGCTTACAGTATGTTAATTAAATGATGTGATGACAGACAGGTACCACATTTACAGTAATCCTCTCTCGCTAATATTATTGCTATCTATACTGTTTCTAATGAGTTTTAAAATAGTTGCCTAAAATCGGCATTGCCATTTGTGTTATCATGTACTATGTTAAACTTCATTAAGGTTTCATTGGCTTTTATTCTTGATTTTACTGGGACACGGTTAATAAACTGTAATATTTTTTTTTATTAAAAAACCAAAGTCAAGCGGAAAGTACGTGTGGATGTAAGTGGGGTGATTTGTATGAGAGTCTGTGTTACATGTCATGATGACTCCGTAAATCCCAAAGTTGTTATTCTAGTTTTCTCCGAAAAGTTGCACAAAAATGTGCACCAAAACATGACCCCCTGCCTCTTTCATTAAAGGTGGATTTAGTGAAATACCTCTGAGGCACATATCCATGCCCCACTGGACACAGCCTGCACCTGTGCTGACCCTTCCAGCAAAATATAGCAAGTTTATTAGTACTAGGTCAGATTAGATCTTCACCATCTTTTTACTTTAGTAGTGGGCCTGTCATTCAACTTCGTTCTCTGTTAGATATGGCATGCCAACTAAACTCTTTTCATGTCTTCACTAGACATGTTTCTGAAGTTCTTTCATTCAGAAGATCTAGCAGCATTTCCTACCTTGGTGTATTTTATTAGTACAATGATGTTTAACTGTTTAACCCATTCCTGACATTTGACATGCATGATGTGTGCTAGCTTCAGCTGACACCTACTGTAAGGCTGGTAACAACTGATTAACCCTATGCCTCTGCAGTCTATTTTGGCCTTTAAGAGGTTGCCTGTCTTAAAGGGGTTATCCAACGCTACATGGCCACTTTTCCCCCTCTCTTGTCTCCAGATCGGGTGGGGTTTGAAATTCAGTTCCATTGAAGTAAATGGAGCTTAATTGCAAACCACACCTGAACTGGAGACAAGAGAGCGGGAAAAGTGGCCATGTTTTTGTAGCGCTGGATAACCCCATTAACCCCTAGATTACCCAGAACGTAGTGATTCGCCATTAGTCACTGTCCCCAGACGACCCTGGGCATACCGGTACGTCCTGGGCTATGAAGGGTGCTCCGGAGCGGAGTGCGATTCGTAGGAGGTGGGGGCTGGCTGCAGTGAGCAGCCCGGCCCTCACCGTTAATGAAAGGCTGCAGCGATCACGCTGCAGCATGTCATTAACACCTTAAATGCTGCGACCGCTGCGTTTAAGTGTAAGTGACAGGCGCAGTCCCCTGTGACTTACCGATCGGGCCCCCGATCATTTTAATGGACCGCCAGAGGTCTCTCACCTTCCTGCATGCGGTCCGATCGGCGCTCTGATTATTAAGTTTGCCACAAGCAGGCTTAATCAGCAGAGCGCCTATCACACTGATCAATGCTATGCCTATGGCATAGCAATGATCAGTGTGTATAATCTAAAAATGTATGTAATGTAAATATATGTAAAAGTCCCCCAAGGGGACTTAAAATGTGTAAAAGAAAAAAAAGAGGGGAAAAAGTGCCAGGATTACCGATTTTTTTGTTACATTATATTAAAAAAAAAAAGTAAAAATAAAAAAAATAAAAAGTAAGCAAAACTCCCGATCCTCACAAATATGGTATTAAAGTGGTAGTGCAGCTCTAAAAAATTATTCACAGAATAACACACATTACAAAGTTATACAACTTTGTAATGTATGTTATGTCTGTGAATCGCCCCCTTACCCGTGTCCCACCACAGTTATGACGCGGCGGAGGGGGGACGGCGGCAGGGATTCGGCCATCTGTCCGACGATGACGTTTGGCACAAGATGGCGGACGGGCTCGACACGGATCAGGTAATGTATAATGCACCACACACTTCCGGGTACACGGGCGGAGGTGGTGGGACACGGGGAAGGGGGCGATTCACAGACATAACATACATTACAAAGTTGTATAACTTATTAATGTGTGTTATTCTGTGAATAATTTTTTAGCGCCGCACTACCCCTTTAATAAAAACTAGAGATCATGTCGGTAAAAATGACACCCCATACAGCCCAGTAGGTGAAAAAATAAACCGTTCTAAGCGTCACAATAGGCCCATTTTATTAATAATTAATTGCAAAAAAAAGGGTTTCATAAAAAAAAAATATATAACATTAGAAAGTATGTGTAAAGCTGCATGTGGTTGTGTTCGGGTTGACCTATAGAATAATGGTATCATGTCGCTTCTACCATATAGTGTATTACGTAGACACAGGAACCCCCCCAAAAGTTACTATATTGCATTCTTTTTTACGATTTCACTAACCTATATCTTCATAAATAATAATTTTGGGGTTCTATCATACATGTTATGGTAGAATGAAAGATGCCATTACAAAGTACAGCTACTCCTGTAAAAAACAACTCCTTAAATGGCCCTGTAGATAGAAAACTGAAAGTGCTAGAGCTCTTAGAAGGGGAGGAGGAAAAAATGAAAACACAAAAATCAAAATTTGCACGGTTCACTGGGTCATTTTGGGCAAGGTCCTCAAAGGGTTAAACTAACTTGTCTCCTATCCAAAGGATAGGGGCAATTAAGAGATTGTGGAGGGTCCAACCTCTGTAGCCCCCACCATTCTCCAATTCTGCCCCGGCCCTCTAATAGTAATGACAGCCAATAAGCGATAAACAATTTTGTTTGCAATAGTTTATCATTAATTGTTAAAAATCGCTTCATCTAATAGGAATCTTAAAATGGTTAACATACTACTATTCATTAGAATTGCATTATATCGTACAGGCAGACATTTCTTGTAGTCCACTGGAGGACTAAAAGTATAGATTTAAAAAGTAAAAAAAAACTTTATAAAGACAATGAAAACACGTAATAAAAATTTTATAATGAGAATCTAGAATAATTAGTTTTGAAGTTTTGAACTCGAACGCTCGGCAGCAGATTCCCGCTGTCTGCCCGTTCCGTGGAGTGGGCGGATCCAGGGGGAGTAACGCCTGGAAAACTGGGATACAGCCTATGACTATGGCTGTATCCCAGTTTCCAGGCGGTCCTCCCGCTGGATCCGCCCGCTCCACGGAGCGGGCAGACAGCGGGAGTCATTATCGAGGGTTCGGGTTCGTACCATCCCTACTAGCAACATCTCTGCAGCGTCTGTGGGAGCGCAATCGGCACAAATGTGCTGATTGGTTCCCTTTAAAAGATTGGCACTCCTATAAGGCAGTAGCCTGTTGTCTTAAAGTGACTGTACCACCAGGCCCAGGCTGAAGCACTGGGGGCGGGCCGACCCACCCTTAGTGGGAGGAACCCCCGCCCCTCTATGATAGGGTTCCATTGATTCTAATAGAGTCACGTCATGGAGGGGCTGGGGTTTCTTCCCACTAAGGGTGGGTCGGCCCGCCTCCAGTGCTTCAGCCTGGGCCTGGTGGTACAGTCACTTTAAAGGAACCATAGACAGGACAGTAGAAAATAATTTAGCCAACAGATTGCTCCCATGGATGGAGCTATGTGCTGGCTACAGAAGCTTCTGATTTGAAGTCTGAAGAAGTTGAATGCAGTTAAGGATTACATTACAGGTAATAAGGCAAACATAAGTTATGCAATGTATTTGCAGCATTGCTTAGCTTTATAAGTAGATTAATTTTTATATGTTTTTGTAAAGGGGGAACATTGGGCTGAATAGGCTGCGTTTATTTTCCAGATACTCTTGCATGAACTTTGGAAGTGGCTGCGTTCCTTTTGAGGCCAGAAGAACAGCTGATGTTATGTGACTTTAATTAATGATTAGTCACTTTGGTTTAAACTTTCATCGTTATTCTTGAAGAATTGATTTCCAGATTCATAGACTTTACATCCCTACATAAAGAATTTCTTCGGATAATGGGAAATATATCTAGCATGACCTTAATTAAATTTGGATTAGACGGAAGAATTTTGCTGGGATTAATAATACAATCTATCCAGCTTTTCATTTTAAGCGGTGTATCCATCAAGTGTTCATTTTTATTGAACAAAACTTCTTCATTTTCCTGTTACACGATCCTGATCTCGCTGCCCCGTAGTTCATATGTGAAAATATGGCATACTAACAGTACTTGACTGTCTGTTTAGATTGACTGTCCTTCTAAAATATTCTGTCAGAAAGCCCAGTTCTGTAAGTGTGATGATAGTTTTCCCAGTTCTGGCACTAAGAGCTAATCAAGCTAATGCATAACATGGTTGTCATCATGTATCACTGCCAAAGTATCATGTGTCTAAGCTCTAGCGTCACCTAATATTATGGCATTAAAGGAGAAGTCCTGCAAAATTTAAAAAAAGGGAGGAAGGTAGGGGGGTGCAGGAAAATAATAAACAAAGTAAACGTACCTGTCCTTGTGCCTCGTAGCGCCACTCCCAGGTCTAGCTGACAGCTGCAACGTTACATACCTTAGTAATTGCCAGCAAAGCCAATCAGTGATTGGGGCGGAACAACCATAGAGAATGACGGTTCCATTTATTCTCTATGGGCGTCGGACTCATCTCTGGAGCGCACGGGGCTTCTGACAAGGATATCTCTGTCCCGGGATCGGCTCCAGGAGCCGGACTTGGTGAGATGGGGTAAGTATCCGGGGCTCTAGCGGGGGGTTGGGCGACCTTCATTCTGGTACGGGGGGTGACAGGTTTCCCTTTAAGCTCCTGATTTTGGCTACAAATTCTGACCAAAATACTATGTGTGAACATAGCCTTAGGGTGCCTTCACATGTAGAATTCAGTATAAAAAGGTGTTTATTTATTTAGTCAGTGTAAGGCCCTAACCTCTTAAGGACAGAGCCCAAAATGGCCTTAAGGACCGGGACAATTTTCAATTAAGAGTTTTTTGTTTTTTCCTTGTTTTCTGAGAACCATAACTCTTTTATTTTTCCAGTTATTGGGCTGTGTAAGGGCTTGTTTTTATTCAGGAACAGGTGTACTTCACAGTGGCCCTTTAATAGTGAGGACCTGGCTGCATATAGCAGCCGGTCCCCATGTGCTTTGAAGTGAGCTCAGTTCCTAAGCTCACGTTAAAGCACCGCCGGACTCCATGGTGTACGGGTATGGCCTTGGGTCCTTAAGTGACAGGATTCCATGACGTACCTGTACGGTATGGGTCCTTAAGAGGTTAATGGGGTTATCCATCATTAAGGTATGTTCACACTGAGCAAATTTGGCGGAATTCCGTGGTGGAGCTCCTTGCCTCAGTGTCAAACAGTGTGTCTATGGTAGGGCTTGCGTGCCTCCAGTCTTCTCCGCTATCTGCTCAAACAATTGACATGGCAATCCGTCAGCTGTAATTCACTTTACAAACTGCTGACATAGTTAGGGTCCCTTTACACACACACACACACACACACACACACACACACACACACACATTATCTTACAGATATCTGGCACATTTTTGAAGCCAAAACCAGAAATGGATTTGAAAAGAGGAGAAATCTCAGTCTTTCCTTTATGACCTGTTCTCTGTTTAGATCTGCTGCAAGCTGTAATGCTTCCTTTCCCACCTCCCTGTATGATTGACACCTGGAAGCTGAGTCCCAAGCAGGGTCAGTCATGGGAGTGGGAGTAAGGAGGTGTTACAGCCTGGTGCAATTAAGGAGCTTGGGAAAGCATCTTTGACTCTTCATTTTATAGAATAAAAGCATTTTTCTACATTCTAGGGGCACAGATAGATATGTGAAAGGTACCATGTGACTTCTAGTCCTAACAGTGTCAGCAGTTTAGAACATGAATTGCAACTGACAGATTCCCTTTAAGCTCTATTCACCAGTAGAACAGAGTTGTAAAACTCAACCCAAACTGGAGTCGATAGGACTGCTGTCTCTGGAAGAAAGTGGCCATGTTTTATCTGAATAATCCCTTTAAATGCATATGATGTTAGATTTTAAAAGTTATTACAACCTAGTTGGCTTGTGGATGCAATAGAAAATATATTTTAAAAAATCTCTTTAAATAAAGCAAGTATATGCCCCCCTCTTATTTATGCCATGAGGAATCCCATTTTAAAAATCCTTTTAGACTCAACACACATTTTTTATCTCAATTTCCTCCTTGCATACATGAATGAATACAGCCATAGGTCAGCTTGTGACCCGTGGCTTTATTTATTCTCTATAGAGCTCCCGGAGAGGGCCAAGTAAAGCACTTGGCTTTTTTTTGTGGCTCCATAGCGAATGGATACAGTCGGGTCATGTGCTGATCTGCGGCATTATTCAAAACAAAGGAGCTGGAGGTCAATAGGGAAATCAGCAGGGGGCACGGAAGTTGGACCCTCCGTGATCACTTATTTGTCCCCTATCATGTGGATGGGGACAAGTAAGTTTGAATTGCGGAACCCCTTAAATGAAATGCCTGATTCTATATTCATTCCCCATGCTTGAATTCTTGAAAATCTTTGTGTTTATTTTACATTTACAGAATTTACAGCCCTCACATCTAAAGTTCCCTATAGGTCTTCTCTTTAATATGTGCCTTCTCTTCTAGGGGATACAATAGGGCTCTGGACTAGGGGGTTCTGTAGGCTTTTCCCCTTCCTAAATGTAATAATACGTCTACCAGAATTTGTCTAACAACTGGGTCTTGACTGAGGAGAGCCCAGTAATTGGTCAGGATTGTTGTGACCTGGTATGAACATTGATGCCCAAACTGCCCAATTATGTCCAATTCCTTGTCAGATTTTTTATTATGTCCAGGTCTAAGTAAATTAGTATGTTTCAGGGCTAGTACCACTTTAGAAGACTCACTAAGGATCCTCATGGCATATCCCTTTTGCAGGAATCTCTACCTTAAAGGGGTTCTCCGATTGAAACTTACTTATCCACAGGATAGGGGGCGAGTAGGAAATCATGAGGGGTCTGTCCTCTGTACCTCCGGCGATCTCCAGATTGTACCCCAGCTCCTTTGTTTTAAATGCAGTTCTGACCGGCGGCTCTTTTCTCTCTCTATTCCACCGTAGAGAGCCAAGTACAACACTCCGCTCTTTCCTGCTGCTCTATAGAGAATGAATAGAGCTGCAGATCACATGCCGAACTGCGTCTGTATTCAAAACAACGGAGCAGAGACTAATTTATTTACTAGTAAACACTTTTGAGTTATAGGAAGAAAGTGAAATTTGTTCCTATTATTTTGAAAAAAAAAAAAAATTCCCATGCCTTTCAAATCCATTTGCCACTTAGACCACAAAACTCCATTGATTCCTAGATAATATCTGGCCACATCAATGAATATGGCGATATGTGCGATTCCAGCCTAAACCTAAGCACCAGAGTCCAGCCTTCATTCCAGCACCAGATTCCACTAAAATTCCGACTTTATGGATGCAAAAATCCCATTTAAAACAGTTACAAGCAAGGTAATCGCTCACTTGTACGCTAGACGAATTTGATTAAGACCACCGGCCAAAAGGCATCTAGCATATGAGTGAGTGATTACTCTACTTGTAACTGTTTATAATGGGATTTTTGCATCAATAAAGTTGGAATTTTACCGGACTTTGCCGCTGGAACATCCTTTCCTTTCTATTGGTTTTATAACCTCCATCCTGGTGACTTGTTCCCCGTAAGTTGCTGCTGATTGCTCAAACGTAAACTTCTGTTAGAAAAAGGTGGAAAGTATAAGACAGTAGAGGTGTTAAATTATTTGAACACTGTTTTGATTGACATGCTAGCAAGGACTATGGTATAGGAATTGCATAAGCTGTATTGTAGCAGTGACTACTCTTTGTATACTGCTATGTGTCACGGCCACGGCGGCGTCCCGTGCTCCGGGCCGCCGCCGCGACCTCTCCATGCAGCTGCCGGGGTCCATGTGCAGGGACCCGGCGCTGCTAAGAGATCGGCCCCGGGGGGCGCCTTACCTCGCCCCGCTCTTGTCACCCGCTGTGCCGGCCTCTACATGCTCCCCATAGCGTTTGGCCCAGCTCCCTGTTGTTCCTGATTCCTGTCCGCTACCTGGTCCCTAGTCCTCGTTCCTGGTTCCTGCTCCTCTGTTACACTACTGCTCCTGTGTTCAGCCTGTCACCTGCGGTTACGCCTACAGACCTCTGCCAGCACCGTCTTCTGCCTACTGCTCCTGCCACGCCTCACTTGCCGTCACTAGCAACCAAGCCAGGGGTAGCGACCTGAGGGTCGCCTGCCGCAGCAAGTCCATCCCGCCTTGCGGCGGGCTCTGGTGAAAACCAGCGGCCCCTTAGACTCTGCTCCCTGGTGAGGTTAGTGCTATCGCTAGTGACGGTCCAGTGGATCCACTACTCCAGGCGTTACAGTAGGCTCCAACCCTGGATCCCGGCGAGGTGCCTAATATCCGTGACGTAGCCTGAGTGGTCGCCCAACAGGCGCAACAAATCCAGCAACAGTCGCAGCAGATCCAGCAACTCACTGCCGCCTTACAGCAGCATACTACAGCCCAGCGCACACCACCTCCTGCTGCTTTTTCTACACTTCGACTGGCTCTCCCAAGCAAATACGCTGGTGACTTCAAGTTGTGCAGAGGATTCCTGACTCAATGCACCATGCATATTGAACTTTTAAGAAGTCAGTTTTCCACCGAGCGCTCTAAAGTGGCTTTCATCATCAGCCTATTGGAGGGTAGAGCTCTGGCTTGGGCCACGCCGCTGTGGGACCGAGATGACCCTGCTGCTGCCAATGTCCGAAACTTCCTGGCCGAGTTTCGCTCCGTCTTTGAGGAACCTGCTCGTGCCTCTTCAGCTGAGACTGCTCTCCTCAACCTCTCTCAAGGGAGCTCCTCTGTTGGTAACTACGCCATCCAGTTCCGCACCCTGAAGGCAGAATTAGACTGGAATGAGGCCGCTCTAATAGCCACCTTCAAGAAGGGCCTGTCCAGTCGGGTGAGAGACGTACTTTCCGCCCGAGACCTACCTACCTCCCTGAACAAACTCATCCTACTGGCCACCAGGGTCGATACTCGTTTTTCTGAGAAAGGAGAAGGAGGTCTGGCATGAACGGCGACTAAGCCTGTCCCGTCGCCATCACCAGCTGGCGCCGGTCTTCCAGAATTCTGATGTTCCGGTGTCCCAGTCGACTCCTGAGATTCCTATGCAGGTGGAACGGGCTCACCTGACGCCTGATGAAAGAATTCGTCTTCTGGAGCTGAATCTCTGCCTCTATTGCGGTGGTTCGGATCACTTTCGGCTGAGATTTCCCCAACGTCCTCAAGCGTCCGGGAAACGCCAGCACCTAGGTCCGGTGGGAGAGGTCTCCCTAAGTGTGAATGCCACCTCTCCAAGGTTGTCTGTGCCAGTCTCCATCCAGACACCCTCAGGACAAACTCACCAGACTACTGCCTTTCTCGATTCTGGGTCAGCAGGCAGTTTTATTGCAGCTACATTGGTCCAAAGATGGCGGCTACCCGTGACCCCACTAGCCAGACCCTTGACTATCTCCTTGGTCACGGGCGAGATTCTTACCGACCATGTGCACTACCAGACCGCACCTCTAGTCCTCCAGGTGGGCACTTCACATCAGGAAAAGATCTCCTTCTACGTCCTGCCCCATTCTTCTTCCACCATCCTCCTGGGACTCCCTTGGCTGCGATTACATGCTCCTAAGCTGGACTGGAGAACCGGGAAGATTCTTAGTTGGGGTCAGGACTGTTCCAACCAGTGTCTGAGGTCACCTCAGCCCAAGTACTCTATGTTGTCAACCGACCCCGCCAAGCCTCTATCCGGCCTACCGGCGGAATACCAAGACTTGCCTGATGCCTTCTCTGCCACGGAGGCGGACTCTCTACCACCTCATTGGGCGTACGATTGTCCCATAGACCTTCTTCCTGGAACTTCTCCTCCACAAGGTTGGGTGTCCCCTCTCTCAGCACCCGAGACTGAGGCCATGTCCTCTTACATCCGGGAGAACTTACAGAAAGGTTTCATCCGCAAATCCACATCCCCTCGCCACATAGGGATGGACTTCATCACTGATTTGCCTCCATCTGCAGGCAAGAAAGAGGGGGTGGCCAAAGCGGGGGGTACTGTCACGGCCGCAGCGGCGTCCCGTGCTCCGGGCCACCGCCGCGACCTCTCCATGCAGCTGCCGGGATCCATGTGCAGGGACCCGGCGCTGCTACGAGTTCGGCCCCGGGGCGCGCCTTACCTCGCCCCGCTCCTGTCACCCGCTGTGCCGGCCAGCGCACGTCCCCGCCTCCTAGGGCGCGCGCGCCGGCTGTCTCAGGTTTAAAGGGCCAGTCCGCCCCTAATTGGAAGTTGCACTAATCACTTCCTATAAATTCCAGCCCTGCCCCACTACAGGTGTTGGAGCCTCTACATGCTTCCCATAGCGTTTGGCCCAGCTCCCTGTTGTTCCTGATTCCTGTCCGCTACCTGGTCCCTAGTCCTTGTTCCTGATTCCTGTCCGCTACCTGGTCCCTAGTCCTTGTTCCTGATTTTTGTCCGCTACCTGGTCCCTAGTCCTCGTTCCTGGTTCCTGCCCCTCTGTTACACTATTGCTCCTGTGTTCAGGTTGTCACCTGCGGTTACGCTTACAGACCTCTGCCAGCACCGTCTCCTGCCTACTGCTCCTGCCACGCCTCGCCTGCCGTCACTAGCAACCAAGCCAGGGGTAGCGACCTGGGGGTCGCCTGCCGCAGCAAGTCCATCCCGCCTTGCGGCAGGCTCTGGTGAAAACCAGCGGCCCCTTAGACTCCACTCCCTGGTGAGGTTAGTGCCATCGCTAGTGACGGTCCAGTGGATCCACTACTCCAGGCGTTACACTATGTCATTGAAATTAGTTTATGGTAACTGCTATGAGGATAGTACAATGGCATAGGGTATTCTGCTTTCTAGGTACAATTGCATGGGCACCATATTAAATCTGGCACATTCTTAGACTGCCTTGTTGGTCCAGTTTTACACAAGAATTTTACTAAACCTGGGCAAATTTGTTATGCTTAGTTTACCCAGAGGGAATTTTTTTTTCACACTGCACAGCAGATGTTTATAGTCTGCATTGTCTAAAAAAGTGAGAAATTGTCATGCTATACTGTATGTTATGTATACATTATTCATATTGGATACAGACCCAGAGAAAGAGGAGTGGCTGCACCTCACACCCATGGCTGACAATAATGCCTCTCGGCTATATTTAAAAACCAATGCCAGAATGTTGGTATATAATTTGATCAAACCATATTGCCTCATGTACCGCGTGCAGGTCCCCTGGCACAAATGAGTCCCTACACTAAAAACAACACTGTGTCGGTCAGCGACCACCACCAAAGCAAGTGCCAACAGGGGACCCCAGTGCAACCCCACTGTCACAGGACCAAACTCCATGGGCCCCCAACGCCACACAGGCACCGCAGGCAAAGAAGGCAAGCAACACAAGTGTGAACAAGTTTTACTACTCCTTTACTACTACTTAGAATGGGAGAAAGAGAAGGTACTTAACATATGCGTTCAGGTGCTTCCTGCTGATTGGGGTCACATGGGTCTTACAAGAGAGAAGTGCTAGCCACAAAGAAAGGAGAGAATGTATAAAATAAAGACCTAGAAAAAGATGAATGGCTGCACCTCACACCCATGGTTTACACTTATGTCACTTGGCTACATTTAAAAACCAACGCCAGAATGTTTTGTCACTCACCTTTAAATATGTTGGAACACTAAACCGACAGGGAAAATAGATAACAACCTGACAAATTACTGCAGAGAACACCTTGGTAAATCAGCCCCATTATGTAGAAATTAAAATTGTTTCTGTGTTGTGTATGGGACCACCAACTTTCATCAACATGTGGAAACTCATTGGAAACATAAACAGGTATCCACTCAAAGTAGGAGCATGAACCCATGTCATCTTGCCTATTAAACTATTAAATGAACTTTAAACGTATGGCACTTTTTAAAAAAAAACAGCAGAGAAACATCACATATGGTCAATGGAGATATACTATATTGAGCCTTAAATGGGGTGTTACAGAATATTGACTTGGCATGAAATAATTTTGATTTACATTGTAACGTGGGGCCAAGCGGTAGCTCTTCCAGAGAGCAGAGGAGAACAATCAGGTAATGGTTACTCTGAAATCATGTGGGAGAAGCCATACAGAAGGCATTATAAACAAGCTGGCTGTGCTGACACTCATGAACAAGTAGTCTGGCAACGTAACTGGAAATGTGGTCAAATCTGCAGTGGTGGCTGTAAGAGTAAAAAACATTTTAAATATACAGCGCTAGAAGAACGTAGACTTAGAATCCTAAGTGCATAGCCAGAAACCACACTGCACAAATGCTTCAGCATTTTTAAACAGAGGGCTTTAAATCTGTGATTAATTACATACAATCGGAGAATGGAACATAAGGTCTGTGAATAATGAAAGGAGCACAAAGCATAACAAAAATGGAATATATTTGGAACAATTGATCAAAAAGTGTAGATCCTGGATCCATTACATGGGTAGTAAATATGAAAGGACATAAATAAATACTGGCATATAAAGAAATTCACATTGCAATACATATACCTAAACATAGATGTGCACATTTATCACAACATATTTATAAAATAATTTTGCAGATTAGAAAGATAACACATAGGGCCGAATTTACTAAGAAGCGTCAATTTTAAGCCGTTATGCTGCCGGTGATGTCTTTTTTTTTTTTGCGTCAAATTAATGTGGCACATGCCCTGGGTAAATCTGGAAGGTTTTTTTACAGGACAAAACTAAAACTTGACCATCCCGCCACACTAGAAGTGGCTGTTTTTTTAAATAGAAAACCTGTCAAAAAATGACAGTTTGCTAAATAAATCTGTCAGTTGTGGTGGGTTTTAAAGAACATAGCCTTGACAAACTCACAACATGCCAACTTGGCGTTTTTTGGGCAACAATGACCGGTATGTCAGGTTTTTGTCGAGTTTTGTCAGGTTGTGTCGCACACCTTTAGTAAATGTGTTGGAACACTAAACTGACAATTTGCTGCCAGAAAAACATTAGTAAATCAGCTCCATCAGCATTTCAGAGCTCGAAACGTTGCACAGGAAACATTGTGCTGCATAGTGTCATATACTGTATTTGCGTACATTGATAATGATGATAAAGTTTACTAATAAAGCATTCTATGGTTGTTGCTGTGCTGTCTGATCATCGAACAGTGCAACTCAATACTATATATTATAATTAGTTTTAGTACTATAAAAACATAGAATATTGTTGCCAGAAAAAGATCACCCGGTCCATCTAGTCCGCCTTTTTAGCTTATTCCTTTCTTGTTATCTTAGGATAGATTTATGTTTATCCCAGAATTTATTATCACATACAAAAGTTCTAACCCTCCATATAATTAAACATAGGCCTATATAGGTATCTATCGTTAATGGTCTAATAAAAAAAAAGGGTGAAGCACAACCATGCCAAACAACCATGCCATGCCAACTACAACCCCATTCTGATATCAGGAAGGTGTAATGGAATTCTATTTTTTATGCGGATATAAATCTGCTAGGTATATTATTATGACACTTCATATACTTTAGTATATGAAGCAATTACATTGTACTTGTAATGACATTTAGGATATTAAATCTAGATGAATTAAAATAACCTTTTTTTCACACAACAGTAGTGTATTTCATGTAGCGTTGGTTGTGGGGAACCCAGAAATAAGCTAGCACATTCATTCTCTGTCGTGGATGTTGGCACTGATCACATCTGTATTTCTGGCAAGAACCTCCATGAAGAATAAATTACATTTTGGAACGTAAATCTAGTAGCTTTTAAAATGTTTGCCAGAACCTGAAACATTTCTAAAGGGGGGGAAATATTCCTGATGGTTGTTCTGAGATTCCTTGGGTTTGTTTCTGATTATTTAAAGGCCCAGCTTCCTTTGGTAGTACCCATTTGCTATTTATTTGACTTTAGCTTTTGATCTCCCCTGTGCTGACACATCATAAAAATATATCCCTGTTTAAGTTGCATGTTGTACAGTTTGTTTCTGTGAGCAGCATTCTCGAGGCTTTCAGTGCTTGAAAAATAAGTCTTTCTTTGTTTTTGATGGACTCCAGGTGTTTATCGCTGTATTTTACTAATGGGTTTAACCACAAAATATGCATGCAAGGAGTAAACTGAAAATGTAATGGCAAAATTATATGTTTGATGGTTCATAGAGATAGAAGCACCGGTTTAACCACACACAGCTAGATATAAAAAAAACCACACAAAGGCAGATATAAAATGGGAGTAAAATTATCATATTAATCCGTCCGTCATTTTGAGTCTAAAATAATGGACGTAATTTAACTGTCTAGCGCAGTTTAGTGTTTAGTGCATTGACGAATGTTGGTACATTATTCTAGTTTGGTTAGCAATTGATTACAAAAGAAAAACTGTGTGTGAACAACTAATAAAAAACGTCCGCTCTTTGCTAAAGATGTCCGAAAATAATGATTATGTTCATTATTTTGACGTCCTCGGTAAAAACCTCCGTTATTCAATACATTGTGAGCATTGGATGTCCGTTTATCCATTGACTTCAATGCATTGCTATTGCAGTCAGTTAAATTGCGGCAATAACGGACGTTTTTTTAAATATCAAAATCGTCCGGCTTTTCCCTATTTTTGACGTTTTATAAACATAGCCTTATCCTGGAAATCAATGGAAATTTCATCTAGCTCCTTTCTGCTATCTATCTATCTATCTATCTAGGAACTGGATGTGAGTGGCACTACAAGTTCAAGAAAGGCGGTTGCCGAGCAGACTTGGTTCCGACCAGGAACCTCAGTCAATAGGGTAAACGATGATCAGCAGCACACCAGTCGATTGAAAAAACTTATTCTCAAAATGCAAAACATTCAAAGGGTGCAACACAGCATAGCACGACTTTTCGGCGGGGTAGCCGCCATTTTCAAGTGCAATATAGTGAACTCAATTACTTATTTAAATATCCACACATCATTATGCAAAACAAATGTGATTGGTGCAGCCATCTGTCACTCAAGTTAAGGGACCAGTCAGTCCAGTAGAGTAATTAGGAGTAACAGGTGTACATTTGGTGAATGTAAAGTCCATTGTGATAAAGTTACAAAAGTATACAAACATATCACTTGAAATCTCTGAAATATAAACATCGTAAGCGAGAGTAGAACATTTAAACCGGATCCAATAAGAGACGCCACAGCTGAATAGACACGTTATATCTGGAAAGGTAGCGAGTTAACCCTTAGGTAAATGGCAGTTATAGTGCCGTGTATGAAGCAAGTACGTCATTCATTAATGAATTAAGAGTCTTTTCATGCTTAGCTGGACTACCCACTTGGTAGAAGGCTCCACTGATCCTCTTCCGGAAAGGACGAGTGGTCAACGGGTAGGAAACCAAGATCCAACAGCCGCATGGAAACCACGTGAGATGTGTGAACCGGTACCAATCCTCCAGCCATGTTGTGGATACTTGTCCAGCTGCAGACGCATAATGTGTTCTGTTTAAAAGCAGGTATTTACAAAGTATAGGCGTATCACTCTCCTGATATACATAGAATCTGTATTTGTATTCTTTCAGATTTTATGTATATCACAAGAGTGAACAAACCGGAGAGAGACATACGCCTATACTTTGTACATACCTGCTTTAAAACAGAACACATTATGCCTCTGCGCCCGGACAAGTATCCACGACATGGCTGGAGGATTGGTACTGGTTCACACATTTCGCTGGCTTTCCGTGTGGCTGTTGGATCTTGGTTTAGTACCCGTTGACCACTCGTCCGTTCCGACAGATGATCGGTGGAGCCTCCTACCTAGTGGGTAGTCCAGCTAAGCATGAAAAGACTCTTAATTTATTAATGAATGACGTACTTGCTTTGTACACGGCACTATAACTGCCATTTACCTAAGGGTTACCTCCATACCTTTCCAGATATACCGTGTCTATTCAGCTGTGGCATCTTTCATTGGATCCGATTCATGGGGTCACGCTTGAAAATGGCGAATGAGTCGCCGAAACGTCGCATTGTGATTTGTGCTGTGCTGTGCTGAACTTTTGATTTCACGTGTTGATATGGAATAAAGACACATGTTTAACACTTAAAGTGGAGTGCTGCAAACTATCCTTTACTTATCTACTCGGAACAGTGGTTGAGTTGGAGTTTGCTGGCACCTGTGAAAATCAAGGTACAAGGAGTGCTGCTATTATCCTATACATATCTATTTATCTATATATCTATCTATCTAATGTCTATTTTTAAATCTGTAATATATATTTACAGAGAATACCCTTTTCTGGATAAATATACTACTTTGCACAAAGCTACACTGCTACTTCAGAAGCCTGTCTTAAGTAATTCTCGTTGATGCCTAGCTCCAATGCGTTAAACCCTTAGGGGGGGATTTTTCAAGTCCGGCATAATCAAGTTGGTGTAGATTTGGATCATGATAAATGCATAAATCATGATAAATGAGGTGTGCCGGGATACGGCAGACGTATGCCAGGGAGAAGGGGCGAATCCGCGCCTTCTCCCTGGCATACGCCCCTGCCATACCCTTAGATGTCCCGCTTGGTAACAGAACTAATTTTAGCTTTGAAAAGGGGTTAAAAAATTTCCATAAGTCATTAATTATTTTTTTTTTACTTATGTGTGTCTGTAATATGTCTTGTATTTTGCGGAACAAGTTGTAGTTTGGGAGCTGTTTGGGTACATATATTGGGGCTGATTTAGTAATGTGCTTCCATACTGTCAGTTTTCTGTCTATTTTCCCTACCAGCTTATTTACTGATGGTGTATGTCACAAAAATGGGCAGAAACCAGACACAACCATCATTCTGTATTTTAAAACCAAAAAGCGTGTGTGCTGTGAGTGTGTCCTTTAAAACACTCCATAACTAACATAATTACTAAACATACTGTAATTATTTGATGGATTTTCCATTCTAAAAAATCAGCCACCCCTAGTGTGGCAGGAAGGTCGGATTTGAAGAGAACCTATCATCTATTACTAACTGTGCCTATAATAAAAATGCACCTGTCCCTAAGTCTCTTTATAAAGATACAGACTGCCTTTGCAGTCTGTATCTAATACTTTACCTGATCCTGTGCCCTGTTGCTGTTCTGTCGGGCGCCACCATCTTGGGGACTTCACTTGCGTTCCAGTGGTGTGGTCCAGTGATGTCACCAAGATGGCGGCACCCGATGGAACATGAGCAGGACACAGGATTGAGTAAAGTATTAAATACAGACTACAAAGGCAGTCTGTATCTTTATATACAGACTTAGGGACAGGTGTACACTATATGAAGAATTGTCAACCACACATATCAGGTTTAACAATTCCATGCTATGTGGATCGGTACATCAAGTATACAGACATTGAGGGAAATTTTCTTCAACAGATTAGTATACCACACAATAGATGTTTCAGTCCTGTAAGACCTTTTTCAACAGGTTATACATGAAGATGAAGCAATAGGTATAAAGGGGGAGATGCCAATCATAGCAGGACAGAGAGGGTATTCTGTAGCGTGACCAGAGTTACAGGGATAGATACAGTAACACAAGACAATACACAGTGATCTTGCGCTGGATGGGAGCTCTTCACGTCACTCTGCATGCCGTGAAGTTTTTTTTAAAAAGAGCCCATGAAAGAAAATGGCTGCAGAATGAAAATGTAGCCGAAAAAGGGAGTTATATTTAGAAAAAATAAAATTATATAATTACTAACTAAATGAATTTAAAAAAAAATATCCCTGTGATTGATTCTCTTTAAGTTTTGTGATATGAAAAACCACCAGATTTACTAAGGACATCAGAAACAATAAAGGGGTTATCCAGCATTAGAACAACAAGGCCACTTTCTTTCAGAGACAGCACCCCTCTTGTTTCAAGTTTGGGTGGGGTTTTGCAACTCATTGAAGTGAATGGAGCTTAATTGCAAACCTCATCTGAACTGGAGAAAAGAGTAATGTTGTCTCTGGAAGAAAGTGGCCATGTTTTTCTAATGCTTGATAACCATATTTAATGTGTCTGATGCCCTTAGTACATCTGGTGGTGGATTCTGGATAACCCCATTTATAAATTTGTCAGTTTGGGAAATTGGGTGTAAGGTTCTAGAAAACCTGACACTCCCAGTAAATAAGGACCATTGTATCAATTACTTTTTGTGCCTATGTTCACACTGCGTATGTTTCCGGATGTAGTGCGAACCGCGAATATACGCACGTAGTTTTGAGGTTGATGCGTTCGCTTGAAAGTATACGATATACGCCCGCACAATGCACACTACGTATGAGCCTACGGCCGGATCGTATGCGGCGCCATGAAAAAAGAACACGACCATTGTTTGAGGACGGAAATGTTCCAACTCACGGCCGTGGATTTCCTTGCGGTCCCGTACGAAGTACTTATTTCAGCCAAATTGAACTTGATTTTTCGATCAAAAAGGTTCTGTGTGTTTTATTGGGCTGGGCGAAGATTTCCAAGTAAATGACCTGTTTCAGATCGCTTAGAAACAAGCTAGGGAAGCATAACTGTACTACAGGCGTATGTTCGCGGTTCATACGCATTCGGCCGCATGTATATTTTTCCTACTTTTAAGTATATGGAGTATACCGAAGCATTACTATGCCTATAGCACAGCCTAATACTTGGCATAGGCTTAGGCTTCCAGCTGCCATGGCAACCATCGGCACACAGAACCTCTGTTGTTTTGTGCCAATAGTGACAGGAGGAGTCTAAAATAGTGAGTCTAAAATAACGGACGTTATTTAGCTGTCTGGCCTCCCCTTAGTGCAATGACTGGTGTTTGCACATTATTTTAGTTTGGGGTTACTAACTGACCTTTGGGTGTGGTTTAATTGAGAACTCCATTGAATTTAATAATAAAAAAGGAGAAAGAACGGTGGAAAAAGAAAAACTGTGTGTGAACTACTAATAAAAAACGTCCGCTGTTTGCAAAAGACGTCCGAAAATAATAATAATTATTATTATTATTTTGATGCCCGCGGCAAAAATATCCGTTATTCAATACAATGTCTGCTTTGGACGTCAGTCTTCTCATTGACTTCAATGCATTGCCACTGCAGTCAGTTAAATCTTGGCAAAAACTGATGTTTTTTTTTAATATGGCAATCGTCCGCCTTTTCAATATTTTTGACGTTGTGTGAACATAGCCTTTCTGTATTTTGGTCCAGCTCTTGGCTTACAACTATAAATGCTAAATAGTTAACAACTAATGCTATGTGAAATTAGCCTAAGTACAAAAAAACAAAAATAGTTTAAAATGTGCATTAAATAAAACTATCCAACAGCTTGGGCTGCGGGAAAATCCATCTTGGTACTTTTAATGTTGTTGAAAAAAATCCCAGGAATTAGTTTGAAACCAAGGAAAGAAAACATTTACATTGGGGTTGTTCTTTAGCTAGGGAGACATTTCTCAGCATTGGAAAAATAAATTTTATGCTGATGAGCGATGTACCTTAAACTGTTGAAAATGTAGCTGGGTCTGTAACAAAACTTTTCAAAAGTTATATCATTCAGTTAACCCATAGCTGCACCAGGACGTTACTGAACGTCCTCGTGCCGCTATGGGAGTTCAGAGGGGGGTCGCGCGGGGGTAATGGCGCTGATCCCGGCTCAGCATTCTATTGCTTTTGGCTGCAGCAGCCAAAAGCAATAGAACACCAAACTCATGGATTCATGCAGTATAACTATACTGCATGGATCTCTATGAGAGATCAGAGTGCATATACTAGAAGTCCCCCAGGGGGAATAACCCTAACCCCAGGGGGGCTTCTAGTATATGTGTAAAGTAAAAGAAAAATGTATTTTTAATAACACAAAATCCCCTCCCCTAATAAAAGTCTGAATCACCCCCCTTTCCCCATTTTATAAATAAAAATAAATAAATTAATTAATAAACAAACATGTTTGCTATCGCCGCATGCGTAATCGCCCGAACTATTAATTAATCACATTCCTGATCTCACACGGTAAACGGTGTCAGCGCAAAAAAATCCCAAAGTGCAAAATTGCGCATTTTTGGTCGCATCAAATCCAGAATAATTGTAATAAAAAGCGATCAAAAAGTCATATATGCGCAATCAAGGTACCGATAGAAAGATCACATCATGGCGCAAAAAATGACACCTCACACAGACCCATAGACCAAAGGATAAAAGCGCTATAAGCCTGGGAATGGAGCGATTTTAAGGAACATATATTTTCGTTAAAAGGTTTTAATTTTTTACAAGCCATCAAATCAAATAAAAGTTATACATGTTAAATATCGTTGTAATCGTAACAACTTAAGGAACATATATAACGAGTCAGTTTTACCCCAGGGCGAACGGAGTAAAAACACCCCCCCCCCCAAATAAAAAAAAAAACATTTTTTTTTTTCAATTTCACCACACATATAATTTTTTTCTGGTTTCCCGGCACATTTTAGGCAAAAATTACATCTGATATAGCAAAGTACAATTAGTTGCGCAAAAAATAAGGGCTCATTTGGGTCTCTAGGTGGAAAAATGCAGGCGCTATGGCCTTATATACACGAGGAGGGAAAAACGAAAACGCAAAAATGAAAAATGGCTGTGTCCCCTAAGGGTTAAAGAAATAAAATATTTACAAACAAAAATTTAAATTTTCCATAACATTTTAGAAAAGACTTACACAATACAATTTGCATACCGGACAAAGACTCCATTGACCAGTCAGTTGTGTGCAAAAAAGGTAAAAATGACAGCTGGAAATGAACAAGGATGGGAACACATAGACTACCTATCAACAGAAATAAAAAAGAATGGAAGAATGGTGGGAAAAAAGGTAATACTAAAGTAAGCAGTAGCCATCCCATGGTAAATCCCTCAGCACAGGACCTTGACCGTAGAGGGGAAATGAGGTGCAGCAGAGCAACACGGGACATAAAGCAAACTCATGAGCAAATAATGAAGTGTATTGTAATATAGAGAAAAGTAACTGTAAGAATTTTAATGTTAGCTTGTTAGGAGGTGCAGATAAACTTTGCAGTTTTCCCTTCCACATATGCGCAGTATGTTTAACTTCCACATAGTATATACTAGAATATTTTCTATATGTTCTATATTTTGAAAATCATCTTTTCTCCATTAAATTCTTAGCAAAGATCAATTCTAGTATTTCAATAATATAGAAGACACAAAACATTAACAGACTATATTAGAAGAAAAACAATTTCCAGATCCAATTCACCGGACGATTATCGTTTGCATAATCGTTAACAATTAATGATCTCAAACGACCGCTATTGCGGAAGACCTGAAAACGTTCACTCATTTCCATGGAACGATAATCGTTACTTATGATCGTAATTGCGATTGTTTTTCTTCACTATTTATTCGCTATTGCGTTCGTATCTATTGCAAAAAACCGAATGATGTCTTATTCAATGCGAACGATTTGAGAACGTTTTGCGAACGAGCAACGATAAAAGTAGGTCCAGGTCTTATAAAGCGATCAACGATTTCTCTTTCAGTCATTAATCGTTAACTGCATTTCAACCGAACGATTATCGATTAGATTCGAACGATTTAATGATAATCTGAACGATAATCGTCCGGTGGAATAGGGCCCTAAAAGTTGTGTTTTATTGAATGTAAAAATATATAAAAATATATAAAAATGATAAAAATATCACCATAGTGACGTGTTTCAGATGGATACATCCTTAACCCTTTGAGGACCAGGCCCAAAATGACCCAGTGGACCGCGCAAATTTTGATCTTAGTGTTTTCGTTTTTCCCTCCTCCCCTTCTAAAAGCTCTAGCACTTTCAGTTTTTTATCTACAGGCCATGTAAGCGCTTGTTTTTTACAGGAATAGTTGTACTTTGTAATGGCGTCTTTCATTCTACCATAACATGTATGATGGAATCCCAAATATATTATTTATGAAGATATAAATTGGTGAAATCGTAAAAAAGAATGCAATATAGTAATGTTTGGGGGGTTCCTGTGTCTACGTAATGTACTATATGGTAAAAGTGACAAGATACCATTATTCTATAGGTCAGCCCGAACACAACCATATGCAGGTTACATAGATTTTCCAATGTTATATATTTTCTTTTTAATGAAATTCTTTTTTTTTGGCAATTAATTATTAATAAAATGGGCCTATTGTGATGTTTATAACGGTTTTAGTTTTTCACCTACGGGGCTGTATGTGGTGTCATTTTTTCCGAAATGATCTCTAGTTTTTATTAATACCATATTTGTGAAGATCGGTTGTTTTGATCACTTTTTATAAATTTTTTTAAATATATAATGTAACATAAAATCGGTTCTCCTCGCACTTTTTCCCTCTTTTCGTGTACGCCGTTTACCGTTCGCAATGACGCTTGTTATATTTTAATAAATTGGACAACTACGCACGCTACGGTTTATTATATGTTTATTTGTTTATTTATTTTTATATGTTTTATTTATATAATGGGAAAGGGGGGTGATTTCAACTTTTATTGGGGGAGGGGCTTTGGGGTAGTGTGTTAGTGATTTTAACTTTTTTTTACACATTTGAAGGGACTTTTACATTCAATGCTTTGATTTCATACACTGATCATTGCTATACCATAGGCAAAGCATTGATCAGTGTTATCGGCTATCTGCTCATTGAGCCTGCCTGTGCAGGCTTAGTGCAGCAGATCGCCGATCGGACCGCACGGAGGTAGGTAAGAGACCCCCGGCGGTCCGTTTTACCGATTGGGATCCCCGCAGTCACTGCGGGGGTCCCGATCGGTAAGTGACTTACACTTAAACGCTGCGGCCGCACTGCAGCGTGTCATTACCGGTGAGGTCCCGGCTCCGGAGCGCACTTCATAGCCGGAGAAACACCCAGGACGTATAGTTACACCCTAGGTCGTCTGGGGACAGACTTCCATGGCGTAACTATACTCCCTGGGTCGTCTAAGGGTTAAAGAGGACCTGTCACCCCGTGTCAGGGCAGAGACCGGCCGCCCAGCTCCCGTTGACAAGATATCGCCACCAGAAGCCCAGCGCACGCTCAAGATGAGTCCAACGCTCATAGAGAATGGCGGTTTCCGATGGCGAGATTTCGGCAATGGGAGCAGGTCCAGGAGTGGGACTTTGTGCACAGGGTAAGTATAAGGGTCTCCACCGGGGGGTCGGCCGGGCTCTGCCCTGGCACGGGGGGGGGGGGTGACAGGTTCCCTTTAAAAGGTACCTACCACTTGGTGCGCATGGCAAGATCCTCGTTCATAACTCCCACAGAAGCTCCATAGACTGCATCAGGAGTTTTCAACAGGGATCCTGCCGAACGCTCGGTAGGTAACTTTTAATAGTGTTATGTGAGCTTTGCTGAAATGTTCGGGTTTACCTTCTTTTTCCGAACCTAATGTTCAGTAGCTGGAGAAGTTGGATGCCGCCCTAGGGCTGCTAGGAAAACCTGGATACAGTTTGGCAAGTTCGCTCAACACTAGTCCTTAACCATACCTGTGCCTCATATTCCACATGTGTATATAGACATTGACGCTGCAGAGCCTCTCTAATGTTATAATACCCTTTTCTCCTAATATATAAGGAAGCTGAGGGCAGAGACATCTGGCTCCACGTGTGCTGCTGGACTGATGCCGGCTTTAGGCTATGTTCTCGTAACCTCTTTCTTAGGTGAAAAAACAACCATTTTTTGTTATTGGGGCCCTTAATAATGATCATGGTCATATAAAAAGTCAGGGTTTTTTTTTTAGACTGAAAAGTTATTCTGGGAACTTAGGGGGACATTTATCAAACTAATTGCACCTGTTTTAGTCTAATCAATCTAGTTTGCGCTCAAGATAAATCTAATATGAATTTATGAAGCTTTTTTAGACAAGACTATCCAAATTAGATGCGACTTTTTGAACTAGATTTTTATGTTGTTAATTAGATTGAAAGTGCGCCAGAATTCTTTTTTAGCTAAATTTATTAACTGCGCAATTTTTTAAAAAGTCACATATGTTGGCGCATCGCTATGTCTGATCCGAACCAGGTGAATTTATTAGACTAATTAAAAGACCATTATTTTTAAGACACATTTACTATGCTATTAGACAATTTACATAAATTTGACTAAACACATTAGATTGAAAATTATGACAAAAGATCTTTGACAAAATCGTGTTTTTAGATTTGTTAGTAAATATCCCCCATAACCTTAAATGGATTTATAGACAATATTGACTTTGATTAAATGTTTTAGATTCTGATCATGTATATATATTTTTTTTATAATTCTTAATATATCTTGACAAATGTTGTCTTTGTTTGGTACATTTTCACAATTTTTGGGTATCCTGTTCATGTACACAGTATGGTGTATTTGGGATCCATTCATATTGGAAATCAAAACCATTCTTAAAGCGTAACTGTCATGTTTTTTTTTTATTGCAGAAATCAGTAGTATAAGCGATTTTAAGAAACTCTGTAATAGGTTTCATCAGCCAAAAAAGCCTCCTTCTGTACTCAAGAAGCAATCTCCCAGCCTCCCCCCCTGACTTCTTATCTGTGCATTATCAGGCAAACACGTCTTCATTACAGAGAAGCCAGTGAAGACGGGTTCTGCTCTCTCAATTCTATCTTTATGGAGGGGGGAGGGGCTGAGGGAGATGAGGGAGCAGGAAGAGGTGACATGAAGGTCAGATGTTTGTAGACTCTCTGGGCACCTAAAACGCTAAATTCAGGTGTCAGAAAGGTCAGTGCTTATCTATGAAGATTGCAGGGTGTTGTGCTGTGCAGAAATCCTCCGTGCTCAGTCACTCCTAACAGCCCCTTCCCTCTCCATAGCCACATAATGGAGACAGAAATCCTGCTGCTTCTGATGTGAGGGGGGAGGCTGGGAGATTGCTTTTTCAGTACAGAAGGAAACTCTTTTAGTACATAAAACCTATTACAGAGTTTCTTAAAATCGCTTGTACTGTTGATATTTAATGTTTTCAGAAAAATGACCCTGAAATGACAGTTACGCTTTAAATGTGTTTCTAGAAAAAAAAACACATACAAAAAACACTCATAAAATGCAGAAACATATAGCAAAAATAAATAAGAAACATATATTTGTGGTATACCTGTGGCTAAGGTCTTTATGATACCAGGCATAATCCTGATCACCTATGTATGGGCAAAGTCTTTGTAGATGTATTTCTTTCCTTTCTAGTGGCAATTTTAACCCCTAATGCCCAGGACAATTTTAATTTTGGGGGGATTTGTTTTTCCTCTTTGCCTTCTAAAGGACCTATTACACCAAACGATTATCATCAATACCTGGCTGATTACCAGGCGTTCTGGCCAATAATCTTTTGGTCAAATAGTGCATGTTAAAATAACACGATCAGACAACATGCACAATGTTGGATGATCATTGTCTTTTAACATGTTGCAAATAGCCTGATCAGTGCAGCAACGGTCTGTTGCCCATGGACCCCTGCAACAGGAGCGGCGGCAGCAGACCGACGCTGATTTCAATGGGCCACCCAGATGATCTAAAGATTGGCCCGGCAGCCCCTCCCATTGCTTTCCTGCTTCCTCCGTCAAATCATGCCCTGTTATACAGCCTTAAGAGCATAAATTCTTCCATTTTCCCATCTACAGACCAATATGAGGGTGTATTTTTGTGGGGTGTAAAGTGAAATTGGCTCAGTTGCTCCTAGCAACCAATCAGAGTCTGTGAGGAATGAAAAGTGGCATCTGATTGGTTGCTAGGGGCAACTGAGCCCGTTTCACTTTACACCATGCTTGATAAATCTCCTCCATAGTGTATTAAATAACAGACGTTATTTGCACTGATGTCAAATTAATTTTTCTGACAATTATTCACGGATGTTATTTTGCAACTGTTATTTAGTTGTTCACACACATTTTTTTTTTCAACGCCCTTTCATCATCTTTCTACTAAATTCAACGGACCTTCAAAAAGAACCACAGCCAAAAGGACCTGCACTAGAATAATGTACCAACAGACGTCATTGTAATGACAGGCGCTTAAAACATGAAATGACTTAATTAATTAACCGCTTAACGACAAAGGGCGTATAGGTACGCCCTATTGCCGGTAAGGGCGTTCAGAGCGGGGCCGCACGGCGACCCCGCTCTGAACCGCGGCGGTCCCGGGTGCCGCTTGTAGCCCGGGACCGTAGGTATTAGCGGGCACGGTCCGATCGCCGTGCCCACTAATACAGTAATCAGATGCAGCTGTCAAACATGACAGCTGCATCCGATTACCGGATCCAGCGTCTCCCTGGTGTCTAGTGGCGGAGATCGCTCCTCCGGGATGTTATCCCGGAGGAGCGATCTCCGTTTCTGAAGCCAGCCGGGGACCGCTCCAAGATGGCGCCGTCCCCGGCTCGGCACTCGATTACTTCCGGCTGCAGCAGCCGAAAGCAAACGAGTGCCGATCTCATGGATCTCTGCAGCATATCTATGCTGCAGAGATCTCAATGAGAGATCAAAGTGTATATACTAGAAGTCCCCTAGGGGGGCTTCTAGTATATGTGTAAAAAAAAAATATATAGTGTTGTTGTCAATAAAAAGCCCCCTCCCGTAATAAAAGTCTGAATCACCCCCCTTTTCCCAGGTTATAAATAAAAGTAAACAAATAAATAAATAAACATGTTTGCTATCGCCGCGTGCGTAATCGCCCGAACTATTAATCACATTCCTGATCTCGTACGGTGAACGGCGTAAGCGCCACAAAAATCCCAAAGGGCAAAATTGCGCATTTTTGGTCGCATCAAATCCAGAAAAATTGTAATAAAAAGCGATCAAAAAGTCGTATATGCGCAATCAAGGTACCGATAGAAAGAACACATCATGGCGCAAAGAATGACACCTGACACAGCCCCATAGACCAAAGGATAAAAGCGCTATAAGCCTGGGAATGGTGCGATTTTAAGTGACGTATATTTGTTGACAATGGTTTGAATTTTTTACAGGCCATCAGATACAATATAAGTTATACATGTTATATATCGTTTTAATCATAACAACTTGAGGAACGTGCATAACAAGTCAATTTTACCCCAGGGTGAATGGCGTAAAAACACATTTCCCCCAAATAAACAAAATGTGTTTTTTTTTTTCAATTTCACCACACTTTGAATTTTTTTCTAAGGGCTCATGTGGATTTCTAGGTGGAAAAATGCAAGTGCTATGGCCTTTGATGCACAAGGAGGAAAAAACGAAAACGCAAAAATCGAAATTGGCTCTGTCCTTAAGGGGTTAATGACATCATTTGGTACTCAAAATGACACGTCATTTTGAAAAGAAAAAAAAAATGGACAGAAAACACATCATGTGAACATAGCCCAAAACTGAAAAATAATTATTTGCAGTTCCTTAAATTTAGACTTTGAAAAAAAGTTTGAAATCATCCTGTCCTTACCCCTATAAATTTTTCATTTTTGCCTCTGCTGTGTGATAATTTTTTGTACTATGATAAAATTTTTGCCATAGATCATTTTTGCATTGATCAGACTTGCTGATCACTTTTTGTTCCCTTTTTTCTGGGACATGGTGTGACAAAAAAAAAAATCTTTTTTTCCGTTTACGTTGTATACCATGTGGGGTTAATAAAATTTAATTTTAGTAGAACACCTGAACCACCAGTAACATGCAGAACAATAGTTTAAATGCCACTGTCAGCTTCTAATACAGGGCATTAGAAATCAGAGCAGCTGACAGCTACTGGGTATGGAGTGGGTGCAGAGGTACATCATGGTGGATAAAGAGGTTTTAAAGGGAATCTATCATTTATGCTGCCCTTTCTAAGGGACGCATGGAATATTTACAGTCATGTTGAATTCATCATGTGCCTCGTGAGCTTATTCCCACGTTCTGTGAAACACAAAAGCCAGGGACGGAAAAGCACTGTAGCGGACCCTTTCCCCACTCTACATCATGTATCAATATCATGACGGGAGCAGGAAAAGCAGGAAAAGGTTGTATTGTACTTTTATAAGGCTATGTTCACACTACGTACATTTCAGGCAGTATTTGGTCCGCAAGTCAGGTCCTCATAGCAACCAAAACCAGGAGTGAATTGAAAACACAGAAAGGATCTGTTCACATAATGTTGTAATTGAGTGGATGGCCGCCATATAATGATAACTTACTGCCATTATTTCAATATAACAGCCGTTGTTTTAAAATAACAGCAAATATTTGCTATTAAATGACGGCCATACACTCAATTACAACATTATGTGAACAGAGCCTTTCTGTGTTTTCAATCCACTCCTGGTTTTGGTTGCTATACAGCCTCAAAAATACAGCCTCAAATATACGTAGTGTGAACTCAGCCTCAATGTGCATTTTCTTTGTTAATTTTTTCATCTCTATTGTCTTTACTTTACACACACGATCTCTGCTTTGGCTGTATCAGTTATCCCGGTCTAGAGGGGTGCACACCCCATATTATAGGGTATTGAATGTCATGCTAATTTTATTAGTTTATTAGTTTTTTATTAGTTTTTTTTTATTAGTTTATTAGTTTTTAACTTTTTGTGTTTGGAGCTGTAATAAAGATTTTTCTACATACTTTCCCTTATTTTGGTGTGCACTTGCCTCATGTTGAGTTTAGGAACGTTTGTAGCTTCCAGTTTTCATTACGACTGACCTTCGTGGTGCCCACCTAACCTTATGTGTTATTGGGCAAATAATGTCCATTATTTAAAAACTAAAATAATCGACACTCATCTCTACTGTCAATCTGATGATGAATATGTGTGTATTTTCAAAATCTTCTCTATAGGCACAAATAACAGACACAGCATTGAAATGACTGCGCCCAGCACCATTTTATGCTGCTCTCGGAGGGCAACATAAATTTATTGACAGATTCCCTGCAGTCATTGCAGCCCAGAATGTCCTAAAGATGCCTTTTCCCCCTCAATTGTATGACTTGTTTCTGTGGGCAACTCCATGTTGTGTAAGTATAAGAACATATAAACTAGACCCTATATTATGTATTACCTCTGCGTGCTTTATCTCAAGAGAAGAACTGAGCTTGGTAATGAGTTAGAATACCCAGTCAGGCATAGCTGGCATATTTTGGGAGAATTCTGACAGTGGAACTTTGGTCTGTGATGAAACATATCATATGTTCTTTTACATGCGCATAAAGTTATTTTTGTACAGTTGTGCTAACAATCTTAGTAGCATTGACAAAGTCTTGGCTCATGACTTGTTTTATGTCCAACCATAATGTCCTTATTTGAACTTCGAGGAACAATTACAAGTTTTGTTTTCTTAAAATGTATGTCGGAGAGATGCCATCTCACCATCTACTAATACAGAGAATGATTAGAGTAAATAAAGGATATAAATAATGGAGTTCGTATGCCAGGGTTGTATCAAGGCTTTTCATTATTGACTGTATCTAAATTCCATCCTTGCCTAGGCAGATTGGCATAGAGGTGCACCCATTGGCTTCTGGAACTCCCTGATAATTCTTGGCCACTGTAGTTTCCCAGTGGTTCATATCTAACCCAATGGATGGCAGTCTCAATGTAAATAGTCATCTGATAGTTTTACATACACATATAAACTATGATAATGTACCTAGACCAGGCATGTCCAAAGTCCGGCCGGAGGGCCATTTGCGGCCCGCGTTCCGAACTTTTACGGCCCCCCAGGTATCCAGCTTGCTATTATCTGCCTGTGTTATAAAGCATATAGCATGTAGCATGTAAAATGGTCGGCCCTCGCACATGTTCACTTCATCAAATTTGGCACTCTTCGAAAAAAGTTTGGACATGCCTGACCTAGACGCTGGTGTAAATAGATAAATGAAGACCTGCTTTTGAGTTGTCTCTATTTTGACAATACAAGATCAAAGGAACAATTATACACTTCAATGAATCCTCAACTATATGTCTCCAAAGTTTACAAAATGTACCCAAAAGATTTTTTCAGCTGTTTAATTTACCAAAAAGGCTGATAAAACTGTGTGACATCAGACTATTTATGCTTCACAAGATGGTGAATGTGGCAAGCCATAGTGTTGCATGTGTTTAACCCCTTAGCTACCCATGACATATCTGATACGTCATGGTGCCGCGGGGGGTGTTCAGAGCGGGGTCCCGCCAGGACCCCGCTCTGAACGGCGCTGATCCCGGCTGACATGTGCAGCCGGGCAGTGCCTCTATTAGCCGGCGCGGGTCCCTGCACTTAAAGGCTTTGCTTCGCACGTCCCTGGTGTCTAGTGGGACGGATCTAGTGGGACAGATCCGTTCTTCTGCCCGTGTCGGGCCTCAGCATCGGAATGACGCTGATCCCGACTCGGCAATAGATTGCTATGGCCTGCAGCAGGCCATAGCAATCTATCACCGATTACAATGATCTTTGCTGTGTATATACACAGCATTGATCTCTATGAGAGATCAGTGCTGTCTATATTCAAGTCCCCCAGGGGGACTTCTAGTTAAAGTAAAAACAAAAGTAAATTTTTTTTTATTAATAAAAAATCCCCTCCCCTAATAAAAGTCCAAATCACCCCCTTTTCCCATTTTATAAATATAAATAAATAAATAAACAAATGAATAAACATATTTAGTATCGCCGCGCGTAATCGCCCGAACTATTAATTAATCACATTCCTGATCTCGCACGGTAAACGGCGTCAGCGCAACAAAATTCACAGTGCAAAATTGCACATTTTTGGTTGCATCAAATCCAGAAAAATTTTTATAAAAAGTGATCAAAAAGTCTCATATGCGCAATCAAGGTACCGATAGAAAGAACACATCATGGCGCAAAAAATAACACTCACACAGCCCCATAGACTAAAGGATAAAAGCGCTATAAGCTTGGGAATGGAGCGATTTTAAGGAACATATATTTGTTAACAATGGTTTGAATTTTTTTACAAGCCATTAGATAATATAAAAGTTATACATGCATAACAAGTCAGTTTTACCATAGGGCGAACGGCGTAAATGCAAAACTCCCCGAAATCAAAACAAATTCCTTTTTTTTTTCAATTTGACAGCGCAAATTATTTTTTTCCGGTTTCTCAGCATATGTTATGGAAAAATAATGCCTGTCATTGCAAAGTACAATTGGTTTCACAAAAAATAAGGGCTCATGTGGGTCTCTAGGTGAAAAAATGCAAGCACTATGGCCTTTTAAACATAAGTGGAAAAAGCAAAAGTGCAAAAACGAAAATTGGCTTTGGCCTTAAGGGGTTAAAGACATTCTGGAATTTAATTCCCTATTGCACTTAACTTTCCCCTGTGGCAGAAAAGTATTTAAAATCTAACTTTTATTTATTTTGATTAAAAAGAGATCCTTGTGCAGTAAGGTAGGGGGATTAAAACCTAATCGCCACTTGGTGTAAGGTACACTGTGATTATATATGAATCACTAGCTTATCTGAGCAAGGGACCCTATTGGCATATATAGTGTTGCATGTGAACACAATAAAGACAGATTGCCCTTGATATATTTTTTTCCAATAGTTTTGTATAATGGGATTTAGATTTGCACATATCAATGATGGTTAATAAAATGTTCTTCTATAGTAATAGCAACTAGTTCTTGATGCCATCATCAGCACCAGTGAGAGTGAGAGTTGTCATCAAGTGCTGTAGTGTTATTGGACAATATCAATTCAAGGGGTGGGCCGCAAAGCATAGTTGATAAAATCAGATGTGTAATATATATGCATATAAACAACGAATATACAGACTTATATCCATGTACTATTCTTCCCCCAAAAATCTGATCACTTCCTGGTTTTCTCTCTGAACTGTAACCTTGCTGTTCCTATGCAACTCCCAACCCACAACCCCCTTGCTTGCATGTGCAATGAAGACCAACTGCCAATACTAATGGGAAGGATCAGGAGATTGTAGTTGACACATGGGGAATAGTATGTATATGTCTCTCAAACAATACAATTTTGCAAATGCTTGCCATATGTTTCATTTACCATAATGCATCAGTTTAGACTTATTTATCTTTGTGGCGCAACCCCATTAGGACAATGGTTAAAGAGCCACTGTCACAAACTTTAAAAAAAAAATCATAAGGGGTTGTGATTGCAAGCAGTTTTCAAGTTTTCTATGTTTAAATCTATGTTATACATAGGGCGTCTAGGTTCACTAGGTTCACTGCGCATGTGTATGACCACATTCAGTAGCCAAAAATCCTGAGGGTGCTCGCATTGTATGGTCAGCTCTCCTGTCACACAGCACCAAACCCTTTGTAACCACAAAGTAACATTATACTGACTGAATTGTTACATAACAAAGAGCATTGTCTCCTGGTAAGCTGCAGGGCTGATAATATAATTAGCAAAAGGTAATAATATAATTTAATTCAGTTGATATACAACCTGCATGATGAACAGGTGTCTTTCCTTGCGTGAGCGCACAAAGGACTGGGACTTCCTGGGTTTGGACTCTTTTTTTAACAGAGAAAAGACCAAATATCAGCATGGAAGGAGCATGGACCACATTTTGTCCATATGTATAATGTTGATTTAAACATAGAAAACTTGCAAAACTGCTTGCCATCAAAACCTCTATTGAATTCTTAAAAAAAATACTGTACTGTAGCCAGCTCATCTAATACCTAGTCTGGTTCAGTGGTCAAGGTTTTGAGAAACAACTGTTAACAGCTGTTAAAATCTGTTAAAATCCATATACATTTTTACATGGAAGATTTATCAGTTCCAGCACAGTGGTGGTTTATACTTTCATATACAAAGGTTAAAAAATTACATTTTTTTCTTACATCAATTCAAACTTTTTTGCCTTTTATGGAGCTTAGTCCATAGTTTGCAAATGATTGATATTTGAGTCCAATCTTGAGTGTGATTACAAGTGGGTGTTAAGTGTCATTTAAAATATAAGTTGGACACAAACAGTGTTTTTCGAGTGCCTGTGATGTGGTTAGATTTGTCAGAATGTAAGCATAGTTTATTTTAAGCTATGAAGGTCTTGGAGATGGAATAGAAGACCAGTGTATTAGCTTCTTGTCTCCAAAATCTAGAGTAGTAGTAGCTACTGTGGATGTTATAGAAACCACAGAAAAGGCTGCAGCACAGTATAGCTAGATTGACATCTTGGCACTATGATTTTCCTTAGCTAGAAAAAGCAGACGAACATGGTATGGGCCTTACTCAATTACTAATGTCTGCAGAATAGATTACAGCAATATTTGATATATTGTGATGTAATAGATGTTACTAGAGATTAGCAAATTTTTCAAAGGTTTGATCTGGCATGTTTGCTGAACTTTGATGATAGTTTGGATTTGTCTGAACCAACCCTTAAATGAGCCTCTATAAAACCCCCAGTGTCCTCTTTCTCTGGTCTCCCATGTACCCCACAGCCTCCAAAATTCCAATCACTGACTAAGATGGGACAGTGCCATGGCCAGTGATTGCCTGAGAGGGCTGTCAGCCCCCTCAGCCAATCACTGGCTGTGGTGGTGCCCTGTCTCAGTCAGTGATTGGCTAAGCGGGCTTGGAGGCGGCTGGAGACACCGGAGACCCAGAGGAGGACACCGTGGGAGTGTGTACATGTGAGCATACTATATTTTAGTTTTTTAGATGTGTTGTTGCCATCTTTACGAACTCATTCGTACAAATAATAATCAGTTCAGTACCGAATTGTGAGTATGTTTCATATAACATAATACATCTCTATTGACCTTCCCTCCTGGGCCAATTTTCGTTATTGTATTTTTTTTTACGTCTTAAACGTCTTTTACGTTTAAAGAAGCGCAGCGCTTGCATTTTTTCACCTACAGAAACCTGCAGGTCCAAAGGAAGCGGGTTTTTGGAAATAATAAAAGATGATTACTTTTCCCAACTAGTGAAGCAACTAACAATAACAGGACACTTCTGTGCCTAATATTACCCAGTAGGCTGGAGTGTGTGTGTGTGGGTAGAGATGAGCAGACTTTTTGGATTTCTGGTTTTGGAGAACCAGAACGATCGGCATCGGATTCCCGCTGTCTACTCGCTCCGTGCAGCGGGTGGATACCTCCTAGGAACGCCTGGAAAACTGGGATACAGCCCAGTTTTCCAGGCATTCCCTAGGAGGTATCCACCCGCTGCACGGAGCCGGCAGACAGCGGGAGTCAGATGCCGATCGTTCTGGTTTTCACGACCCAAAAATCCAAAGAGTCTGTTCATCTCTTTGTGTGGGCGTGGGGGGTGGGGGGGTGGAGTTAACTAGGTAATAGTAGCCACAACATAAGTTTTTATTTATCCTTTAATATGAAGGGGGCTACAAAAACAATAAACTTCAGGAAGGCCAATTTATAAATATAAAAATAAGGGTACAGAAGAGAAATAGGACATTTTTAAGAGCATTCTAGGTAGATCTTGTTATCTACACATACCCAATGGGAATAAATGTAGTAGGAAGCAACAGGAGAAGACGTGGTTAACTAAAACTGCAATAAATAATAAAAAACAAGCATTCAGACTATGAAAATAAGAAGGTAATTGTGTAAAAGGTTCTTTAAAAATCATATAAAAGAAGCAACAATTGTAACAGAAAGAATGATTGCCACAGTAAGTAGAAATAATCCCATAATATTCTTCACCTATATAAATAACAAAAAACTTGAAACGGAAAATGTTGTCCCACTCAGAAATAATCTAGGTGGAATGGTGGAGAGGATGAGAAAAAGGTCAATCTACTAAATATCTTCCCTACTGTATTTTGACAGAAAAAACTATGACAGATGACTTGAGTAGATAAATGGCAAATTAAGTTTAATGTGGATAAATGTGGAGCCATATAAATAATAAGTGCTATTATTTGCTAAATAATAAAACATTGGGTAAAAAAATGTGAAAAAGTTGATTAAATGATATTGCTTTACTTTATAACCTACAAGTGCCATATGTATATCACCAAAGTTTACTATGTATCTTATTATGCATGCACACAATAAAACATTTTCTAAAAAAAAAAAAAAAAACAGGGTAAAACTGCATCCGTAAAGGACCTGGGGGTATTGGTAGACAGTAAAGTCAACTTTAGTGATTAGTGCCAGCAGGGCCGGCCTTAGGGTAGATGGCGCCCTGTGCGAAACTTTCTTTTGGCGCCACCCCCCCGCCCCTGTTGATACCCCCTAATGGTGACATAGACTAAATCTCACAGCCTCCCATCCCTCCAGACAACCCCCCACAATAAAACCACAAACGGGACAGGAGGCTGTAGGATTTAGATACAATATACTAAATCCTACTACAACAAGCTCCACCCCTAAACCCCAGCCCCCCCAAACCCCCCGACCCCCGATAGAAGTACCATCTATGTATGTATCTATCAATCATCTACCCCCCCCCCCGTTATATATGTGACCTTTTAATCACTTTTTGAATTTTTCTCTGGGATGTGACTTCACTAAAAACCAGCAAATTTGGACTTGGCCTATTTGGCAATTACACTGTTTATCGTGGGGGCAGTAGTTATGCACTGTTTAGCTGTTGGGTATGCTGGGGGCAGTAGTTATGCACTGTTTAGCTGTTGGGTATGCTGGGGGCAGTAGTTATGCACTGTTTAGCTGTTGGGGTATGCTGGGGGCAGTAGTTATGCACTGTTTAGCTGTTGGGGTATGCTGGGGGTAGTAGTCATGCACTGTTTAGCTGTTGGGTATGCTGGGGGTAGTAGTTATGCACTGTTTAGCTGTTGGGTATGCTGGGGGCAGTAGTTATGCACTGTTTAGCTGTTGGGTATGCTGGGGGCAGTAGTTATGCACTGTTTAGCTGTTGGGGTATGCTGGGGGCAGTAGTTATGCACTGTTTAGCTGTTGGGGTATGCTGGGGGAAGTAGTTATGCACTGTTTAGCTGTTGGGTATGCTGGGGGCAGTAGTTATGCACTGTTTAGCTGTTGGGTATGCTGGGGGCAGTAGTTATGCACTGTTTAGCTGTTGGGTATGCTGGGGGCAGTAGTTATGCACTGTTTAGCTGTTGGGTATGCTGGGGGCAGTAGTTATGCACTGTTTAGCTGTTGGGGTATGCTGGGGGCAGTAGTTATGCACTGTTTAGCTGTTGGGGTATGCTGGGGGTAGTAGTCATGCACTGTTTAGCTGTTGGGTATGCTGGGGGTAGTAGTTATGCACTGTTTAGCTGTTGGGTATGCTGGGGGCAGTAGTTATGCACTGTTTAGCTGTTGGGTATGCTGGGGGCAGTAGTTATGCACTGTTTAGCTGTTGGGGTATGCTGGGGGCAGTAGTTATGCACTGTTTAGCTGTTGGGGTATGCTGGGGGAAGTAGTTATGCACTGTTTAGCTGTTGGGGTATGCTGGGGGTAGTAGTTATGCACTGTTTAGCTGTTGGGTATGCTGGGGGCAGTAGTTATGCACTGTTTAGCTGTTGGGGTTTGCTGGGGCAGTAGTTATGCACTGTTTAGCTGTTGGGTATGCTGGGGGCAGTAGTTATGCACTGTTTAGCTGTTTGGGTATGCTGGGGGCAGTAGTTATGCACTGTTTAGCTGTTGGGGTATGCTGGGGGAAGTAGTTATGCACTGTTTAGCTGTTGGGGTATGCTGGGGGTAGTAGTTATGCACTGTTTAGCTGTTGGGTATGCTGGGGGCAGTAGTTATGCACTGTTTAGCTGTTGGGGTTTGCTGGGGCAGTAGTTATGCACTGTTTAGCTGTTGGGTATGCTGGGGGCAGTAGTTATGCACTGTTTAGCTGTTTGGGTATGCTGGGGGCAGTAGTTATGCACTGTTTAGCTGTTGGGGTTTGCTGGGGCAGTAGTTATGCACTGTTTAGCTGTTGGGGTATGCTGGGGCAGTAGTTATGCACTGTTTAGCTGTTGGGGTATGCTGGGGGCAGTAGTTATGCACTGTTTAGCTGTTGGGGTATGCTGGGGCAGTAGTTATGCACTGTTTAGCTGTTGGGGTATGCTGGGGGTAGTAGTTATGCACTGTTTAGCTGTTGGGTATGCTGGGGGCAGTAGTTATGCACTGTTTCAGCTGATATATAGATAGATAGAGATAGATAGAAGGGAAAGAGGTAGAGAGACAGAGGAGAGAGAATCATCAGATTTACAGCAGGGGCACAGGATCCTGGAGGCTGCAGCATTGCTGAGGAGGAGGAGGGAGGACGCACATGGCTGGGCAGAGGTCACAGGTCACCACACTGATGGGACCTGAGCACCCTGCAGGTTGCAATGTGGCAAGAAAAAAGTCAGCCTCCCACATGTGGTGGGTGCCGGGGGCGGGGCTGTCGGCGGGGGGCGGAGCTTACCGGGATCAACCCGGAACATTACTTTGCCAGGTCCCTAGCCCGTCTATCTTCTGGAGCGCCCAAACCAACTACTATGTAAGGAGGGCAGGCGGCCAGCTAGAGGGGCGCTCTGGCAGACAGACAGAACGTCTGTCTGCCAGACCAGTTAAGTGTGCAGCTGACTGCCAGAGCGCCCCCTAGCTGGCCAGGAGTGATGCGCCCTGTGCAACCGCACAGCTCGCACACCCCAAAGGCCGGCCCTGAGTGCCAGGCAGGGCCGTTTTAATACATTTGTGGGCCTGGTGCACAGCCCTAAAGAGTGCCCCCCCCCAACCCAGCGTTATCAAAATCAGAGCTCTCCACACACAGTATAATGCCCTGAAAATGTCCCCACACTGTATTAAGAGCCCCAATACATACGGTAGTTACCTCATAACGATATCACCAATGATAACATTATATAATACCGCCACACCATGACCACTATCACTACAGACCCTATAACAGTTACATCCATTTACTCACAGGGGGCGTCTTCTCTGATCAGAGTCTTTCACCTTTTCTTTCACTCCATCCAGCTTGGGCCACCTTTAAGTCTTCCCCCGGCTGTGAATCTTCTCTCCAGAATCTGCCAGAGAAACATTTTAGGCTCCAACACATACAGTAGTAAGGTCCCCTGTACCCCTATACAGTAGTTACCCCCCTATGTACCCCTATATAGTAGTTACCCCCCTCTTTCCCCCTATATAGTAGTTACACCCCTCTGTGCTCCCCCACAGCTGTGTGCTGCCCTCAGTAGTAAAAACAGCTGTGTGCTGCCCCCAGTAGTATATAGACACCTGTGTGCTGCCCCCAGTACTATTGACCACTAGGTGCTGCTCCCAGTAGTATATATACCCCCTGTGCACCCCCAGTAGTATATAGACCCCATTGTGCTGCCCCCAGTAGTATATAGACCCCTTGTGTGCTGCCCCCAGTACTATAGATCACTAGGTGCTGCCCCCAGTAGTATATATCCCCCTCTGTGCTCCCCCAGTTATATATCCCCCCGTGCATCCCCCAGTAGTATATATACCCCCGTGCAGCCCCAAGTAGTATATATATCCCCTGTGCTCCCACAGTAGTATATACTCCCCCTGTGCACCCATAGTAGTATGTATATCCCCTGTGCTCTCCCAGTAGTATATAGTCCCCCTGTGCATTCCCGAGTAGTATATATACCCCCCTGTGCACCCTCCAGTAGTATATATATCCCCTGTGCTCCCCCCAGTAGTATATAGTCCCCCTGTGCACCCCCCAGTAGTATATATATCCCCTGTGCTCCCCCAGTACGCTTTCCCAGTTATATATAACCCCTGTGCACCCCCCCCTATTATATATACCAGTTATATATACCCCCTGTGCGCCCCCAGTTATATATACCCCCCGTGCGCCCTCCAGTTATATATACCCCCCGTGCACCTCCCAGTTGTATACATATCCTCTGTGCGCCCCAGTAGTGTATAGCCCCCCCTCTGCACTCCCCCAGTTATATATACCCCCCTGTGCGCTCCCCCAGTTATATATATACCCCCTGTGCTCCCCCAGTTATATATACCCCCATGTGCCCCCTCCAGTAGTATATAGCCTCCTCTGTGCTCCCTGTTATATATACCCCCCTGTGCACTCCCCCAGTTATATATACCCCCGTGCGCTCCCCCAGTTATATATATATACCCCCTGTGCTCCCCCAGTTATATATACCCCCCTGTGCCCCCTCCAGTAGTATATAGCCCCCCTCTGTGCTCCCTGTTATATATCCCCCTGTGCACTCCCACAGTTATATATACCCCCGTGCGCTCCCCCAGTTATATATATACCCCCTGTGCGCTCCCCCAGTTATATATATCCCCCTGTGCACTCCCCCCAGTAATACCCATTGTGCACCCCCCAGTAGTATATAGCCCCCTGTGCCCTCCCCGAGTTATGTATACCCCCCTGTGCGCTCCCCCCAGTTATATATACCCCCTGTGCGCTCCCCCAGTTATATATACCCCCTGTGCGCTCCCCCAGTTATATATACCCCCCTGTGCGCTCCCCCAGTTATATATACCCCCTGTGCGCTCCCCCAGTTATATATACCCCCCTGTGTGCTCCCCCAGTTATATATACCCCTGTGTTCCCCCCCGTGGCACCCCTAGTAGCATAGACCCCCGCTGTGTGCTGCCCCCCATTATATAGCCCCACTTTGTGCTTCCCCCTCCCATATAGCAAATTAAAAAAAAACACTTTATACTCACCTGGGTCCGCGCGTTCCTCCTCTGATCACTTCACCCTTGTGGCCGCAGGCAGTGCTTTGCCTGCGGTCACAAGAGGCCGCTCTCCCCTCTCGCGGTGTCGGCACTGAGTGACGTCACTCAGCGCCGATACCACTACGGAAGAGCGGCCTCTTGTGACTGCAGGCAAAGCACTGCCTGCGGCCACAAGGATGACTGACAGGGAGGGAGCCAATGGCTCCTGACCTGTCAGTGCCGCTGCTGCTGCCTGTACCTATGAGCGCTCGTTACGAGCGCTCATAGCTACAGTGCAGAGCGCAGCAGCAGGCGGGGGGGGCCCTGCAGGGGGCGCCATGGATGGGTAACTTACCCATCCCGATGGCGCCCTCCTGGCAGGCTGGTGGCCGGAGCCCTGTGCGACCCCACTGGTCGCACAGAGCAAAAGTCGGCCCTGTGCAGGGTGGGCCCCTTTAACCAGTGGGCCCCGTGCACGTGTACCATGTGCCCTCTGGTTAAAGCGGCCCTGGTGCCAGGCAGTGGCTGCCAAGACTAAAAAATTTATGGGATGCAATAAAAGAGGCATCAATGCTAAATATGAGAACATAGTTTTGCCTTTACAAACCACTGGTCAGACCGCATATGGAATACTGTGTACAGTTATGGGCACCGGTATATAAGAAGGACACAGCTGAACTGGAGTGGGTGTGGAGAAAGGCGACCAAGGTCATTAGGGGAATGGGTGCAGGGGCGCCGCAATCATGAGGCGACCTGAATCGTCTGCCTCAGGCGGCGCCACTAGCTGTCACCATGGGGGCGGCATTCAGTGGCAGATTATAATATGAGCGGTTCGGCGGCCGCCCACATTATAATCCGCCACTGACTGTACCATGTACTGGAGCCCCCCCGCCCCCGGGCAGTATCTGTAATGAGATGCTGTGAGCGGGGGGGGGGGGGACTGTATTCATAAGCGCCGCGCTGTACTAAATCAGCCGCGCCGTGCTGATACTACAGTGCGGCGCTTATGAATACAGTCCCCCCCGCTCACAGCATCTCATTACAGATACTGCCCGGGGGCGGGGGGGCTCCAGTACATGCATTCCACGTCCGTGATCCGTCAGGATCACGGAACGTGGGAATGCAGCCTTTAGTCCCTCGGGTGATGCGCGGCTGCCGGAGGTGTCCCGTCCTGTCCCCGGCAGCGCGCGCATCAGAGAGCTCCCCGTGCGCCGGAAGTCACAGCCGCAGGCGCATGGGGAGATCTGTGATGCGCGCGCTGCCGGGGACAGGACGGGACACCTCCGGCAGCCGCGCATCACCCGGGACAAGACCAGAGAGGCTCGACGGGGGAACGGAGGGCAGGTGAGTTGTGTGCTGTTTTTTGTTTTATCTGCTGTGCAGGGGGGGGGGGGGGGGAGAGGGGGACCATCTATAAGGGAGGGGGGAAAGAGGGGGACGATCTATAAGGGAGGGGGGAAAGAGGGGGACGATCTATAAGGGAGGGGGGAAAGAGGGGGACGATCTATAAGGGAGGGGGGGGAGGGGGACCATCTATAAGGGAGGGGGGAAAGAGGGGGACCATCTATAAGGGAGGGGGGAAAGAGGGGGACCATCTATAAGGGAGGGGGGAAAGAGGGGGACCATCTATAAGGGGAAACCATCTATAAGGGAGGGGGAGAGGGAAGAGGGGGACTATCTATAGGGGGGAGAAGGGGACCATCTATAAGGGAGGGGGGAAAGAGGGGGACCATCTATAAGGGGGGGGGACGATCTATAAGGGAGGGGGAGAGGGAAGAGGGGGACTATCTATAGGGGGGGGAAGGGGACCATCTATAAGGGAGGGGGGAAAGAGGGGGACCATCTATAAGGGGGGGGGACCATCTATAAGGGAGAGGGAAGAGGGGGACCATCTATAAGGGAGGGGGGAAAGAGGGGGACCATCTATAAGGGGGGGGCCATCTATAAGGGAGGGGGGAAAGAGGGGGACCATTTATAAGGGGGGGGGGCCATCTATAAGGGAGGGGGAGAGGGAAGAGGGGGACTATCTATAGGGGGGGAAGGGGACCATCTATAAGGGAGGGGGGAAAGAGGGGGACCATCTATAAGGGAGGGGGACGATCTATAAGGGGGGGGGACCATCTATAAGGGAGGGGGAGAGGGAAGAGGGGGACCATCTATAGGGGGGGGGGGAAGGGGACCATCTATAAGGGAGGGGGGAAAGAGGGGGACCATCTATAAGGGGGGGCCATCTATAAGGGAGGGGGGAAAGAGGGGGACCATCTATAAGGGGGGGACCATCTATAAGGGAGGGGGACCGTCTATAAGGGGGGGAAGAGGGGGACCATGTATAAGGGGGGGAGGGTGACCATCTATAAGGGAGGGGGAGAGGGAAGAGGGGGACCATCTATAAGGGAGGGGGGAGAGGGGGACCATGTATAAGGGGGGGAGGGGGACCATCTATAAGGGGTGGAAGAGGGGGACCATCTATAAGGGGGGAAGAGGGGGACCATCTCCTAAAAGATCAGCACCCTCCTCTCCTGACATCCTCTGTGCTGCTGGGACTTCTCCTATAGGATTAGCACCCTCCTCTCCTGACATCCTCTGTGCTGCTGGGACCTCTCCTATAGGATTAGCACCCTCATCTCCTGACATCCTCTGTGCTGCTGGGACCTCTCCTATAGGATTAGCACCCTCATCTCCTGACATCCTCTGTGCTGCTGGGACCTCTCCTATAGGATTAGCACCCTCATCTCCTGACATCCTCTGTGCTGCTGGGACCTCTCCTATAGGATTAGCACCCTCATCTCCTGACATCCTCTGTGCTGCTGGGACCTCTCCTATAGGATTAGCACCCTCATCTCCTGACATCCTCTGTGCTGCTGGGACCTCTCCTATAGGATTAGCACCCTCATCTCCTGACATCCTCTGTGCTGCTGTGACCTCTCCTATAGGATTAGCCCCCTCCTCTCCTGACATCCTCTGTGCTGCTGGGACCTCTCCTATAAAGTCAGCCCCCTCCTCTCCTGACATCCTCTGTGCAGCAAGGGACCAAACATTATGTTTATTGGGGACAGCAGTGGGGGGGGCAGTAGTGGATTATAATGTGGGCGGATTGACGGGGGGGGGGGGGGGGGGGGGGGGGGGCGTCATTCTATAGTTCGCCTCGGGCAGCAGAGAGGCTAGAATCACCCCTGAATGGGTGGGTTACAGTACCAAGACAGATTATAAAGCTTGGGGATATTTAGTTTAGGAAAAAGACATCTTTGGGGTAATCTGGTCCCAATGTACAAATATATAAATGGACAGTACACAGAAAACACAGAAAATGTTTTCATCATAGGTTTTCTCAGTTGGTTGGCTATATAAGCTGCTAGTACCAATGCCTGTGCTGTAGGAGTATATATATATATATATATATATATATATATATATATATATATATATATATATGTGTTCCTGGCATGAAGGGGTTTTAATGTGTGTGGGGCTGCTTCAGTGTGATCAGCCCTGCACACATAATGTACCAAGAGTTGGGGATACTGACAGACAGTCATTACCTTGCAGCTGCCTGCAATTAACCCCCTTAAATGCTGTGATCTATAACGATCATGGCATTTAAGGGAGTCAGTTAGAGAAGCTGTACCTGACATTTCTAAAATTTATGAGAAATGTTGGGACAAATGGAAAGAGCTTTATAAATAAAGCCGCTTAGTATTATAAAAAATCCAATTAGCCCCAGGTGAGATGAATTTATGGATGGAGGGATTGGCAGTTAGCTTAGCTACAGCAAGACATCATTACAAATTACGAGCACCCATAATACTCATCAATGCTATACAATGCATTGATCAGTATATATAATCTAATAAATGCATATATAAGTTCTCTGGGGGCATATAAAGTGTAAAATATACATATATATATATATATATATATATATATATATATATATATATATATGGGGAGGATTTTTGTTAAATATTATATATATATATATATATATATATATATATATATATATATATATATATATATATAATATTTAACAAAAATCCTCCCCTAAAAAATGTTAAAATCACCCCATACTCTTTATGCATATCACCCCAATATACATTCTCATTATACATAATTGGTATCCTAGCATGTGGAATTTTCTGATCTATTAAAATAAAACAATATTATTACCGCACGGTGAACAGTGTAAATCTAAGGAGGAAAAAACGACCTGGATTGCTGATTTTTTTTAAATACTGTATTTTCCAGCGTGTAAGACAACTCCTGACTTTTAAGAAAGTTGTCAGGGGTTCGCCTTATACGCTGGAAAATGTAAACCCCTGCCTGAACACAGCCCTGCTGCAGGAGAGAGGCTTCAGGAACTTCCGCTGCCTCTCTCATTCTCCCGAAGCTCTCCTAGCAGCCGAGGAGAGGTTCTGGGATCTCCGTCTCCGGCGCAGGCAGTGTATGTCACACTGCCTGCACCTGGGAACGGTACTGGAGGTGCGCCGATGCCGGGAACGGGCCCCAGGTGAGTTAACTGTTTTTTTTTATAGTGGTCACCCCATACGGTGGGGATGCGGCCATATTTGAGCCCCGTAGCGACCGTACCCGGTGTAAACGACGACCCCCAGCTTCTAAGAAGAATTTTTGGGGTTAAAAGGTCTTCTTATACACCGGAAAATACGGTATATATCAGAAAAAATGTAATGAAAAGGGATAAAAAAAATTCTTACACACTAATATACCAATAAAAACTATAGATCATGGCGCAAAAGCTCCTAACCAGTCCTGTAGGTGGAAAAATTAAAGCAATATGGCCCTTAGAAAAACTGCTTCAATGATCTCTGGACATCCGTGCATTAATGACCTTTGGTCATGATGGGGTTAACAAGCCTTCTCACTAATGTTTGAAAAATGATTCTAAAATAACCTCATTTTGCCCTATTCTGCATAGTAGAGCTGTCATAAGCTATAGAAAACAGGAAGGCTTAAGGGCCTTTTACACTGCTTTCCTCGGAATGCTCATTACAGATAATCGACCCATGTAAAGGGACCAGCAATCTGCTGCCAAAAGAAATAACACTAATCCGTTGGCTGATCGCATATTTTGTGCAGCCAATAATATCATCATTATGTGGGACCGAAAATGATGAAGTTAATGTGAAGGATCAGCAAGAGAGTGCTGATCACCGAAGCCCTTTGGACTATTGTGACAAACCTACTGGCCAACGTTAAATGAGATTATATGTTAAGATTGTTTTTCTACAATCATCATGGAAAAAAAAGTAAAAAAAAGATTGATTTATATTGTATGTCAGTTTCTGTTGATACATTCTAGCCATACTTTCCCATTGATACCTTGATTAAAGTGTAAAACATGTAATGCAATAACCTTCATGAGGGTGTTAATAACATTCAATTATGTGTTCAAAGTGCTTGGATTTACTTAAAAACTCATACTGTTAGAAGTGGCATTGCACAGCCAATAAACATTTGTCTAAAGAGTCATAATATGAGAAACTAAAAGTGATTTATGAATATATTTATTCAAACATCTGGTTCTCTTTCATAGGAAGACACAAAAGGACCTGAAAAATACAAGACGATTTACCAACATAGACATGGGTTTACTACACAAAGACTTAAAGGTTTAATGTCAAAAATTTAAGCTCTAAGAATACATTAGGCCTCATTTATGAACAGTGGGTCAATTTTAAGCTGTTAGGCTGTCGTTTGTGTCTGTTTTTTTGCGCCAAATTCATTAATGTGACACACGCCGTATGTAAACCTGGAATGTTTTTCTTCAGGACAAAACGAAAAACCTAGAAGTGTCTGGTTGTTAGAATAGAAAACCCATCATAAAGATGACGGTTTGCTTAGTATGGCCAAGTTCACACAATGAATTTTTTTTATTAAACAACCGCTGTTGTTGCATTTGTGCGGCAACGGCCGATGTTTAATCACAGCGGCCGATCGCTTTAACCTCTATGGAATCCTGGCCGCAGTGTATACACATTGTATACTATATGGCCGGGATTCCATGCGGCCGCACAGAAAACATGTTTTCTGTGCTCCTGCTATTCAGTAAACAGCGGCCGCACCAAATAGACTGTTCACACAATGTAAAATACGGCTCCCGGACATACTTTACACTGTGTGCTATGGCTAATTGGAGTGTGGGCACACCCGAAATGTGCCTACATTCCAATTAAGTTGAAGTGATGTTTACCCTGGCAATACTGCAGTATTGGCTAGGTTTAACCCCTCAGACAGCGGCCATTCTGTGACACGGCCATGTCACAGAACGGCCGCCGTTTTGCCATGTGTGAACATGGACTGAATGTGGCGGGTTTTAAAGGACACACCCATGACACACCCACAACACGCCCACTTACTTGGTTTATAGACGAAAATTATGGGTTTGTCCGGTTTGTGGACAAATTGTGATGCATGCCTTTAGGAAAAGGCATGTCGACTAAAAGAGGACAAAAAAATGGTCAAAAACCTGACAATTTGCTGCCATAGTAAATCAGCCCCATTGTCCTTTGCTGAACCGCATTAGTTTTTCTACACTGGGATATTGTATAGTGTCTGATTCAAATACAATGCAAAAAAAAAAAGTGTTTTTCAACATCAGTGAGCCAGCCAGATCCTCCACCGGGAAGGAACATCCAAGCTAAGGCCCCGTTCCCACTGAGCAAAGGTAGTGGAATTCCGCGACGGAATTATGTTGCTATTACACATGCCCCATGCAGTAGGAGCGTATATATATATTCCTGCTGTGAAGGGTCTTTTAATGTGTGCGGGATTGCTCCGCTGTGAGTGGCCCCGCACATATTAGTGTTGCCGTCACTGGATGTAATGACAGGCGGGCCACGGTAACACAGCTGCCTTTCATTAATACCTTAAACGCTGTGATGCATAGCGATCAAGGCGTTTAACGACGTCAGTAACAGGATAAGCACCTTTCACTGACTTACACTGACAGGCGTGGGTTAAACACTTATCTTTGTCCTGTCAGATCGTTAGTCTCTGTATTGAGTCTGCCTTAGGCAAACTCTATGCACAGATCGCTGATAGGACTGATCAATGCTATGCTATGGCATAGCATTTATCAGTATATGAAATCTAATGATTGCATATTTAACTGTAAAAAAAAGTGTAAAAGATTAAATTGGTTCCTTTCCCATTCAAAAAAAATGTACAAAAAAGTAAATATATCATTTTATATATCGTATTGTGCAGAATTGTCAGATCTAGTAAAATATAACAATATTGTTCATGGTGAACAGCTCAAAGGAAAAGAGAAAAAAAACACCAAGATTGCTATTATAAAAAAAAATTATAAATAAAAAAAGTATAAACATTTTTTTTATTTTATACCGGTATGATACCAATAGAAACTAGAGATCATGACGCAAGAAAATGACAACCCAAATATCCCTGTAGGCAGAAAAGTAAAAGCATTATGGATCTTAGAAAGTGAGGAGGAACATTTGGCCTGGACATCTGTGCACCAAAGACCTTTGGCATGAAGGTGTTAAATAAGTGCAGAGCAAATGGTGAGTAACCATAATTAAACACAATAATTGTGTACATAATGGACGTTTTAGATTTGGTGGCGATTGTTAGTGTGGAGACTTTAAGTTGAGTGAAGATTACAGTTTTATCATTAATGACTTTGGAAATACCCAAGCAAGGTATCCATCCACAGACAGCTGCTTCGGGAGAATTTGCCCCTCATCAGTGTGGAACAGGATTTGGGCTAGTGGGAGCAATGCCTAGTAAGTGCATTCATAAGATTGACGGTTGACGGAGACACTGTCACGTTCTCAGGGGGCAATGCTTCTAGGTTCACTGACGTTCAGAAATGGATGATGGTGTCTTTGCATTGTTTGGGTTGATCTCCCTTATGTCACCCTTCATTCTTTTGGTGCAAATAATAAACCTCCTAGAATGCGATTTACAGACCAAGCCTTCTGCAAGGGACAAGAAAGCAATACCTAGAGGCTTAAAGGGGTAGTGCGGCGGTAAAAAATTATTCACAGAATAACACACATTACAAAGTTATACAACTTTGTAATGTATGTTATGTCTGTGAATGGCCCCCTTCCCTGTGTCCCACCACCCCCACCCGTGTACCCGGAAGTGTAGTGCATTATACATACCTGATCCGTGCCGACACGTGTCCACCATCTTGTGCCAAACGTCATCTTCGCGCGGCTGAGCAGCTGATGACGCGGCTGGCACTCGGGAAGATCGAAGGTGTTCGGGCCGGCCGGCCGAAGATGACGTTTGGCACAAGATGGCGGACGCGTGTCGGCATGGATCAGGTATGTATAAAGCACTACACTTCCGGGTACACGGGTGGGGGTGGTGGGACACGGGGAAGGGGGCCATTCACAGACATAACATACATTACAAAGTTGTATAACTTTGTAATGTGTGTTATTCTGTGAATAATTTTTTACCGCCGCACTACCCCTTTAAAGTGAATCTGTACCCACAATCTGACCCCCCCCCCCCAAAACCGCTTGTACCTTCAGATAGCTGTTTTTTAATCCAATATCTGTCCTTGGGTCCGTTTGGCAGGTGATGCAATTATTGTCCTAAAAAACAACTTTTAAACTCGCAGCCCTGTGCCCAACGGCCGTGGACTAGGTTGTGTATGCATTAGGCTGGGACAACCTCTCTGTCCCTCCTCCCCACCCTCCTCATCATTAGGAATGATCCAGGCAGATTTTCTCCTATTCATCACCTGTGTCAGCACGGCACATGGGCTGGATCTTTACGGCACCTGTGTAGTTTTCACTGCAGACGAATAGGAAAAATGGTGAAGAGGGCGGGGAGAAGGAAGGGGGGGGTGCAAAGTTAGGGCACAGATACTCCAAGCCACGGCCGTTGGGCACAGGGCTGCAAGTTGAAAAGTTGTTCTTTAGGACAATAACTGCATCACCTGCCGAACGGACCCCAGGACAGATCTTGGAGTAAAAGCAGCTTTACAAAGGTACAAGCGGTTTGAGGGGGACAGATTGTGGGTACAGAGTCGCTTTAATGGGAATCTATCACTAGCTTTATGCTTTAGAGCCACAAAAATAATGAAGACATACATTTTTTTTGGGTCGTTGTTTTTAGTTGTTCATACACAGTACTTTTTTTGACCGGTCCTTTGCATTAAAGTCAATGGAATTTTACTACAGGAAATATCCAAAGGGGACATCAGTCAATATTGAACAAAAATAATGTTTCTACGGCTGATCTTCCAATGTCAGCAGTAGGAACATGCTAAAGAATGGCCACTGTTTGAGTGCCAAATAGCGCTCATTCATACAGCATATGTGAACATAGCCTTAGGGTTTGTTCCCACTATGTAATTTTTCCTTTACTCTCACTTCATCTCATTGGTGGACAGTGTGACTTAAGCAGGGCTTCATGGCAATTGGGCCCTCTCTAGCCACGCCTGTCACGCTGTCTACCCATGAAATTATGCGATTTTAGAACAGAAAGAGGGCACAGACAAGTTTTATACAGGTATATATTGAATGTGCAGCTTGTGGATGGCGCAAATGGAGAACCACACATAGAGTAAGGGGGTGACAATGTCACTTTAATATGATGCAGGTGTTACATTCAGGCAGTCAAATGAATGTCTATTTACATAATGCATGGATAGGCTAGATGCACCAGAGCATGAGCATCTCCTTGTTAGTTTCTCATTGAGGGGGCTCCCAAGCAGAGCATATACAGGCCAAACAGGGCATACGAAAATGGGTTGTCCACATGAGAATAAGATTGTTTATGGGCAACTACAAGATGCATATTAAAGCCATATTTTATAGTTTATATGTTAGTAAATGTTGTTTACAAAAAATGTAACATTGAAATTTTACAACAAAACATAAATACTCTAAATACGGTTTATTCAATTAAATCATTTGATTGCAGACATATTTGTTTTAGTGAAGGCAAACCTGTCATTTTGGTATGCTCAACAAAAACTATTTTATAGAAAAACTTGACAAAAAAAGCACGTGCTTTCCATTTCTTTGGTTTGAGGCAGTGTTTACTCTGGCTGTACTAACTTCAGGAGAAATTTTGTTTAATGCTTTTTTTTTACGGTAGAATGGTGCTGGCTGACCCTAAAGCAAAATCTGAAAACAGTGCATTTATTTTATTACTGAACATGCATGCAGTAAAATTTGTATTTGTTTCGAAAGAAGAAAAATACTTGTTTTATTTTTCTTTGACTAAAGGTTTTTTGGAAGTTGAACTGTATGAATGTTAATATTATTAGAAAAGATTTTTTGAAATTCATTCTATTCTATTCATTCTTATATTTTTCTTGCAATAAGTAAAATATATATGCTGCTATATAGATTATTAGATTAACTGCAATTAGAGAAAAGTTTGGTTCGGCAGGTTAGTGAATTTTTGACATAAAATTCTGATTAGTTTAAACAGAACCATAAAGGGTTATACAGCAGTTAAAAATGTTTTATACATTGCTGGCCTGTTGTTTAACATAATAAACACATACTTACACTTATACTTACCTCTCCATCTCTACTCCGGTGTCCCCACTGCGTGCAGCTCTGCTACTTCTGAAACAAACTTGTCTCAAGAGTGACAGTCTGCTTAGCCATGCGGTGTGAAAGCCTGCTTAGCCAATCACTGGCCGAGATAGGACAGCCCTGTGGCCAGTGATTGGCTAAGCAGGCTGTCACACCGCATCAGGACACCAGGGGAGTGAGGAGAGGTAAGCATAACATGTTTATTATGTTAACCAACAGGCCAGCAATAGATAAAAAATGCTCGATAACCCTTTTAAGTGAACGTCACTCAAATAGCTAGACAATTGCAGGTGTTTGGGTGGTTTGGTGTTCTGGTGTCCTCAGTCTCTGATCTCCGGTGTCCCCACAGCCAAAATCACTAAGCCAATCACTGACTAAGAGACAGTGTCGCGCCCAGAGACACAAGAGTGACAGCCCGCTCAATCACTGGTAATGGCGCTGTCCCATCTCAGTCAGTCAGTGATTGGCCAATCAGTGAATGACTGAGAGGGAACAATGCTGCATCTAGTGGTTAGCTGAGCAGGCTGTCACTCTACAGAAAAGAATGATAGATTGCTCAGCCAATCACTGGCCGCAGCGCTGTTCCATCTCAGTCATTGTTTGGCTATACAGGCTGGAGGAGGCTGGAGACAACGGTGACACAGGGTAGGAAACCGAGGAGTGTGGAAATGAGAGCATACCATTATTTTTGTTTTTTAGATGTATGACCGCCATGCATACCAAGTTTTAAAATAGCTTGAAAAAATTCTCAGTTTAGTCCAAGATTAGTCAGAGTGTTTCAAGAGAGAGTACACTGAGAGATTGTGTTCCTACTGAAGACCATTTTCCAGGGCCTCGTCTAGAGGCCAGGATCTATTTGTGGCACCTATATATAAAATAATTATTTCTTGCACACCTCAACCCTAGCCATGTCAGGCTTGAGCCAGAAATAATGGGAATCCTATCCATGCTGGTCGGCTATCCTCTTCTTTCCCTGATGACTAAACAGGAGTCTATAACAGTAGTAAGTAGTTAGGTAAGCACAGCCAAAGCCAAGAACTGTGCTGCAACGTGCTAGGTTTCCTTAGGGGTCCCCCAAATGGCTAGCATTACCCAGTAGGTGGGGCCTGCATTCCTGGATCTATGTCACTCTGTGCCTTTAGACAGCATAAGGAAGGCCAGAAACCTGTAAGAAATATGAAATGGGGCATGTAGAGGTGCTACATAGTGAGTTGTGTAGAGGTGGTGCATAGCCGGTCACCTAGCGCACTCTTCAGGAACCCATTAGGTAAAAATTGTCAACTGGGAAGTGTTTGGCACTTTGATGGAGAGCAGATGGTGAGCTTACTGCCAGTGAGCTCAGCTTGTGTAGCCACAGAAGAGGATAACCTGAAGACCTACTGTATGTATGGGCTGCTGCTGAAGCAGTGTAGTTTGAGAGGATTGTCAAACTTGTCACCTGGGTGGTGCTAACCTCATACCCAAGGAGAATGCATTTGTGTAAAGAGTAATTGTCTATCCTGAAATGTTGAAGCATTTACTGTGCACTGTCACCAATAAGCTTTTGTGCCTTGTATAAGAATTGTTACTATTATAACCTATGTGATTTGCATTCTCCATCTACTTCTCTTCAATCCAAGACAATCTACAAAAAATGTCAATATTCTATAGAAGAAACTATTGAAGAGATACAAAGTTCAAGCATTTTACACATATTCACTTGTAGTAACAGCATAAAGTTGTAAGGAAGAAGAAGTGATTTAAAACCATCACAGACCAATAAAAAAATAGTAAATAGTTTTTCCAGTTAAAGGTGTTGTCTGAGGATTTTTTTTTTTTAAATGTGCCCAGCTGGTCAATATAAGAAAAATCTATACTTACCAATCCTGCTCTCCTCCTGCTGCTGTCATGGAGCCCTGACACAGCATTGTTAGGATCAGGGTCGGCATGTGACCCAACTATTTAGTGGCTTATGTGAGACACAACTGTGGCCACTGATTGGCTGAGCAGTCAATACCCTAAAAGTTCTGTGCTTTATGATCGGGACTCAATGACAGTAGCAGAGGTGGATCGAGATTTTTTTGTGATTGGTTATTTGGGGTAAAAACAGACAGTGTGAGTTCCAGGCAGCCTGATAAATATGGGCCTATGTGTTGGCATCTTGGCACTCTTTAAGTATGACTAATTACTTTTCTATCAAACAGACTTCTGTAAAAATCATTAAGCACAGAGTTATGTCTGGGTTGCCAACATGAGTCTTTATTTTTTTCTGGATAACTCATCCAAAAATAAGGGGCAGTCAAAATTTTATAGACACACTGAAAAACCACAATGAATCATAAAGATCAGAATGACTTAATACCTAAAACTTAGATACTAATATGAACACATTAGCAGCAGTCACTGTGAACTGTAAATTGATAATCATGACAATGTTATTAATCTATGTCAGGTTGTCCAAAATGAAAAAAAAATAAATAATAATAATCTATTTTTTGGAGACAGTAGAAAAAGTCTCTATTTTTACAGATCGTGAAAATTAATGGATAGTGGAAAAACATTAAAAACATGCATGAAATTGATTTAAAACAAATGCAAATCGGTAAAAACTATCAAAAACTGCAGTTTAATGTTTTCATGTGTAAAATAATGCACTTGTGGACAGGCCTGTATTTAGAGTTCATGCTGCCCTAGGCACTTTGCACGCAGAGGCGCCCCCCCCATGTTACTGTACATGCATGGTATATACCCTGGCACTTGGGTGCCGCTCTGCTTGATGCCCGCTGTTCTCATCAAACAGACGTGATGGAGGAAGGAAGGAGGCCGGGGACGTCTTAGTTTGGGGACTGGTTCTGTCCAGTGTTGGACTGGGGTACCTGGGGCCCACCAATATACAACCAGTGAGACACAACATGCTGACCCACTCCTTTTTTGAATTCATCTGTGACAAATCTCAGAACACCCTCCATTTATACAGCTCTCAGGGTATGCTGGGAGTTGTAGTCTCTGAGAGGACAACCCTGTAATAAATCACTGTGTGCAGAGTCTCCTGGTGGCTGCAATCTGTGGGTGACAACCATCAGCCCTGAAGGTCCAGCAATACATCTGTGTACAGCGGCAGCTATCAGAGGATTGTACTACTTTACTACAACTCCCAGCATATCCTGAGGGCAGCAGACTGAAGTAAATGCTGGAAGTTGTATTACCTGCAGCTGTTGTAGTTGAGTCCCATACACTGGATGCTTTGTGGCATATAAGAATACATAGATCTGTGGGGGCTCAGTGCAGGGAAGTGACCCCAGAACATCACTTATAGGGGATAGAACAAAAACATCTCCCCTATATCTTATTAGTGATGTTCTGGGGTCACCTCCCTACACTGAGCCCCCACAGATCTATGTATGCTTATATGCCACAAAGCATCCAGTGTATGATGCACCTAGGACCCAACTACAGCAGCTGCAGGCACTACAACTCCCAGCATATCCTGAGGGCTGCAGACTGTTCTGGGAGTTGTAGTGCCTGCAGCTGTTGTAGTTAGGTCCTGGAGCCGTTGTGGGAGATCAGAATACATAGATCTGTGGGGGCTCAGTGCAGGGAAGTGACCCCAGAACATCACTAATAGGGGGAGATGTTTTTGTTCTATGCCCTATTAGTGCTGTTCTGGGGTCACTTCCCTGCACTGAGCCCCCACAGATCTCTGTATTCTGATCTCCCACAAAGCCTCTAGTGTAGAATGCACCTAGGACCTAACTACAACAGCTGCAGGCACTACAATTCCCAGCATTTACTGACAGTCTACAGCCCTCAGGATATGCTGGGAGTTGTAGTGCCTGCTGCTCTTGTAGTTGCCTGCTGCTCTAGTTTAAATGTTTGGGCTAGTGTACTGTAGTGACCGCAGGGATGTGTCAGTACACTACCACAAACAATACACTGACCTATTGAGACCCAAATGGTACACAGGCTCTGCACACTATAGAAGTGATTACAGTGCAGTTACTAATGACTCACAGGTGACGTCTTCTCGAATTGCCAGCCTGCCTGCCCATCCTTCTCCTGCTCCCGCCCCCCCCCCCCCCCCAGCGCAGACTAGGCATCCGTGGGCCGGTGCCTACGAGGGTTTTTTTTTAAATAATAAAAAAAGTGTTCCCTGCGGGTGCCGCCCTAGGCAACGGACCACGGGTGCCTAGTGGCAAATACGGCCCTGCTTGTGGAGGAGGAATCCTTTGTCCATGTAACATATCAGCGTTTCTGTGTTGGCAAAGACTTAAGAGGAGAAGGATTTAGGCTAAGTGCTTTCTGACAACCTTAAAATGAGTCACCAGTGCAACCAGGAGGTAGGAGATGCAAATCGTATGCTGGGATATATAGCTAGCGGTATAACCAGTAAGATATTGATAAAATAGTAAGGGATCAAAGATGGTCTACAAAAATGGTAGTGGGTGTGAGTCATAAAACATATCAGGAAAGACCTAAGAAAAGAAGGGGGAGGGAGGAGGACATAATTGAAACCTTTAAAGCGACTCTGTACCCACAATCTGACCCCCCCCCCCCCAAACCGCTTGTACCTTCAGATAGCTGCTTTTAATCCAAGATCTGTCCTGGGGCCCGTTCGGCAGGTGATGCAGTTATTGTGCTAAAAATTTACTTTTAATCCTACAGCGCTGTGTCTAACGACCGGGGCTTACATTTGTATATGCATTAGGCTGGCACACCCTCTCTGTCCTTCCTCCCCACCCTTCTCATCATTAGGAATGCTCCAGGCAGATTGCTTCCTATTCCCCACCTGTGTGCATAATGAACATGGGCTGGATCGTTAAGACACCTGTTCAAAGCTCAAACAGTAGTAAATGTTCCTGGATCATTCCTAATAAAGAGGAGGGTGGGGAGGAAGGACGGAGAGGTGGTGCCAGCCTAATGCATATACAAATGTAAGCCCCGGCCGATAAACACAGCGCTGTAGGATTAAAAGTTGTCTTTAGGAGAATAACTGCATCACCTGCCGAACGGACCCCAGGACAGGTCTTGGATTAAAAGCAGCTATCCAAAGGTACAAGTGGTTTGGAGGAGTCAGATTGTGGGTACAGAGTAGCTTTAAATATGTTAAAGGACTAAATAAGGATCAGGAGGGAAGTGTTAAAAAAAACTGAACTCAAGAACACAGTGAGAGGTTTGTTGGGAGAAAGAACAGAAACAATGTGAGAAATATTACTTTACTTTAACAGTAGTAGATGCTTGGAACAAACTTCCAGCAGATGTAGTTGGTAAGTCTACAATAACTGAATTTAAACCTTCCTGGGATTAACATATATCTATCCTAAGATAAAAAGGAAATACTAATATGGCAGACTAGATGGACCAGGTGCAGCGGCGAAACTACCATGTGACCATGCAACTGCTATGGGGCCAGTGGTGCAGGGGGGGGGGGGTCCCTTTCGGTAGAACACGTGCCAAAGTGCCCTTCCGGCACCGACAGCTCAGAAGAAGCACTACCACCCTGGTGGCACCTGCACTGCCCAACCCCAGCCCCCCACCCAGACCAGAGATAGTGTCTCGCCGCTGCCACAATCCTCTGCCTTCACCTTCCAGACCAGCGACAGAACCTCGGTGTGGCAGCGGCTGGCACCGTCCACTGCCCTAATGATGAGCCCCAATAAGCTTAGAATGATGGGACTTTTAGCACTACAGCAGTTAGAGATGCTGCTAAATGTCACAGGAGAAAGATAGATAGATAATAGACAGATAAATAGATAATAGATAGATAGATAGATAGATAGGCACCTCTGCTGCAATGATTCCCCCTATGACCTGCTGCCTTCTGTGCTTACGCGACCTGCTGGGAAGGCTTGTAATATCGAGAAGCTGCAGGTATGGGCACCAAGTTGCAGGAATGTTGCTGTATGGCCTGTTGATGTTGTGTTTGTTTTAGGAACTGTTGTGTGACCCAGGTCAGCTGTGGGGACCCATACAAGGACCTAGACACACCACTGAGGGCCCTATCTCCTGCACCTAAACCCGATATGAAGAATAGTGTCTGAGTTACATATATACCCCTCTATATAATACCCTTATACCCCTCTAATATGCCCTCCTAAATCTTTGCGAGCCTATACTGATACAGCCATGAGGCCGTATATCAATAAACTTTGATGAACATTTAAACACTTTCAGCTCTCCCAGCATCATCTACATGGGGGAGGGGGCTATGAATCCTAGTTACGATCTTCTGTTTCTATATCTATTATTTTTATTATATAAAGTATGTTGGAACTAACCCAAGATACAATTAATCAGATAAGAATTTTTACATAAAAATTCATGAAACTTTTTCCATTTTTCTTACATACTTGGGCACACACTGCAGCTTAAAAAAAAAAAAAAAAGTCAAGCAAAGGGTTAACAGAAATGAGAGAATTCTTTTCATCAGATAAGCGCCTGACTAGTAACCCTAGCCTTTTTGTGACACACCAGTTGGCAGGTACATTGGTACAGAGCCGTTGGCCTCCTTCCCTCCTCCCCGTGGGACAGTCTTAGTGCTTTTGTGCCTTATTGGTCCCTTGTGAGCGTCTTCCAACATTAGGAAGTCCTGCAAATGTGGACCAGCTGGTAGAACTAATAGCTTCTTGTTTGGACAGGCAGATGGCAGCAAAGGTGCTTACACATATGTTGTATACCTGAAGTACTGGGCCCCGCCAAGCATCTGTCACATGGCTACTGAAGGGTCTTATTGTCGTATGCTTCCACCTGAATTGGGTGTGTCTTGATGAACCTTGCCTGAAGGAAATAGGTAGGGCGATTTAACTGCAATGTCTCATCAATAGATTCTCCAATGACTGTTCTTCTTACTTATTGTCTGTCTCCTCTCTGTTCTAGTCTTTTATTATTAGTCATCGCATCTACTGCCTTCATGAATGAAACGTAACATGCTAAATGACTGATGTCCATTAAAGCTTCCTGAAAAAAAAGGATGGTCTTTATTCAGAAGAAAAAGAATTGTGTGCTCTTTGAATCTTAGTCTGCTGAATGTCTGCCAAATGTGGCCTGTTCAATTCAAAAGACCGAGTGAATAAATGAGAATAACATCCTTGGGGACCTTCTGGATCAGTTTACTCTGAAAATGCTCTGCCTGACAAAGGGTCAGAGTCACAAGGTAAATGAAAATGGCTAGGAGGGGACTTTGATGCTTGAGACACTGTAACAGTAGAGGACTTGAAAGAGAACTTCATGTTTTCTTCTGCTAAGGAAAAGATGGAAAGCAAAAGAATCTTTGAAATACTGAGCTACCTGAAGATATGTGGATATGCCATATAAAATAGAACATACTGTAAAAGTGTGTCATTTTTTTTTACAATTGGCTTAAAATGCTCTCTTATATCCGTGTAATGTAGAACGCATTTAATTAGTTTTTATTTTATTAAATAAAGGTCAATATTAAATAATGCACCCGATTCCGATCTGCTCCCCAAAATCCCTAGGGTACAATGGCAATCATATGTATGATCGCAGAAATTAACACAGTACTCCGAAAGTGGTATTTTTGTTTGGTAACCAGTAGGTCCTGTCTGCGATGCTTGTATTATCACTGCCTCTTTTATTTTTGTCTCACTACTACTTTCTGTTTAAGCATCTAGTTCTGCAGGGGCCCCAAACCATGTTCCATTGAGCCAATCAAAACCTGGTCATTATTATCATTAATCTTTAATTAAATCAATAAAAAACTTGAGAAAGGAAATGTATAAAATCAATTCTAAGGCCCCCTTCACACCCCCTATGGGGGAATCCAGAAATCTGGACAGCCCTGGATGCACACCTGGAAACTGTCCAGAATTCTGGGCCAGCTAATCAGGAGCGCATACAGTTAAATGTGGCACTGTGTTTGACAGGGCTGAGAGCCATTGGCTCCCGGCCCTGTCAATCACTCTTTTGGCTGCAGACAGCATTATGCCTTCAGCCACAAGAGGCCACTTCCCACCCTTCAGCATTGCAGCATTTTTTTCCCTCTTTAATTAGGAGACACTTATGGTTTCCTAAAGCCTCCTAAAAAGCTTCCTAATCATTGTTTCCTGACCTGAAAAAGACCACAGAAGTGTAAAGGGGGCCTAAAACTGTGAAATAGGCCTCACTAGGGAGGCATCAAAATGTTGTTGGGAAGGTGTTGTTGAGGAGCAATATACCAATAATATTTTGCCTTTGGTACTTTATTTTAATGTGAAACTGGGTTCAGAAGTTTAGATTGCTAAAGTTGTAGACAAAATCATTTACTTAAAGTAATAACATACCGACAGTTGTACTGTTCATTACTTTAGATTAGCACATTGTGTAACCATTTAGGCTATGTTCGCACTACGTAAAAGTACGGCCGTTGTTGCCATCGGCAACAACGGCCGTACTTTCTGCGGAGTGGAACACTGCCTCTGCTTCAATAGGATCCCTGGCAGAGCGAATACACATCGTACACATCAGATCCCATGCGGCGCCACAAATAACTGACATGTCAGTTTTCTGCGGTTGCAATTCAATGAATTGCAGCCGTAGGAAACCCTGTCAGTTCACACAGTGAAGCGAGCGGCTATGGGAAGTTCTGATGCGGACGCACACTGATGTACCCGCATCAGAACCCTGCGGCCAAAAGATCATCCGGCCGGTACTGCTGTACCGCCCGGGATGATCCGTGCAGAGACTGGCCGTTCCGGAGTCAGGGAACGGACGGTCTTTCACGTAGTGTGAACATAGCCTTACAGTGCGGGGAGAAAAGCTAAGTGGACCCTTTAACTGAATAACAGATATCCCTTTAGTAACATTCGCCTTCACCATACATTTCCTGTAGCATCCGAATTCAGTGGCAGTAAAGATCATCCTGCTGGTTCCGTTACCCGGACGGTGTCTTACAGAGTGGGAACATAGCCCCACAGTGTGTGAACATAGCCATAATTAACAAAGCACTCATAAATGAACAAGAAACACTCTCTATTAAAGATGAGGGAATCAGGTTCTCCCTCAGGCTGCCCCATTTAGAGGGAGGATACTGCCAGGGAACGGCCTTGAAAATGCCTGTATACAGCTAACTAACATGCGAACTAATCTTTAATTTTTTTTTTTTATGTAACCCCTTGCCTCTTCAGCCTATTTTGGCCTTACTGCCCAGGGCCTATTTTTCAAATCTGACCTGTCTCTCTTTATGTAGTGATACCTCTGAGTCGTGCTTTTAACTCACGGTCATTCTGAGATTTTTCTTGACATATTTCTGTTTATGTTTGTGGTATACTTTGGTTGATACACAAAAGTAGTTTTTTTTTTGTAAAAAAAAAACTAAACCAAAAACATTTGCACAAAAATTTGAAAAATTTACATTTCTTTATTTTCAAAATTCTCTTTTGCTAAGAAAGATAGTCAGGTCCCATAAACTAATTATTACTACAACATTTACAACATGTCTACTTTATGGTGACGTCAGTTGGTGAACGTCCTTTTACTTTTTAAGGATGTTCGAGGGCTTTGAAATTTTTCAGCGATTGTTCAGATATTCGGGAAAATTTCAAATTCTGATTTTGTTAGGGACCAGTTCAGTTCTGAAGTGGATTTGTGGGGCCTGTATGTTAGTTACCCCCATAAATCCCCTGCTGTAAAAACTACACCCCTCAAAGTATTAAAAGTAGCATTTAATTTGCAAGTTTATTAACCCTCTAGGTGTTTTGCCGAAATTTAACCAAGTTGGAGGGGAAATTTAAAATTTTTATTTTTTTGGCAGATATTCCATTTTAATCCATTTTTTCCTCTAACACAGCAAATACTAACTGAGAAATGGAACTGAATATTTATTCCACTTATTCCAATGTTTCTAGGAATCCCCCATATGTGGCTGCAGTATGTCACCTGACTCAACCACAGACCTCAGACATGACAAAGACCTGTGGAATTTTGGGGCCTTTTTTTATTTCATTTTTTTTTTAGCCATTATACCATGTCACAGAGGCCTTGGGGTGCCAAAATATTTTAGCAAGACAAGTTGTCATTTCCATCTGTACCATTCGGGGGACATGTGACACTTTGATCATTTTTTATAAAAAAAATTTATGAGGTGGTAAGAATAAAAAACAATTTTTTAGAAGCATCATTTTTTTGTACGTCATTTACTATAAATTACATATGACATATTATCTTTATTCGTCAGGTGATATCCATTTTATATAGCTTTTGTTATAGTTTATGGCATTTATACTTTATATACTGTTTGTGTCTTGCATATTGTAAGAGCAGCAATATTTTTATTTTTTCGACAATGGAGTTATGTGAGGGCCTTTTTTTTGCGGCTTAAGCTGACGTTTTTAGTGTTACATCTTTTGGGTACATGTGACGTTTCGATAGCTTTTTAATATATTTTTAGGGGGCGGAATTAACAATAGAATGTAATTTTAGTTCGTTTTTTATTTTATAATCGTGCGGGATAATTAATTTAATGGGTTAATAGACAGGGTCATTACGGACACAGCGATACCAAATATGTGTATCTTATTTATAGGGGATAATTTATAAAGGAGGGATGAGGAATGTGTATATTTATTTATTTATTTATTATTTATTTTACTTTTTTATTTATTTATGTGTGTGGTGTGTTTTTAACTGTTACTATAGTGAATGAGCTATGAGTACTCTGACAGCTCATTCAAACAATCAGACCCCTGCCTCCGTGCAGAGGCCTGATCGTTCTAACCATAGCAGCCCAGACACACTCATTTTGCGGCAAGGGGTTAAAGCACCTGTAAAACCTATACTTCTAATCTCACTTTTGTTACTGAAACACCTTTTCTAATTTGCTCTTTTAGGTGAAAAACTGCAGGTTTTTTTTTTAATAAGAGCCGCAAATGTTCATGACCATTTTAAAATAATAACATAGCCTCAACCATATTTATTATTTCTTATTACTTTAGTTAGATTGTGTGCCTAGGGAATAATTGCAACACTCTTTTTTTTACTAAACAATAATGAAATGCAGGAAATTCCTTTCCTGAAATTTACTTTTTATTATAACTATATCAACACTTTGGGGGACAGTTATCGCAGGGGCTTACTTTTCCCTGGTGTATGCCTGCCATATCCTTTGCTCACCTGATGGATGGGCAGAATGGGTTTCTGTTGATACGTCAAGGCGTCCTCCTGCTCGTTATTTTTCATAATTAACGCCTGCTCACAAGTATGCCGGTCTTGATAAATCCTTCCCCAAGAACGTTATAAACTTAAAGTGACACTGTCACCCCCTTTGTGCATTCTGACATCTCTACACAGGTGTAAAGGGTAAATTTAGCGTTTTTGATACCTTATTTTATATCATACGTCATGGTGTTTGTTCAAGTAAAAAGTGTCCTTTTATCAACTGCAGATTGTATTAAGCGGGCGTGGCCTCGCAGCATTTGCGCCACTTAGCCCGGCCCATAATGCCATCGTTGGCCCCGCCCACTTGACGCCCATTGGTTGGCCGACGTAAAGGCGGTGGGGTCTAGACCTTTCGGCCAGCCTGTTCCAATGGCCGGTGAGGGGGAGGGGCCAACTGTGGTGTTGTGGGCGGGGCTAAGTTGCGCTAATGCCATGAGGCCCCGCCCACTTAACACAATCTTCAGTTGATAAAAGACTTTTTACTTGAACAAGCACCATGACGTATGATATAAAATGAGGTATGAAAAACGCTAAATTTACCCTTTACACCTGTGTAGAGATGTCAAAATGCACAAAGGAGGTGACAGTGTCACTTTAACATTTTACAACCAGTGCAAGGCTATGTTCCCATGATTACTTTTTTTGGCAATTTTACGCCTGTCTTTTTGGGCGGCCATCATTTTTACACCAAATAATGTCAATATTCTACAAATAAGTGATTATTTGACCTCAAATTGATGACTGCCTAAAAAGACAACTGTAAAATGGTCGAAAACAGTGTATACATATAGCCTGACCCTGATATAGAAAAGAAAAATGAAAATCCAATAACTTGTGGTTAGGCTGCATTCACCCATGGCGTTTATTTTGCATTAAAGGTGTTTTTTATCCAAAATATGCAAACAAAAAGGTGCAATGTTTGGTGCAAATTTATCAATATTATGGCAAAAATTGAGCTAATTTACTGCGATTGCACAATTCACTGCAAGATGGCCTCAAGCAGTTTATTTTGAGAAAGCTAAACTGTGATTGGTTGCTATTTGTTTGAGAGGAAAATGTGTTTTATTTTTGTCTTAGAATGATTGGAAGAGCATTAATAAGGCAGCAATTTGCAGCAATTTGGACAGAATGGCAGGAAATATGCCCAAAGATGAAGACAACGTAATAAATATGGTGCATTTGCAGTTAAATTCATATAAGAGTAGTGAAGTAAATCAGTTAAAATCCTTCAACTGTATGTTAGAGCCTTAAAAGTAGTATGCAATGAGAATACCATGGTACATGTCTCATCTGATTGGAATTGTCTGGCTGAATTTCTTCTCAAGTCTTTTAAGTACATTCACAGCTTGACCACACCCACGTTTCGGCCCACTCTCATTTTTGGAGTGAAAAGACAAATGTTGCAAACTCTTTGTGCAAAACCTTACTATAGTAAATGGGACATATGAAGAATGAACTTACATGCACAATCATGAAGTCTCTCCTCTTTTCCTAGGATTTTTGGGGTCCCAATGATTTAATGCCCACGAGCTAAATGTTTTTGGCATACCCAATTTCTCTGTAGGGAAACGTGGGGTTTTCATTCTTGAAAATCATAACCTGTTAATGTTATTCCTCTTAGCGCACGTCAATTTGTGGAAGATTCTCCATTAATTTATGAAAACAATTGCTGATGTAAATTGTTAGACTTCTGCCAATTTTTAGTTGCAAATGTAAATTAAAAGGGGATTCCCTAACTTTTCTCTTTAACATTGAGAGATTTCAATTTTTATGGAAAAATATGTACCATTAATGAATATAGTCACTTTCATTTGTTTGGTGTATGTTTCAAGAAGCCAGAATAAATCACAGGGACATCATAGCTAAGTAGTTTTAAGGAAAATGTGACTTAATGAAAGTGTTTTAAGTGTCCCTGTAGTTATAATTTTCAAAATTTAAATAAGTAGGGGATGTGACATAAAGCAGGTTTGTAATTTACATTGTTATTATTTTTAGTTCTCATGATACTCCCTTGTATCCAGGTCCAGTCTGCTAAAGGCAGCTATATAACGAAGCTATACTTACTTGTAACAAGGTCCAGTATCCTGAAGGCAGCTATATAACGAAGCTATACTTACTTGTATCCAGGTCCAGTCTGCTAAAGGCAGCTATATAACAAAGCTATACTTACTTGTATCCATGTCCAGTCTGCTAAAGGAAGCTATATAACAAAGCTATACTTACTTGTATCCATGTCCAGTCTCCTGAAGGCAGCTATATAACAAAGCTATACTTACTTGTATCCAGGTCCAGTCTGCTAAAGGCAGCTATATAATGAAGCTATACTTACTTGTATCCAGGTCCAGTATCCTGAAGGCAGCTATATAACAAAGCTATACTTGTATCCAGGTGCAGTCTCCTGAAGGCAGCTATATAACAAAGCTATACTTGTATCCAGGTGCAGTCTCCTGAAGGCAGCTTTTTAGTAGCTTTTTGTACTGGTTAAATAAAAGAGACTAAATCCAGTAAAGTCCAGTCCAATCCAGCTCAATATGTCTATCAATCAAAAGATTGCTTCTCTAATGCATTTAGACTCTCCCCCCCCCCCCAAGTAACTCAAGACTAAAAATCTGCCTTTAAAAGATTTGACAACTCTGGTGCAAAGAAACTCTGCTTGATAAAGATGGTTGCATCCACTGAAATGTCCCTGTCTTTGAAGACATGGTGGACTAAATAATTATGCTCAATATACTTCTGGGACCCTCTGACTATGCTATGATTGCTTATGTAATGTATGTATTGATGTATGTCCAAGATATTTACATTGATGTTTTTTTTTTTCAACAAATCAACCAGTAACAGAAAATTATACAGGTTTGTAAATTACTTTGATTTAAAACCTCAAACCTCTCTAATAATTATCAGTTGCTGTGCAGTTGATTTAAAACATTTTCCTTTAACCCTTTAAGGACCGAGCCAGTTTTCATTTTTGTACTTTTGTTTTTTCCTCCTTGTGTTTAAAAGGCCAATGCGCTTGCATATTTTCCCCTACAGACTCACATGAGCCCTTATTTTTTGCAACATGAATAATACTTTGCATTTATAGACTTAATTTTTTCATAAAATATGCTACAAAACCTGAAAAAAATTATATGTGCAGTGAAATTGGAAAAAAGGTGCAATTCTTTAAATTTTGAGGGGTTTTGTGTTTATTACGTTCCCCTATGGTAAAAATGGCATGTTATATATGTTCCTCAAGTCAGTACGATTACAACAATATGTAACTTGCATCATTTTATTTGATTTAATGGCTTTTAAAAAAAATTAAACCTTTAAAAAAAAACTAAATGTGTTTAAAATGGCTCTATTCCCACCCTTATAACGCTTTTATTGTTTGGTCTATGGGGCTTTGTGAGGTGTTATTTTTTTTTTTGCGCCATGAACTGCTCTTTCTTTGGGTACCTTGTTTGCGTATATGCAACTTTTTAAATTTTTTCTTGATTTGTTGTAAACATAAATGTGCAATTTTGCATTTTGACGTTTTTCTGCGCTTACGCCGTTTGATGTGGGAGATCAGGAATGTGATAATTTAATAGTTTGGGCGATTACGCAGGCGGTGATACAAAATATGTTTATTGTTTATTTGTTTATTTATTTTTATATATAAAATGGGAAAAGGGGGGTGATGCAAACTTCTATAAGGGGAGGGGATTTTTTATTGATAAAAACACTTTATTTTTTTTTCACATTAATTAGAAGCTCCCTTGGGGACTTCTATATACACAGCACTGATCTTCCATTGGGATCAATGCTGTGTATATAATAGAGCAGTGATCCATTAGCTCAGTGCTCTAATATTCTGGTCTGCAGCAGACCAGATGCACTGATTGCTGAGCCTGGATTCCGATGCTGAGCCCGTCTGGCTCAATAGAAGGGATCTTTCCTCAGCATGGGGGGAGATCCCCCCACTAGATACAGGGGACAGTTTGACAGCGGCATTTAAATAGTTAATTAGCCAGAAGTAGCGATCGGCCGCATCTGCTAATACCCACGGTCCCCAGCTGCACATAGCAACCAGGGACTGCGGGCTGCAAAGAGGGCTCATGCCGGGAGCCCTCTCTGTTTACCCTTAATGGCCACCGGACGAGTATACTCTTCCTGCGTTAAGATGTTAAGCATCTCCACTTTTGAAATATATAGTTAGGCTAGGTTCCCATTATGGACAGATGAGAACATAAACGGTCGTTGTTATTATTAATTCTGGCCATGGTTCTGAATTAAACAGCGGCTGTTCAATAAAGAGCGTCAGTTATTAGTACTTAGTGGGAAAATAGCCTTAGGAAGAAAGTGGAACACATTATAGTAAGATAGTTTGTACTGCTAAAAAAAGACACCCAGTTTACTTTAAAGGGGTAGTGCGGCGCTAAGAAATTATTCACAAAATAACACACATTACAAAGTTATACAACCTTGTAATGTATGTTATGTATGCGAATGGCCCCCTTCCCATGTTGCCCGCCCCCCGCCGGTGTACCCGGAAGTGTAGTGCAGTATACATACCTGATCCGTGTCGACCGACCCCGTCTGTAATCTTGTCAAAGATGTCATCTTTGGGAGGCCGGCCGACCCGCTCCTGCCGTCCCTCATGCTGGCCCCCCTCTGCCGTGTCATAACTGTGCTCAGCCGCGATTGGCTGAGCAGAGTTATGCTCAGCCAATCGTGGCTGAGCAGCTGATGACGCGGCAGAGGGGGGCCAGCATGAGGGACGGCAGAAGCGGATTAGGTATGTATACTGCACTACACTTCCGGGTACACGGGCGGGGGTCGGGGAACACGGGAAGGGGGCCATTCACATACATAACATACATTACAAAGTTGTATAACTTTGTAATGTGTGTTATTTTGTGAATAATTAGTGCCGCACTACCCCTTTAAGTGTTGAACTAGAGGAAGACATTGATATAAGTAACGTTAATCTTCAGGGTAAATCTCTATAGCATTATTTACACATATAAGCATTAGGCCCATTCTTTAGAGATTATCAGTTATTTCAGCAGTGATTACTGAGCTATTGTTTACAGAGAAGGAATCTCATACACAACTAAGTAAATGTATGATGTCTTTTCTTTTAATTTTCAGATTTTCCTTTATATCATAAAAAAGGAAAATAAACTTCAGTTCTCTTCTTTTTAGTATTTTCTCACACCTGTTCTATTGTAATAGAAGTTCAGCCATTCTCATTAAATGTCTGAGTTGACATAGGTGACATTCACAACAAAAGACAAGTAGTAATCCTCTTATTTTTGCAATGTCCTCAAGGCTGACAATGCCTTACTATCATGCCTCCCCTTGGCACTCACTTTATTCTCATGATTTGCCTGTAAGGCTATGTTCGTATTACATTACAATGTAATGTAACAGCAAGTTAGCCATTTTACTAGTTTAGAAAAAGATGATTTCCTTGTGTGTTTTGGAGAGCTGTTGGCTCTAAGTAGAACAGATTTGGTCACATGTCCATTATTTGTTACTTTAGTTTTAATTGTCTCATTAGCCATCACAAATGAGACATTAAGGACAACATTATGTAACAAATCAGCCATACCTGTAGCTGGTATTTTAGCGTGGGTCACACTGATTTAGATACAGTTTCAAATTTATTTTGTTATGGTTGAAATGTGATAAGTTTATGAATGGCTTCCCACGTTAGAATGCCACAGTTGGGCCAAAGTTCATTGGTAGAGATGAAGGAAATATTAGCGTGAGTCTTCTACAAATCAGTTTGACTTATTCATCTGCCATTGTTTTATTTTGTTAGCACAATTCACGTAGCCCCCATGGTGTTTTATCAGCTGTTGTATTTTTTTCTTTAAATATAAAACATTTGTCTTTACATCACCTGCTTACAATAATAACCAATACTTGTATTACAATGAAAGCCGTGTTATATAGAAACCACAGTGTGATTTTTTTTTTTTTATAAGATGAAACCTCCTTGTAGTATAAAAAGTAGTCATGACACGAAGAAACTCAAAATTAAAAGTATACTTAGCCAATCTTTGACCGCAGCACTCTCCCGTCTCAATCAGTTGGTGATTGGCTGAGCGGGCTCTTGGCGGCTGCAGGTGACACTGGAGTACACCAGGGTAGCATAAACAGGTAAGTATTGATAAGTGAACTTTGCAAATTGCACTAAAACAGCTAAATGCCTGCAATAGCTGCAATAGCTGACTTAGTGCAGTTCATTTAGGGCTCAGTTCGGAACAGCACCTGGGTGTTCAGACTTCCACTAGTTGTGCTAGAATGAGCTTAGAGAAGTGCATGGCTAAGTGCTTCTGTCCCCGGCTTTCTGTTTCCCCCATCCTATTGCAGGATGAGGGCTCAATAGACTTTCTAAAGACTGAAAGCACCCACCTGAGTAGTTCTCCCACCTCATTTTACCAATTGGTGGTGGTATGAATACCCATACCTCAACCAATCAAAACTTTTGACCTGTCTCTATGGCATGTCAATTGTTTCTTAAATGAAAGGGACACCTTAAATTCACTACTGTTGATGTAATGAGTACATCTAAAATGCATTGAAAGTGCAGAGACTTGTGCTTGTGCTATTCTGTGATGCATAAAGTTTCCATACAAAATTGTACAACCAAAAAGTATAGTAATAAAATACAGAGATAGCTTTAGTAGCTCTAAAATACAGAAATACATGTAATAGATAGATATAATGTTCTATCTGCTAGGTGTCTCTCAACTGTATGTGTTGTGTTACCTCAATAATAACATTATACACAATGTAAAGAGACTCTGTCAGTAGGTTTATGTTGTTCTGTGTAAGATTAGCAAAAACTAATGACAGAGGAGCTGAACAGTATGATATATCACTTACATTATTCTGTGCAGCTGATTAGGTGATATTCTCCTGAATAACATGGACAATAAGTATTCCTCTCCATTATGTGTGTGTACTCAGTAGTCCTGGATATTCATAAGCACCTGCAAACTCTGCCCACCGGCTGCGGATTGGCAGTTGTGGGGTTGGGGGAGTGGAGCAGCACGAATCCCATTCTCTTGCCTATTAAGAGAACAGCTGAACAGTATGATGTAAGTAATACACCAATCTGTTCAGTATTTCTGTCACTAGTTTATGCTGCCCTCATTCAAGGCACCATGAACCTAGTGAGAGATTCCCTTTAAGGCAATTTTTTATTTTACGTTTTTGTTTTTCCTCCTCGTCTTCTAAGAGCAATAACCCTGTTATTTTTTTTATCTGCAGAGCCATATTGGGCTACAAATTGTACAAGGGAGGATCAATGATACTTTGTAATGACACCTATCATTTTCCCATATGGCACAACCAAAAAAATGATTGGTTGTGGGGGAAAATTAAAAACACAATACAGTTTGGCATCTTATAGGGGGTTTTATTTTTATGCACTGGACATTATAGTAAAACTGACCTGTCATCTGTGACAGGTTTCCATTAAGAGATTAGTCTGACATGTATCTGCCCTCAGTAAAGCCATGCTGATTTGGATCCAGTTCTTGTTATATATTTTTTAATGGCAGTCAGTAGCAGATATAGGCACCTGTATATTCTATCAATGTGGCTTAACCTATGATGCGGCAGCAGGCATACTAACATATCAGATGAAGTGCATTATCTAGCTCTTCTTGCACATTATTTACTTTTCTTGGCTCCTAGTGCACGGATGAATGGCACCTACAATTTATATAGGAGCAGGCACAATATGGTGTTTGTTTCTTTTTCTAGTGCACTTTGGTCCTCTTTCTGTTTATTAACTCTATTCCTAGGTGGTCATCTGAAATTCTTACACAATCCTTTTCAATGTTCAACATTCTATTGCTTCTCTGAAATAAACCGAGAAAATTACCTGTGACCTTTCCCAAGAGCATGAGCAAAACTTCTCTGTGAGTGAGATAAAGAAATTAGGACTTCATTCTTCCATGGGTTTGCTCCCAGGAATGTGTACTGGCAAGATGCTTGAACTAAATCAGCTATTGAAACATAGACCTGGGAAGCGGACAAGCTTGGCTAAGCCCACGAAAGAAACTTGATAAGGAAATAAGAATCTTTGTTGATCAGTGTGTAGTGATTAGACTTCTGAATGCTGGGATTCTTATACAAGCAGCCGTCCACTCCCTACACACAAATGCAACTTATATTTTAGTTTTCAGATACATAACACTTATACTTCAATTGGCCGCATGTTTATTCATTTACTTAAAGAAGCCAATTTAAAGGGGATATCCAATGAAAATCTTTTTTCTTTCCAATCAACTGGTTTCAGAAAGTTGTACAGATTTGTAACTTACTTCTATTTAAAAATCTCAAGTTTTCCCATACTTATCAGCTGCTGTATGTTCTGCCAGAAATGTTTTCTTCCCAGTCTGACACAGTGTTCTCTGCTGAAATCTCTGTCTGAGACAGGAACTGTGCAGAGCAGGAAAGGTTTTCTATGAGGATTTGCTGCTGCTCTGGACAGTTCCTGACATGGACTGAGGTGGCAGCAGAGAGCAATGTGTCAGACTAGACACCACTTCCTGCAGAACCCGCAGTAGCTGATAAATATGGGAAAACATGAGATTTTTTTAAATATAAATAAATTACAATAACTTTCTGAAACCAGTTGATTTAAAAGAAAAATATTTTCGCTGGACAACCCTTAACACAGTGCTGTAAAATCTACCTAAAAGGAACCTGTCACCACATTTGGGATCACTAGACCACCATGTCTTTATGCAGCGGGGGTTTAGTTTCTCAACTCTGTCTAAATTTATTCCTGCCCATGCCCAATGAAGCCTGAGTGTGAAACTGAAGGCCTAGTCAACAAACCAACCAACAATAACAAACCTTAAAAGTTTACTTCAAACCGAATTTTTTTTTTTTTTATCAATAACTATCCTTTACTAGTGTTAAGTGAGCACTGAAATGCTTAAGTGCATAGAAACATAGTAGATTGTCAGCAAAAAAAAGCCCTCTGGTCCATCTAGTCTGCCCTATTAGTATTTCCATTCTTATTATCTTAGGATAGATATATGTTTATCCCAGGCAGGTTTACATTCTGTTATTGTAGATTTACCTACCACATCTGCTGGAAGTTTGTTCTAAGGGTACTATTACACCAACAGATCTGACGACAGATTATCTGCCAAAGATTTGAAGCCAAACCCAGGAGTGGATCTGAAAAGAGGAGAAATCCAGTCTTTCCTTTATGACCTGTTCTCTGATTATAGTCCATAGACCATAGTTCCTGGGTTTGGCTTCAAATCTTTGGCAGATAATCTGTCGTCAGATCTGTTGGTGTAATAGTACCCTTAGCATCTTCTACTCGTTACATGAATTACTTGAGTCGAGCATTTTTCAACTCTAGTAATGAACCCCAATTGAAATCAACAGGAGACTTGAGCATTAAACCAGGTGCCCCAGCTTGGCATAGCAGAGGGTGCACAGGTCTTAAAGTTACGTATTGCATTTTTTTGTACTAATATCAATAGGGTACTGCAAGACGCATTAGAACTCCGGTGGTATGCCATCAATTGGTGGTATACTGCTGGAGTTCTAATGTGTCTTGCAGTAACCATTTGCATTTTTCATTCTATTTTTTGTATCCTGTATTTCAGACTTTTGAAGGGAGGTGTAAACAAAATATACAAAAATTAAAATTAACATTTAAATAGTTTGAAGCTACCAGCATCATAATGAATAATGATTCTTAAAGCTCTGAAACAATTTAAATATTTGCGTTACTGCACAGACACTCTGCATCAGTACAGTAGAAGAAATATTGAAACAGCACCCCGAGCACTATGCTCGATGGAGCATGCTCTCTCAACACTAGTCTTTACACATGTATGTATAAGTACATCACCTAAATGTGCGCAACTCCATATCCATCACTATGAAGTTAGTTAAGAATCTTTCCTCCCCATGGAGATGTTAATTACATGCAATCATCATCAGAAAGTGATCCGATGTTAGGAAGGGTGTCAACAGTGTGCAACAGTTTGAGGGCAAGCTCTCTTTCCCACACATAAGAGTGGTTGCAAACAGTGCCACATTGTTGGCAAAATTCCTTTAAGATACAAATTCTTCCTGATGTTAGATATGGTGGTGGGATCCACTCTTATCTGTGGGAAAGAGAGCTTGCTTTCAGACTGTATCATATTGTTGACACTCTTCCTAACATTTAATCGCTTTCTGGTGATGAGTTATAGTACTAATAGAGTGATGACAACAAAATTCTCAAAATCTACTGACTGAAAAATGCACTGGTAAGAGGACGTTGTCATGCACTGTAAACGTTCAAGGGAACCACTAGGGGTCAATTCATCCAGGCATGAAGAATATGTTAAAGGGGTTGTCCAGCAAAAAAAATGTTTTCTTTCAAATGAACTGGTGTCAGAAAGTTATATAGATTTGTAATTTACTTCTATTTAAAAAACCTCAAGTCTTCGCATACTTATTAGCTGCTGTATGCCCCGCAGGAAGTGTTGTTTTATTTACATTCAGAAACAGTGCTCTCTGCTGACATCTCTGGCCGAGTCAGGAACTGTACAGAGCAGTAGCAAATCCTCTTAGAAAACCTCTCCTGCTCAGGACACTTCCTGACTTGGCCAGAGATGTCAGCAGAGAGCACTGTGTCTGAATGTAAATAAACAACACTTCTGCAGGATATATAGCAGCTTATAAGTATGGGGAGACAGGAGATTTTTAAATAGAAGTAAATTACAAATCTATATAAGTTTCTGACACCAGTTGATTTGAAAGAAATTTTTTTTTCCCGTTGGACAACCCCTTTAAAAACAAAGAAAAATTGATCCAGATCCAAATTGATTGATCCTATTTATACAGAGGGGAAATGAGGAAATGGAGTTAAGCAGAGTAGGAGATGAAATGAGGCAAAAAAAAAAAAAAAAATATATATATATATATATATATATATATATATATATTTGAAGGTAAATCACCCGAAGTTTGTCACAACGTACAATATTTATAAATATTGGTATATGTTTAAGGGATACTTCGACGAAAATCTTTTTCTTTCAAATCTACTGGTATCAGAAAGTTATATAGATTTATAATTTACTATGTCAAGCCCATAATTCAGCGGACTATTAAAGTGAAAGTGCTAACAGTGATGCTGCACATACTAGTCATGTGATGCTGTATATGATACTAGCCTCCAGACTCCACAAAAATAGCTGCCAATATTATTCCTAATGGACTACAATAAAATGTCCCCTACTGTTTCAGGGAATTATTAAAGTGACAGTGCTAACGGACAATTTATAATACCACAAACTAGTTACTATGTAGTAATCATGCACAGTTAAAGTATTTTAAAAAAAGTTTTTATTAATAAAAAAATCCCCTCCCCTAATAAAGTTTTAATCACCTTTTCACATTTTATAAATAAATAAAAATAAATAAACAAACAAACATATTTGGTATCGCGGCGTTTACCATGATCATGCATAGTAAACGGCATAAGTGCAAAAACACGCCAAAGTGTTTATTTTGTTTGTCTCATCAAATTCAGAAAAATTTTACTCAAATGTGATCAAAAAGTTGCATATACGCAAGCAAGGTACTAATAGAAAGTGTAGATCATGGTGCAAACAATGACACACTTCCCCATAGACCAAAAAATAAAAGCATTATAAGGATCAGAATAGAGCATTTTGAAGAACTTCTAGTTTTTTTTTAAAATCTGTCAAACAAAATGAAAGTTTTACAAGATAGATATAATTGTAATTGTACTGACTTGAGTGACATAGATGACATGTCAGTTATACCATAGGCTTTACGGCATAAACACGACCCCCCCCCCCCCCAAAAAAAAGGCAAAAAAATTGCCCTGCTTCTTTTACCGCACAGTTTTTATGGTTGTTCAGCATATTTTATGGAAAAATTAAGTCCATCATTGCAAAATACAGTTGATGTCACAAAAAATAAGGGCTCATGTGGGAATATAGGTGAAAAAAATGCAAGCGCTATGACCTGTTAAAAACATGGAGGCAAAAATGAAAGCACAAAAATGAAAATTAACCCGGGAGGGAAGGGGTTAAAGTGACAGTGCAAAAATGTATACTCATAAACATAATGCAATAAAGTAATACAATGAAGTACATCAATAAACTTAAAGTGCAAAAGGATATATATACATATCAAAAGCTATTAAATTCATAACATACAGTACATTAATAAAATGAAAGTGACAGTGCAAACAAATAATATAGTATATACCAGCAATAAATTATACATAAATAATCTAAGCAATAAGTGATAACACACAAACAAACTCATTGCAACACACAAGTGCAATGTGCAAGGGCAAAAGGTGATCATTAGAGATGAGTGAACCGGGTTCGGGTTCGAGTCGATCCGAACCCGATCGTTCAGCATTTGATTAGGGGGGCTGCTGAACTTGGATAAAGCTCTAAGGTTGTCTGGAAAACATGGATACAGCCAATGACTATATCCATGATTTCCACATAGCTATAGGGCTTTATCCAAGTTCAGCAGCCACCGCTAATCACATGCCGAAAGTTCAGGTTCGGATCAACTCGAGCATGCTTGAGGTTCGCTCATCTCTAGTGATCATGCATAGTAGGATCCCTCATAGAATGAAAAAGGAAGGGGGGGGGGGAGGGGAAAAGGGAATAGGGGGGAGGGGAAAGGAAGGATCATGGCGTTTAGACCAATGGCATTACTCTGGAACATAAATAAATTATAATCATACTGCCATCCCTACATTAATAAAAGAGAGATAACTTCCTTATGATAGTACAGGTATAGGAGCTTGACTACACAAATCCACATAATATCAACAGACAATTTAGGAAGTAAAAAAATTGCAGTCAAGTCCACGCAATAGGGCCTATTTGGCTGATTATCGCTCTGTGTAAGAGCTAGGAGGATCATCGGCTGATTGTTTCTTTAGGGCAGGACCTAAAATTATCGGGCGTTGGCCAAAGGCTGGTGATTGTAGTTTAAAATAATAAAACATTTACTTACCTTACCACATTCCCCAGTGTCTTCGGGGGCCTTCCCCGGTCTCTGCAGTTGCAGCTCTGCCTTCTGTTCCCTTCTGGACCAGTCTCAGCACTGGCAGGCCACCAATCACTGGCCGAGACAGGCCCCAGTCAGTTATTGGCTGAGCAGCCTGTCAGTGCAGAGTTTGAAACAGAAGGCAGAACTGCAGCTGCAGAGACCGGGGAAGGCCCCCGAAGACACTGGGGAATGTGGTAAGGTAAGTAAATACTTAAATATTTTACACTAGGCAAGGGCTAATGATGTCCGTGCAGCCCCTGCTGCCCATATAGTTTGTAGGGGTGAGTGAGCCTGCCAAGGTTCGGGTACGTATGAACCTGAACTCTCGGCCTCTGATTCCTCAGCAGGTTCACTCATCTCTAATAGTCGGCTCTTGTAATTTCTCAGTAAGGGTGGTTCACACTGCCTTTTTTCAATCCGTTTAACAGATCCGTTTTTTTTAACAGACAAAAAAAAAAGTGTCAGCAACCTTTTTGCGTCCGTAAAAAAAAACGGATCGGTTTTGATGCGTTTTTTTTTTAAAAATGGAAGTCAATGGAAAAACTGATCATTTATGCAGTCCTTTTAAAAAAAAAACGGATTGCAAAAACGCAGTGTGAACCCAGCCTAAACAAGCGCTGATCTAGCAGATCAACGCTCATTTACACTTTATGATCGAACAATAAACATTCACAAACAAGAGCTACCTGAAATCATTTACCATATTGCACAGACCGATAGCCGTTAGTTACGATCATTACTACGATCGTTATTACAATAGTTTATGCCATCTTATCCCAGCAAATGAACAAATGACGTGGAATTACACTGAACAATTAGTGAACAAATGTGGAATTACAGTGAATGAATGTGGAATTAAAGTGCACCATTAGCGAACAATTAACAATGATTTTAAGTTCAGCTCAAAAGGTGTGATCAACAACACACGAAATATTTTTCAATCGTTGCCTGCATTTACACAAAATAATTATAGTTTTAATTTGAACAATATGATTTTCCGCACGATAATCGCCCTGTGTAATAGGCCCATAGGGGCTGCTTCCAACTGGTGATCAAATGCAGAGAATTTGGGTTTGTGCTCAAGGTTCGCTCATCTGTAGATACTAGTGCCATAAACTTCATTGTCTTCTAATTTTGACTTTTCTCTGACTAGCTCCTCCACTCTATACTAGTGTGTTGACAAATCTTGAGACTTCCCCCTACAGTCCCTTAACCCCAGTTATAATGTAGTAGACTATGCAACCAAATCACCAAAGCTTTTCAGCAATTCTCAGGGCAAACAATTCTAATATTAAAACATTTCATATAAAATTTCAATCACATCATAAAGGGTAGTCTTGGCATTACTGGAATGTATCTACAGATATAAATCATACATGTCCAGGTCTTTGATGGAAAGCATTTTAGGAAATATTATATTTATGTGCTTTTTATTGCACTTGCTTTTAAGAAAAAAAAAATTGTCACCATCTCTTCTCCTCACGCCCAAACTCAAGGTACAGCAACACAAAGGGAAATTCAATATCCTAACAGCTAATTAAAAAAGCATTACCTTCCTACAAAGGATAACTATGGGTGTCTGTCACTCGGGTTTACCTAGCAAACTTTGCAGCGGTATCATAATGAATGGACCGTTCTAAAAAAAGGTATGTTATTGCTAAGAACTCATAAGCACTGTTAATACCTACTCGAAAAGCACTTTCCCTCTTCAGTAAACTGAGACACCAGCTTTACTTGTGAACAGTACGCCAATATTAAATTAAAAAGCAATATGAAAAAGAAAAAAAAAGAAAAGGAAATACCGCATTGCTTGTTCTCACCTCAAGAATTCTTTCAAGTAAGACGGGTCAACAATAATCAATACCTACCTTCAATAATATACAGCAAACAAAAGCATACCAAACAGTTATACATGCAGTTTTAAATTCATTAAAAATTAACCCCCCAAAATTAACCCCCAATAATGGTCCTTGAGTTCTCCTATGTCATGTATTTAAATTTTAAATTTAAATTTATATAGACATTTCTAGAATCCAAAAGGCCCGCTATGATCTCTTCTGCGGATTGTCTTGTCCAACAACAGATGTTTAATTTAGTCTAGCAAGAGCAAGGGTATAACTGCATAACAAAGTAATTTCACTATGCAGAAACTACTACCTTCCAAAGAACAAGGGGTTCAGGGGCAGCGCTATGGAGGGTCTATAGCAGTTGTATTCATGTATTGGTGCCTTGCTGGACCCAAAGGACCCTTGTGCCACATAAGAAGACACCTCAAGTATAATTACACATGGCTGCTAGAGAACATGTTAACCTCCTAACTGTACGCTGTGGTGAGCATTAACTTTATACACCATACTATACAGTTACGTAATGGTGATTCCTTGCACCCACGGGAGCTGCAGTAGTCACTGACAGGGTTTTTATGATAACCGTGTAAACAATTGTGACAATTTACACTTGTTTTCTGGTAAAAACATTGATAAATTACATGAACAAAGAAAAAACTCAGCTCACCATAGGTGGTTTGTTGTGTGATGGTGGACGTCCAGGCAGGAGCAAGTGGAGTAGTAGCGGGCCGCACCCGGTAATAATAGTAAGAAGGAGGAGAAGATCCACAGCGTCCCAAAAAAGTTTTGTTGTCTTTATTATGAGGCATATAAAAAGTTACAAAAGATAAAAACGTAGGCCTACATGTTTCTGGGAAACACACCCTGCCACACACTGCCGTGATCAAGGGGGTGTGTTTCCCCGAAACATGTAGGCCTACGTTTTTATCTTTTGTAACTTTTTATATGCCTCATAATAAAGACAACAAAACTTTTTTTGGACGCTGTGGATCTTCTCCTTCTTACTATTGATAAATTACCTGAAAATTAATTCCTTCAAGAGTTTAAACCCAAAATAGGGTTCCTTGTCAAGGGTTCCCACTGTACTGGTGTCTCACTAGTTGTACATACTGTATGTGACATGGCATCCTAAAGCCAATCCAGCAAAATTGGAATAAAAATGATGCTCCTTCCCTTCTGAACCCTGCTGTGTGCCTAAACAGCAGTATATGGTTACCTGTGGGGTATAGAAATTGCATAAGACATTTTGGGGTGCATGGAGGAGGAGCTGGTGAGGTGAAAACGACCGCTGCGGAAATGGTTTCTGCTGTTGGGAGTTGGCAACCTGATAGTGGTCTCAGGTGCAGGCCCAAGACGTGTCAGCCAGGGCATGAGATGGGTGCAGAGGATCTTCTTGAGGCTCCGGTAGCAAAATACCCGGCAGGGTGATTGCGGCAACCCACCATCCATGCAGCCAGAGCAGTCTAGTCTTTTCCATTATGCAGGGTAGGTGGCTGCCCGGGGCCCCTCTGCCATGACTCTCTCTCCTCCTCAGGCCCAGCCAAGGGCTTCAGCTGATGGCCAAATTCTGGGTACACAGAAGCACTTGCACCACAATGCACACCACTCGCCATGCTTTCTTTGAGTTTCCTTTCACCTTCATACAGGGGCGCTAACACAGGGCAGAGACGCAGCACCCTAGGGGCAGAAGCGCAGGGGCAGACATGCAGCTCTCTGATTGTGTTCACCACATTTTTCTGGCGCCAGTTTTGCTGCATTTGTCGGGGGGAGGGGGGGGGGTAAAAGCAGAAACACTTCAATAAGAAACTTTTCTTGTTGAAATCAATATGAAATTAAAAAGCACGTTCTTTGTGTTTCGCTGCAAAAGAGACCCTATAGTCGACTATTGTAGCTGCAATCGTTTAGCTAATCATTCCTTAGCACGGGTGGACTATCCCAAGTACCATTGCCGGCATCAGACTTCCTACTTCAAGCTTACATCCTCTTTAATGAACCGAGCAGCTTCATCTGAGCTTTACTATACTGGACCCACCTCCACTATTCCACTGTTCCAGAAAAATCCATGGCTGGAGCAAAACACTTATCAGTAGACCCATCCTTCTCGGACTTGCCTATTTCATCTAAACAGTTTTCTACAGAGGTTAAATACAGGGCATATCAATAAGTATATGCCTTTATGGGGTTTGGATACATGAGGTATCGTATATGTGAGGAAATACTCTGTGGCTGAAACCAATGAAACTATGCACAGTGCCAAAAAATGTAACGTAGCCAAAGCCATGTCCTGACAGCATCGAACTGATTGCCTTAAATAGGAGTAGATTTCCTGAATGTTTAAATTGAAACTTCTACTTTGATTAAAGCAATGAAGAATACCAGGATGGCTTTCTAACTGTTCAGTTCCTCAAATTCCTGTGAGGTCTGAGGATGACAAATCCAATTCTGATATGTGGAGTTTTATACTCTGCAGACTGTTGTGAAAGAGAAAACAAATCAAGCTCTTGTTTCCAAGATCCTTACTCTACAATGTTTTCTTATTTACACTTCACTAAAGTATGTGGAAACCCGTATGAGCTAAGAAGGCAAAAATGTGATGCAACTACTGAAGTTAACCTTGAAGGTGAATAAAAGTTATACTATGTACGTATATAATTTCCATATAAAATACAGATGTATTATATGTGTGTCCTTGCTTGCTAACAGATGTACTACACAAATGAAAGTAAGCTTGTTGTTGCATTTAAAGCAAATGTACCATCAGGTACATTGTTTTTTTTACATTAGGTAATCGCTGCTGGTGCAGGGATCCCGATAGCCCGATTCCCGTGCTCAGCGGCGCTCTTCTGCCATGCACCAGCCCAGCTCTATGCACTGGGGGCGGACCTGGCACTCCCTAGTGTGACAACTAGAATCAATGGAGGGGCTTAACAGAGGGGAGGGGATATGGTCACACCGGGGGTGGTGGGCCTGACCCCATTGCATAGAGCCGGCTGTGGCATGGCAAAAGAATGGCGTCAAATGCGCAAATCAGGTGGCGTTTCAACCACACCACTGGGATCCCGTGCCAGCGCTGATTGCCTAATTGCCTAAGTGATGTACCTGATGGTACAATATTTATTGTATGTTGATAAATATGTTTGCCCTAGAAACCACTCTCATGTCATGGATACTTCAAAACATTCTAGTGCGGAATACACCTATTAAACCCCTGATTATTAACCCTTAGAGGACCGGGCCAATTTCAATTTTTGCGTTTTCGCTTTTTCCTCCTTGTGCTCAACAGGCCATAGAACTTGCATTTTTTCATCTAGAAACCCACATGAGCCCTTATTTTTTGCGCCACTAATTGTACTTTGCAATGACAGGCTGAATATTTTTCATAAAGTACACTGCAAAAGCAGGAAAAAATTCAATGTGTGGTGAAATTGAAAAAAAACAAAAACACGGCTGCATAAGGTAATCGGATGCAGCTGTCAAAGGTCCCGGGCTACATGAGTCTGGAGGAAGAGTGGAGAGGCACAATCCAAGCTGCTTGAGGTCTAGTGTGAAGTTTCTACAATCAGTGATGGTTTTGGGGAGCCATGTTATCTGCTGGTGTAGGTTCACTGGGTTTCATCAACACCAAAGTCAACGCTGCCGTCTAGCAGGAAATTTTAGAGCACTTCATGCTTCCCTGTGCTGAAAAGATTTTTGGAGATGGAATTTTCATCTTCCAGCAGGATTTGGCACCTGTCCACACTGCCAAAAGTACCAATACCTGGTTAACTAACCACAGCATCACTGTGCTTGATTGGCCAGCAAACTCGCCAGACCTTAACCCCATAGAGAATTTATGGGGTATTGTCAAGAGGAAGATGAAAGGCACCAGACCCAACAATGTAGACGAGCTGAAGGCCGCTATCAAAGCAACCTGGGCCTCAATAACACCTCTGTTATCAACTGATCGCCTCCATGCCACGCCGCATTGATGCCATCATTCATGCAAAAGCTGCCCCGACCAAGTATTGAGGGCATTTACTGTACAGACTTTTCATTTGGTTGACATTTCTGTGTTAAAAATATTTTTTTTTCAGTTGGTTTCATATAATATTCTAATTTTCTGAAATACTGACTTTTAGGTTTTCTTGGCTGTAATCCATAATCATTAACTTTATTTAACAGAAATAAACGCTTGAAAAAGTTCACTCTGTATGTAATGACTCTATAGAATATATGAGGTCACTTTTGATTTAATGACAATGACAATTGACAATTAATGACAAACCACTGTAGATTCCCAATTTACTTCTATTTAAAAATCTATATTGTTCTAGTACTTATTAGCTGCTGTATGTCCTGCAGGAAGTGGTTGATTCTTCCCAGTTTGACACAGCGCTCTCTGCCGACAGGAGCTGTCCAGAGTAGGAAAGGTTTTCTATGAGTATTTGCTACTGCTGTGGACAGTTCCTGTCAAAGATATTACAAATCTATAAAACTTTAAACATTTTCACCAGAGTTCCCCTTTTAAGCATCTCCTCAGGAAAACAAAGACTCTACAGACTTTTTATTATAAATCTTAAGCAACCATATGGGCAATGGCAGAGGGTCAGGAGACCTCCACAGGGCCATTTTACAAGCTCTTTCTACTACTAGGCTCAGTAAGCGAGCACTGATCTAGCAGATCAATTCTTGCTTACATTGCTTATAGGGCTCATTTAAATGTAGCTGGATTATGTAAAATTGGTTTAATCTCTACTGGTGGACTCTGTGTAGTTCAATGCAATTCTTGACTTGCCTATGGCCTTATTCACACGTTCCGTAATTTACGGATCCGTATTTCTGTATCCGAGTTAGTGCATATTGAAGTACATTGGGCTATTCACACGATCAGTAGCAGAAATGGATAAAAATCAATCCGTAAAAAAAAGGACATGTCCTAGTGCGGACCCGGTGCGGACCCATTTTTTTTGCGGATCCTCTCATTGAAATCAACTGGTTACGGATTGTTTACGGATTGTAACATGTTGGCATCCGTATTTCCGCAAAAAAATATGGATGAAGTGCATTGAAAAGCAATGAGTAGTAAAAAATGGAATTATGGAAATACGGATGGAATACGGATGTCCAAACCGCAATTTCTCACGGGTTGTTTCAGGACCAGAAAAAAAATACTGAACGTGTGCATAAGGCCTAATACTAATATATTTAGAGGGTCGGGATTAATTTTTCTGCATAACCTAATTGTTCAAACTCCAGATGACAACCAGCTGTGTTTTGGTGGAAATTGTAAAATAGTAAAAACAAATATAAAAGTAAAAAGCATGCCAAATTTTAAGCTCAGGCAGTCCCACGGTTACAATACTATAAATTACTGTATTTCACATGCATTTGGGCAAATTCTCAATCCTAATGTCAAACAGGTGTAAAATGAATTGAATATTTTAAAGGTTTTCAAAATGTATTTCTTTATTTTAAACAGAGATTATTTTTAGGTCGAGCTGTTGACACATCATTTTCACTGGAGACGTTCACTTGCCCCACACTCTATAATGCACTCCTTGGGAAGGCTTCTCTTTGCCAGTTACCTGAACTAATAAAACATTATTTTTGGATGATATATATATATATATATATATATATATATATATATATATATATATAATTTATTTTTATTTTTTTTAAGTCATGAAACATTTTCATCTGCCTATGTTCTTAACCAAGCCGTAAACTCAACTCATTTTCAGCAGCCTGTCATGTTACTATTATTTGTACTGTTTTTTTTTTTTAAGATTTTTTATTTATATTCCAGATTTATACTCCCTTGATCCTGTACACTTTTTGCCAACCTGCATGCATGAAAATAACATTGTTCTTGGCTCATTTTATTCCAGATAAAACATTAGTGCTCTGCCAAAACTTTATTAGATTTTCTATTTAATATATTACTTCAAAAAAAGAGAAAAGAGACTTAACACTGCAGCATGTGTGAATCTGTCGATTACTAAACATGTTCAACTAACATAGCTTATATAATTTATTTGACTGTTTATGACTGGCAGGGATCATAAGGGCAATGCATAGGTACAAGAGAAAAGCATGACTCAAACTCAGATTGCTAAACATTTAAATACCAGGAGCTGAAGGAGTTGGATACAGCTCTAGAGAGTCCTATATCCATAGGCTTTAGCCATGTTTAACCGGACTTCCTAGGGCTGCATCCAAATTCTTCAGCCACTGGTATTTAAATGTCGAACGATCCGATCCGAACATGCTTGAGGCACACTCATCCCTAATAGGTACATCTCATGTATTTTTGTAAAACACTCGGCTAAACAGCTTTATGGTAATCACTGGAAGTGAAAAGTCAAAAATTCATACTGCAAGCACAAGCGCAGTAAGAACAGATAAAGATACAGCAATGTCACTGTCCGACTACACCTGCCCCGCAGAGGATGAACCCTAGCCTAGAGTAAAGAGGTAAAATTAATATCTTTATTATTTTTTATAGACCTGCAGCATTAATTCAAATTTTTCCCAACACTAGAGTACCCCTTTAAAATTCACTCCAGGAAATAAAACTTAACTTTAACTTATTTTGGCCATTATTAGTATTGCTGGAACTTTAAAATTATAAGTCTGTTTAGCCACTGCTAGACAGGACCAGCTTCCCCTTCATGACCAGATCATAGGGACTCGAAAGCAATTTTTTTTCTTGTTTGCTGGTACATGTAAATTTTGCATACTTTTTAGTGTCATATATAGGGATTCATTTTTTGTGTTATTTTTATATTAATGTTTTTATTTTTGTGATATTAGGGGAAATAATTTTAAATTATGGGAGCAAACTGGAATATCCCACTCAGCCATAAAGAACATACAATAACAATGCAGTTGTACGTAGATTTGCAGAAAGAGAGAAGTTGAAAGCAGCACTGGTATATATGTAAATCACACAAGACCTGATCCAACATTCAACAAGTTTCATAGAAAAAGTGCAAGGCAGCTCATCCACAGTGAAAGCCATAATGTGAACAAGGAGGGATCCACTGAGCCTTGGACTCTTTGTACCTAGATTTTAACTCAAGGGTTATTTACAAATTATTTAGATTTTTAGTGGAAATGGTCTTTCATGGCATGACATAGTCAAGTTATAATTAGACATTACAGGGGTTATCCAGCAAAAAAAAAATTAAAATCAACTGGTTTCAGAAAGTTATATAGATTCGGAATTTACTTCTATTTAAAAACCTCCAGTCTTCCAGTACTTATCAGCTGCTGTATGTCCAGCAGAAGGTGGTGTATTCTTTCCAGTCTGAAACAGTTCTCTCTTCTGCCACCTTTTTCCATGTCAGGAACTGTCCAGAGCAGGAGGGGTTTACTATAGGGATTTGCTACTAGTCTGGACGGGTCAGAAGTGGCAGCGTAGAGCATGGTGTCAGACTGGAATGAATACACCACTTCCTGCAGGACATACAGCAGCTGATAAGTATTTGAAGACTTGGGAAGACTTGAGATTAGAATAGAAGTAAATTACAAATCTATATATATCTAATTTTCTGATAAAAGTTGATTTAAATGAAAAATATTTTATTCACTCAGGGCATATGTCACCCATTGAACAGAAACATATATATATATATATTGTGGACATGTCACGGGAGAAGTGCTCGAGGGGATATACATCTCACCCAGGTTAATACGGAGCGTGAGATGGTAAGTCCAGGAGGCATCTGTGCTCAGCAGTGTTATGCTGCTGAGCTATTATTTATTATTGCCGGGCCTGGACTTACATGGAATGGCAGGTAGGTTTTGGTAGTGGGACTTGCCATTCCCTCCCCCTGATCCAGGTCAGGTTTTGGGGTCCGGTGTCTCTGACCCTAATCAGCCTGACAAGGTAAAAGCCCTGCAGAGGATCCAGTGTTTGCTCTCAGCCCGGAGTGAACAGCCTGCATGCTGTGTTCGCTGGGAGCAAAGAATACTGCCACTGCTGGGGCTGATTCATACCGTGCGATACCGCTGATCGAAGTGTCAGATAGGTGACCTGTTGGTTAGTAAGTGCCCAGATGGGCAAGACCTTTTTGTTTGTTTTTAAAGCACGGTGTTGCTATATTTATGTTTCTGGACTGTTTATGCTGCAAATAAACGCCAAGCTGTTATTTTACAAAGCCAAGTCTGCTGTGAACTGTGTCCAAACACAAAATCCCCCAGGAAGATCCCTACAATTGCTGCTGCGGAGCGGGCAAATCGGTTGCTAGGGGCAACGGTGTGCATCAACTTGGCTACAGCTGCTTATGTCCTGGGTGAAGGCTGCTGCTTCACTCCAAAAACAGACAAGCAACATGGAGGAGATGATGAAGCAGCTAATGCAAGTGAGTCTGCAACAGCAACAGGCTCTGACAGACGCTAACCTGCACCATGAGCAGGCTAATCGGCAGCAACAACAGTCTCTGACAGACGCTAACCTGCGCCATGAACAGGCGATGGCTCAACAACAGAGACTTATTGAGCACCTGATAGCAAAGCAAGAGGTGCCTGCAGGTGCTAATTCCCAGCCGGTGGCAGCAGCGGCTCCAGAGATTTTTTCTGTGAGAAGAGCCGTGCAGCGAGCGCTGCAAAAGATGACTGCTGATGACGATATTGAGGCCTACTTAACTGTCTTGAGCGTGTGGCTGAGCGAGAAAAGTTACCCTCCACTGAGTGGGCAGAGGACATTGCTCCCTATTTAACAGGCGAACCTCAAAAGGCCTATTATGACCTCAGTGAGCAAGAGGTCAAGGACTATCCTCGGCTAAGAGCAGAGATACTTGCCCGACTAGGAGTTACTGCTGCTGTCCGTGCCCGGAGGGTACGCAACTGGAGCTACAGTCTGGACAAGTCAGCGAGGTCCCAGATGTATGACCTGATTCATCTGGCAAGAAAGTGGTTGGAGCCAGACACCTCTACTCCTGCCCAGATCCTAGAGAGGGTCGTGATGGATCGCTACCTCCGAGCACTTCCTGCTGATCTACAACGCTGGGTGGGACAAGGTGACCCTAGGAGTGCTGACGAACTTGTCAACCTTGTCGAGAGGTTCCAGGCGACCGAGGACTACATCCGTGATGTTCCTGCAGCACCTTCACCTCCCCGGAGTGCCAGACCTGTGCCTTCAGCTGGTAAGAGACTTCCATCTATTGGGGGAGTGTGGAGGGGTGCTGATAGAGGGAAGAGCGCTCAGGTGGTGTCTAAAGGGCAAAAGACTGGTGATGGTCCCCGGTGGCTAAGTGGCCCTAAAAAGGACTCCCTGCCAAGGAGACCAGGCCCTATCCAGTGCTGGAGATGCCATGAGACGGGACATGTGTCTGCCCATTGCCCTCTTACCTATGAGCCCATGGAGTGTGACGCTAGCCGGCGTCAGTCGCTATTTGCGGAACCGTCTTTTGTTGCAGTCACTGGACTAGAGACTAAACCGCAAGTCTGCAACATTACGGTCAATGACTTCCCTGTTAAGGCGTTGCTGGACTCAGGAAGCCTTGTCACCTTGGTGCATGCCAGCCTGGTGACTGGGGACTTTGTGCCAGAAAGACATATGAGCGTGGTGTGCATACATGGCGATACAAAGGTTTACCCTATAGTACTGGCTAATGTCGGGACTGAACTAGGCGCTGTACAGTATGAAGTGGGTGTGGTTAAAAACCTTATGCATAATGTGATATTGGGGCGGGATTTTCCATTGTTCTTGGCTATATGGGGAAAACAACAATCCCCTGAAAGAAGTGAGGAGACCCCTAAGTCTATTGCATTACCCACGGTAAATGATAAAAATGTACAGAATGAGAATGATGCTTTTCCTTTGCAGGTCCTGGCTGGTGAGGAAGAGGCTCCTCCCACTGACCAGAATGTTCCAGATAATTTTGGTACTGCACAATTACAGGACCCCACTCTCAAAAATGCGAGAGAACAGGTTGCGGTTGTGAATGGGGTACCTCAGGAACCGGAAGCTGAGAAAAAGTTTCCACATTTTTCTATGACTAATGATCTCTACTATAGAGTCACTAAAATTAATGACGAGGTTGTGGAACAGCTTCTGGTGCCTAAGTCGTACCGGCGTCAGGTACTCGACATGGCCCATAATCATGTCCTTGGGGGCCACTTGGGGATGGATAAAACGCAGGAGAGAGTCCTCCAGAGGTTTTATTGGCCTGCGATTTATGCTGACATAAAAAAATACTGTGAGTCGTTCCCCACATGTCAGCTTAGCGCCCCAGTGTCGCATTTCCGCAGTCCTTTGGTTTCGCTCCCCATCATAGAGGTACCTTTTGACCAGATCGCAATGGACTTGGTGGGTCCCATTGTAAAGTCGGATAGGGGTCACCAGTACATTCTAGTTGTGTTAGACTACGCGACCCGCTATCCTGAGGCTGTACCCCTAAGAAACACTGCATCTATAACAATTGCACGGGAATTGTTTTATATGTTTTCCAGGGTGGGGATCCCCAAGGAGATCCTGACTGACCAAGGTACACCATTCATGTCGAAAGTGATGAAAGAGCTATGCAAACTGTTTAAAATCTCACACATACGTACCTCTGTGTATCACCCACAGACAGACGGGTTAGTGGAGAGGTTTAACAAAACACTAAAACACATGTTGAAGAAAGTGGTGGAAAAAGATGGTCGTGATTGGGATCACTTACTAACCTACCTGATGTTTGCTATTAGGGAAGTGCCCCAAGCGTCCACAGGGTTCTCTCCCTTCGAATTGGTCTATGGTCGTCACCCTAGGGGTTTATTGGATATAGCGAAAGAGACATGGGAAAGTGAGTCCACCCCATACAAGAGTGTTATAGAGCATGTAGCACAAATGCAGACCGTATAGCCACTGTAATGCCCCTAGTAAGGGAACACCTCCAGAGGGCGCAAGAGGGCCAAAGCAGAATTTACAATCGTTCTGCAAGAATCAGGTCATTTAGCCCAGGTGACCGGGTACTCAAACTTGTTCCCACGGTAGAAAGCAAATTCTTAGCAAAATGGCAGGGTCCCTATGAAATTGTAGAGAAGGTCAGTGAGGTCAACTACAAGGTACACCAACCAAGTAGAAGGAAGCCTTTTCAAGTTTATCACATAAACTTGATCAAGCCCTGGTTCTGTAATGACTTTAGAAAGTTAAATGAGATCTCCAAGTTCGATGCCTACCCCATGCCCAGGGTAGATGAGTTAATAGAAAGGATGGGTAATTGTAACGCCTGGAGTAGTGGATCCACTGGACCGTCACCAGCGATGGCACTAACCTCACCAGGGAGCGGAGTCTAAGGGGCCGCTGGTTTTCACCAGAGCCCGCCGCAAGGCGGGATGGACTTGCTGCGGCAGGCGACCCCCAGGTCGCTACCCCTGGCTTGGTTGCTGGTGATGGCAGGCGAGGCGTGGCAGGAGCAGTAGGCAGGAGATGGTAGTGGCAGAGGTCTGTAGTAGTGACCGCAGGAGACAGGCTGAAGACAGGAGCAATAGAGTAACGGGGAAGCAGGAACCAGGAACAAGGACTAGGGACCAGGTAGTGGACAGGAATCAGGAACAAGGACTAGGGACCAGGTAGCGGACAGGAATCAGAAACAACAGGGAGCTGGGCCAAACGCTATGGGAAGCATGTAGAGGCTCCAACACCTGTAGTGGGGCAGGGCTGGAATTTATAGGGAGTGATTGTGCACATGGACCAATTAGGAGAGCACTGCCCCTTTAAATCTGAGACAGCCGGCGCGCGCGCGCCCTAGGAGGCGGGGACGCGCGCGCCGGCCGGCACAGCGACGGACAGGAGCATGGAGAGGTAAGGCGCCCCCCGGGGCCGAAGTGACAGCAGCGCCGGGTCCCTGCCTACGGACACCGGCTGCTGCATGGGGCCGTGGGGAGTCGCGGCGGCGGCCCGGAGCACGGGACGCCGCTGCGGCCGTGACAGTACCCCCCCCCCTTTGGCCTCCCCCTCTTTCTGGCCTGTAGGAACCTCTTGATGAGGTCTTGGTCCAGGATGTTAGCCTCGGGTTCCCAGGACCTCTCCTCAGGACCAAATCCTTTCCAGTCCACTAGGAAGGATCGTCTCCCTCTGACAGTTTTCATAGCCAGAATGTCTTTGACAATGTAAACGTCATCAGAGACGGCTTGTGGAGCAGAGAGCGAAGCCTTATCGGAGAACCGGTTGAGGACCACTGGCTTTAAGAGGGAGACATGGAAGGCGTTTGGAATCCGCATCGTAGGGGGTAGGCGGAGTTTGTAGGTGACAGGGTTGAGGCGTTTTAGCACCGAGAAAGGACCGAGGAATCGAGGACCCAACTTGTAGCTGGGAATCTTGAGTCGGACATATTTGGCCGAGAGCCTGACTTTGTCACCAGGGAGAAAATTCATAGCGGGTCTTCTTCTCTTATCCGCCTGGTCCTTCATGCGGACAGATGCCTTGAGCAGAGATTGTCGAGTCTGTTCCCAGATTGACTGCAGGTCAGATAACAACTCCTCCACGGCTGGGACCTCAGAGGATGGAGAGAGAGGCAGAGGAGGGCGAGGGTGACGTCCATAGACCACATAGAAGGGTGACTTGCCTGTGGAGCTCGAGTCCAGATGATTGTAGGAAAACTCTGCCCAAGGAAGCAGACTGGACCAGTTGTCCTGGCGAGCGGAGACGAAATGTCGAAGATAATTGCCAAGGACCTGATTGACCCTCTCCACTTGCCCATTGGTCTGGGGATGATAGGCCGAAGAGAAGTCCAGCTTCACTTGGAGTTGAGAGCAGAGAGCACGCCAGAATCTGGAGACAAATTGTGAGCCTCTGTCAGAGACTATATGAAGAGGAAGACCATGGAGGCGGAAGATATGCTGAAAGAACAGCTGGGCCAGGCGAGGGGCTGATGGTAATCCAGGAAGAGCCACGAAGTGGGACATCTTGGAGAAGCGGTCCGTGACAACCCAGATGACTGTGTTACCCGCAGATGGAGGTAAGTCTGTGACAAAGTCCATGCCTATATGACACCAGGGGCGGTCTGGAACTGGCAAGGGCTGAAGTAGGCCGGCAGGTCTTTGATGAGAGGACTTGTTTCTGGCACAGATGGTACAGGACGCCACAAAGTCTTTGACATCCTGGAGTAGGCTAGGCCACCAGTAGTGTCGGGAGATCAGTTGCCCGGTCTTTAGAACTCCCGGATGCCCGGTCACCATAGAGGAATGACCCCATTTCAAGATGCGTTTACGGAGTGCGGGGCGCACATAAGTCTTACCGGGAGGCAACTGCTGCAGAGTAGAAGTGGCAACTGGTACTAGGCGATCGGGAGGTATTATGTGTCGAGGAGATTCCTCTTGCCCCATAACATCGGATGCTCGGGATAACGCATCGGCCTTGATATTCTTCTCGGCTGGACGGAAATGAATGGTGAAGTTGAACCGAGAGAAGAAGAGGGACCACCTGGCCTGCCGGGGATTGAGGCGTTGAGCCGATTGGAGGTAGAGGAGGTTCTTGTGGTCCGTGTAGATGTTAACGGGATGTTTAGCCCCCTCTAGGAGATGACGCCACTCCTCCAGTGCCAGCTTAATAGCCAGGAGTTCCCGATCTCCTATAGTATAGTTCCTCTCGGCAGGGGAAAAAGTCTTAGAAAAGAACCCGCAGGTTCTGGTCTTGCCTGATGTGTCCCTTTGCGAGAGGACTGCTCCGGCGCCCACAGAGGAAGCATCAACTTCAAGAGAAAACGGCTTGGAGATATCCGGGCGAACTAGAGCAGGAGCGGAGGCAAAGGCAGACTTTAGGCTATTGAAGGCATGTTCGGCCTCGGGAGGCCAGCGTCTAGGATCCGCCTTCTTCTTTGTGAGAGCCACTATGGGTGCAACCAGGGTAGAGAAGTGAGGGATGAATTGCCGATAGTAGTTGGCAAATCCAAGGAATCGTTGGATAGCTCTAAGTCCCTCAGGACGAGGCCACTGGAGAACAGCTGAGAGCTTGGCAGGATCCATCTGTAGGCCCTGGTCGGAGACAATGTATCCAAGAAACGGCAGGCTGCGCTGATGGAAAACGCACTTCTCCAGCTTGGCATACAAACGGTTGGCCCGTAGTCTCCGTAGAACCTGTCGTACATGGGACACGTGGGTCTGCTGGTCGTGGGAGAAGACCAGGATGTCGTCAAGATAGACAATGACGCAGACATAGAGGAGATCGCGGAATAAATCATTCACGAATTCCTGGAAGACCGCTGGGGCGTTGCATAGGCCGAATGGCATGACCAGATATTCGTAGTGCCCATCTCTGGTGTTGAAAGCGGTCTTCCATTCGTCTCCTTCACGAATACGGATCAGGTTATACGCTCCCCTGAGATCCAACTTTGAGAAGATCCTAGCTCCACGGAGACGGTCGAATAGTTCTGGGATTAGCGGAAGAGGATAGCGGTTCTTGACAGTCACCTTATTTAAGCCCCGGTAGTCTATGCATGGGCGGAGGGAACCGTCCTTCTTCTGCACAAAGAAAAATCCAGCGCCAGCGGGAGACGTGGATTTACGGATGAAGCCCTTCTGTAAGTTCTCCCGGATGTAGGAGGACATGGCTTCCGTCTCGGGCACAGAGAGAGGGTATACTCGACCACGTGGGGGAGAAGTTCCAGGAAGAAGGTCTATAGGGCAATCATAGGACCGATGAGGTGGTAGAGAGTCTGCCTCCTTGGCCGAGAAGACATCAATAAAGTCTTGGTATTCGTGCGGTAGACCAGACAAAGGCTTGGCATTAGCAGGTGACCTCGTAGAGCACTTGGGTTGAGGAGGTCTCAGACACCTATTTGGACAGTCCTGGCCCCAGCTGAGAACCTCCCCAGTTCTCCAGTCCAGCTTAGGGGTATGTAATTGCAGCCAAGGAAGACCCAGCAAGATGGCGGAAGAGGAATGGCGCAAGACGTAGAAGGAGATCCTCTCCTGATGTAAGGCGCCCACCTGGAGGACTAGGGGTTCAGTCTGGCAGTGCACAGCTTCGGTAAGAATCTCGCCCGTGATCGAAGAGATAGACCGGGGTTGGGCTAGCTGTATCACGGGTAGCCGCCATCTTTGGACCAACGAAGCAGAAATGAAACTGCCAGCAGCGCCAGAGTCGATGAGGGCAGTAGTCTGGAGAACTTGCCCTGAGGGTGTCTGGATGGAGACTGGCATAGTCAATCTTGGAGAGGTGGCATTCACACCTAGGGAGACCTCTCCCACTGGACCTAGGTGCGAGCGTTTCCCGGACGCTGAGGACGTTGGGGACATCTCTGCCGAAAGTGATCAGCGCCACCGCAGTATAGGCAGAGATTCAGCTCTAGTCGACGGGCCCTTTCTTCAGTCGTCAAGCGAGCTCGATCCACCTGCATAGGAACTTCTGGAGACGACTGGGGCATAGGAGCAACGGGATTTTGGAATACCGGTGCCAACCGAGGATGGCGACGGGGCAGACTCAGACGCCGTTCTTGTCGGACCTCCTCCTCTCTCTCGGAAAACCTGGTGTCGACTCTGGTAGCCAGTAGAATGAGTTCGTTCAAGGAGGTAGGAAGGTCTCGGGCAGCGAGCACATCCTTCACTCGAGTGGAAAGGCCCTTCTTGAAGGTGGCTAATAGGGCGGCCTCGTTCCAGTCCAATTCAGCTGCCAGGGTGCGGAACTGGATGGCATAGTCACCAACAGAGGAGCTCCCTTGAGAGAGGTTGAGGAGAGCTGTCTCAGCTGAAGTAGCACGGGCAGGTTCCTCAAAGACGGAGCGAAACTCGGCCAGGAAGGTTCGGAGATTGGCAGCAACAGGGTCATCTCGGTCCCACAGCGGCGTGGCCCAGGCCAGAGCTCTACCCTCCAATAGGCTGATGATGAAAGCCACTTTAGAGCGCTCGGTGGGAAACTGACTACTTAAAAGTTCAATATGCATGGTGCACTGAGCCAGGAATCCCCTGCACAACTTGGGATCGCCTCCATATTTAGTCGGGAGGGCCAGTCGAAGTCTCGAGGTGGCTGCTGGTGGTGGTGAGCGCTGGGCTGTAGCATGCTGCTGTAGGGCGGCAGTCAATTGCTGGATTTGCTGCGACTGTTGCTGGATTTGTTGAGCCTGTTGCGCGACCACTCTGGCGACGTCACGGAGATCAGGCACCTCGCCGGGATCCATGGTTGGAGCCTACTGTAACGCCTGGAGTAGTGGATCCACTGGACCGTCACCAGCGATGGCACTAACCTCACCAGGGAGCGGAGTCTAAGGGGCCGCTGGTTTTCACCAGAGCCCGCCGCAAGGCGGGATGGACTTGCTGCGGCAGGCGACCCCCAGGTCGCTACCCCTGGCTTGGTTGCTGGTGATGGCAGGCGAGGCGTGGCAGGAGCAGTAGGCAGGAGATGGTAGTGGCAGAGGTCTGTAGTAGTGACCGCAGGAGACAGGCTGAAGACAGGAGCAATAGAGTAACGGGGAAGCAGGAACCAGGAACAAGGACTAGGGACCAGGTAGTGGACAGGAATCAGGAACAAGGACTAGGGACCAGGTAGCGGACAGGAATCAGGAACAACAGGGAGCTGGGCCAAACGCTATGGGAAGCATGTAGAGGCTCCAACACCTGTAGTGGGGCAGGGCTGGAATTTATAGGGAGTGATTGTGCACATGGACCAATTAGGAGAGCACTGCCCCTTTAAATCTGAGACAGCCGGCGCGCGCGCGCCCTAGGAGGCGGGGACGCGCGCGCCGGCCGGCACAGCGACGGACAGGAGCGTGGAGAGGTAAGGCGCCCCCCGGGGCCGAAGTGACAGCAGCGCCGGGTCCCTGCCTACGGACACCGGCTGCTGCATGGGGCAGTGGGGAGTCGCGGCGGCGGCCCGGAGCACGGGACGCCGCTGCGGCCGTGACAGTAATGCCAGGTACATAACTACCCTCGATCTCACTAAGGGCTACTGGCAGATCCCACTCACTCCTGAGGCTAGAGAGAAGACTGCATTCTCCACCCCTGATGGGCTCTTCCAATACGTAGTGATGCCATTCGGGTTACATGGAGCCCCTGCCACTTTTCAGAGGTTGATGGACTTGATTCTGCGACCACATCGTGATTACTCCGCTGCCTACCTCGATGATGTGGTCATTTTTAGCCCGGATTGGGAAAGTCACCTCTGTAAAGTACAGGCTGTGTTAGATGCCATAAGCAATGCGGGGTTAACCATCAATGCAGAGAAGTGTGCATTAGCCTTAGAGGAGGCCAAATACCTGGGCTACATTATTGGGAGGGGGTTAGTGAAACCACAACTAAATAAAATTGAGGCAATACAGAATTGGCCTCAACCCCTCACAAAGAAACAGGTCAGAGCTTTCCTGTGTATTACGGGCTATTACCGAAGGTTTGTGCCGAATTTGGGCACAAAGGGTGCGAAGTCCGCAATGGTGACATGGACTCCAGAGGCCGAGAAGGCTTTTCAAAGCCTTAACTCTGCCTTGTGCCAACAGCCTGTGCTAGTTACCCCAGACTTTAGGTGAGAGTTTCTAGTACAGACAGATGCCTCCAACACAGGGTTAGGTGCCGTCCTCTCACAGGTCGTGAATGGCGAGGAGCACCCGGTGATGTACTTGAGTAGGAAGCTATCCCCGGCCGAGAAAAACTACGCCATTATTGAGCGAGAATATCTGGCAGTGAAGTGGGCCCTAGAGTCCCTGAGGTACTACTTGCTAGGCAGAAAGTTCAGGTTAGTGACAGACCATGCCCCCCTAACGTGGATGAAGCTTAATAAGGAGAGAAATGCAAGGGTGACTAGATGGTTTCTGTCCCTACAAAACTTTAATTTCAGTGTGGAACACCGGCCAGGAAAATTACAGGCAAATGCTGACGCCCTATCAAGGGTACACTGTCTGTGGGGACAAAATGCTCAGCCCTCCGGTCTGAAAAAAGAGGGGGGGGGATATGTGGACATGTCACTGGTAAAGTGTTCGAGGGGAGATACATCTCACCTAGGTTACTGCTTAGGCTAGGTTCACACTGCGTTTTCAGCATCCGTTTAACGCATCCGTTTTTTGCAAAAACGCATGAAAAACGGATTGCAAAAAACGGATTCATTTGTGTGCATCCGTTTTTCCATTGACTTCCATTATAAAAAAAAAACGGATCCGTTTTTTTTGACGGACCAAAACGGACAAAAAAACGTTGCTGACCCTATTTTTCTGGACGTTAAAAAAAACGGATCCGTTAAACGGATGCTGAAAACGCAGTGTGAACCTAGCCTTAGTGTGAGATGGTAAATCTGGGAGAGATCTGTTACTCAGCAGTATTATGCTGCTGAGGTGTTATTTATTGTTACCGCGCCTGGACTTACTGGAATGGCGGGTAGGTTGGTAGTGGGACTTGCCATTCCCTCCCCCCGATCCAGTTCAGGTTTTGGGATCAGGTGAGATCTCACCCTAATCAGCCTCAGAAGGTAAAAGCCCTGCAGAGGGTACAGGTCCTTGCTCTCAGCCAGGAGTGAACAGCCTGCATGCTCTGTTTGCTGGGAGCAGGGGATACCACCGCTGCTGGGGCTTATTCATACCCTGCGATACTGTTTATCGAAGTGACAGATAGGTGATCTGTTTTGTTAGTAAGTGCCCAGACGGGCAGGACCTTTTGTTTTGTTTTGTTCTTCAAAGCATGGTTTTGCTATATTTCTGTTATGATGGACTGTTTATGCTGCAAATAAACACCAAGCTGTTTTTATAAGTCCAAGTCTGCTGTGAACTGTGTCCAAACACACCATCCCCCGGGAAGATCCCTACAATATATATAAACACACATATACACAAATATAGCTTTTACCTGGGAACAAAGATTAGTATTAATAATGTACTATTAATAATGTAAAGATTAATAATGTACTATACTTATCTTTCCAAAGATATCTATGCTGGTAAAATCAACCTGCAAAATAAAACTGCAAATTGACAGAAACACATAAATGCAGACAGAAAGCATCATAGGAAATTCATACAGGTTGTAAGAAAATGAAATTAAAAAGTCCACATTGCCAGGAGTAGGATTTACAGTTTGCCAGCGCTGCTTCTAATGTGCCTTGCCAAATTAGTAGGGGATAATGTTTATGGCCTGCAAATAGATGTGTTTCTTGTCCATACATTATTATGCTTTTTTATTCCAGAGTGTTAATTTAGGAAGCTGCTTTTTAATAAGGATTTTATTTTTTTTTCTTCCTGCTGCAAAGTGCACTACGTATGTGTTATTTAAGACAGGTTACAGTGGGGGAACTTACGGCTCATGTTCCCAAGATTGGAAGCAGTTAGATAATTTATGTGGTTTCCTTTCGTACCCAAAGAAGGACGGAGGTTGTGAAACTGAGATGCCAGCAGGAATTCGTGGTAGTAGTTCCAGTGGAAAATGACCGAAACAATTACATTTGCCTCTATGGTATTAACAAGGTTCAAAGGAACTGCTAAAGCTACATGTATTATACATGTTCTACCTTGATAAACAAGTATTAGAACAAATAGTATATATGAAGAAGGCAATGGTATTTTATTTGCATAGGTTTCATTATTCGGACATGGTATGTTGCACAATATGTGTTTATACCTCTATTAGAGATTAATCTAATTGTTAGCCACTTCAATACTGGTGGCTGAAGAAGTTGGATGCAGCCCTAGGGAGTCCTGAAAAACATGGATACAGCCTATGGCCTATGGCTGTATTCATATTTTCTAGACAGCCCTTAAAGCTGCATCCAACTTCTTCAGCCACCGGTATTCCTATGCCGAACGATCGGCATGCTCGAGTTGCACTCATCTCCAATCTCTATGTTACATGGTAGCATCCAAACTAAAGTGCTAACCAAAGTAAATATGTTGATGCAAAAATAAAACCCTATCTTCCAAAGAAAAAAAATTATTTATACCTGAAATAAATACATTTGTTACAATTTAACTGATATGCCAATTTTATCCCCCCCCATTGTTGTCAGCTTGTTATCTAGGTTACCGACCACCACATGTAGGTGTAGTGTAGATTTATAGAGATATTAGTCAGCTCCCATCCAGATATCTTTCCATGTAAAAAGGTGTTGAAGGACAGCATCTTCTCATAACAAAATCACCTTATTATGCCATATTGCCATATCAAGTATAGTCACTGAAAGGAGTACTGTTTAAAAAATTGGACTTAAAGAGGACCTGTCATCCGGGATACGGTGGCGGAGCCTGGCATACTTAACCCTCCCTAAAAGTCCCGCTCTTGGACCTGTTTCGTGGGTGGAGAAATCATGGCCCGAAGCAGTAGAGATGAGTCTGACATCCATAGAAAATGACTGGCACAGCTGTGCATATCACATGACTGGTCACATACACATACATAATTTTCAGTTTCTATGCGCTCCAGTGCGGCGTGCGTTCCGGCAGCCATCTGGACTCTCAACAGGTATCCACTATTAGGGAATTATGTTTTGATATATATATGACCAGCATCATAATAAACATATACTGAGATTTAGATGTTTATACACCAAGTTTGGTCTGCTCGTTATTGTACTTATATTGGTATATCATTTGTGCATATCCATTGTGATTTGGCTATTGCTTTATTGTTTTCCTTTTTTTGTATGTCATTTGCATAAAATATAACATACTATAATTAGCTTTTTTTTGCATATTTGATAGTGCTTTTCAGTTCTTATTGTGTATATGTGTGGTCCCAATAATTGTGGGAATGCACCTGGGTTCATTGAGACTACATATTAAATGCTTTAACTGTTTCTTGATGTTCTGGATTTGTTTTTATTAATAAAGGTGTAGTTTATCTTTTGAATAATTCTGGATGTGAGTGTGCATTATATTTTGTGACATAGTCGCTTTTCTCTTTGTGGATATTCTTGATCCGACATGCAAGATCTTATATCCTGAATATATTAGACTTTTTATCTAAAGTCAATGGTTATGGTTATAGAAATTATTTTATTCTATTGACCTTAATAGTGTCTATACATCAATTAAACATACCAAAGGCATACAAGCCACAAGGTCCTCTTGTCCACACACTACTAATTTTATAAAACTCAATGAGAATTCTGTTCATCATTGCTACAAATCATCTTGGAGGAAAATTACTTTTTATTTGGAAAAAAAATGTATGTACAAAAGTGATGTACCGCAATGGGGTCCAATGTTGCCCCCACACCCCTCATGAAAATGCTTATATGATGACATTTGAAGAAGAGCAGTAATAGTAAAGAATCGGGTAATAGAACAGAGTGGTAAGTATACTCCCTAACCTAAACCTCCGGGGCCAGACTGTCACTTTCAGATTAATCAGGTGCTCTTCGCTCTGCCGAGCAGGGGGCACCTAGTTAAATACTCGTCTCCCATTGTTTTCAATGGGGCTGGTTACTCAATAAATACTGGACTTGAGTAACAAGAGCTCAAGCATCCTCTAATCCCCAGGTTCAAGCCTGTAATGGTATAGAGCAGGGGGAAGCCACATCATGGATATTGATTTCATATACATTCTTATTGATCCTTTATTTTATAGATATATTTTCCATTTAGATTTATTGAAATATAGATTAGCCCTATTAAATATGGACAATATTTTGCTGCTTCCTATATTTGGACAGCTTGAAAGCAAAATTGGTTTTAGTAGTCTGTCTCACGTTTTTAAAATAGAAGATATTACGGTTTCTGGTGACTCACACACTAAGCTTTTACATGGTGTTTTTTATGACATGGCCATTTTTGTGACTAAGATTTCTTTCCTTTCTGTTTCTAAGTTTATGGTCACAGCTGCAACAGTTAAATACACGTTTATAGTATAACAGCCTCTGATAAGTCCATACACACACACACAAGTTTGAATGATATCCATTCGACAGACGTGGAAAAGTTTTTTCAGGAGGTGTGCTTATAAAATTGCAGTAAATGTACCAGCTGTACTCATAAACATACATTAGAGGCCTCAGCTCAGCTAAAGTCTTTCATAATAAATCCATAGTTAGTCCATATATATTCTTTCATGTATTATTTGCACTGGATCTTTGCGTAAATTATTGACAATTGAATTTATGAGATCCCCCGAAAAAAATTGTAAATTGTAAAACAAGAAAATCATGAGGCAACTGAGACATAGGGGCACTTTAATTAGGAACTTTTACAGTAATTTAGCTACAGGGTACTCTATATAGTGACATGTCCTGCCTTTGGGATACCTGAGAAAATTGCTGCTATAAAGTTTGGAATCTAGTCTACAAATATCTGTTCAACATTATCCTACATTGCCAGTTTAAAGTGAATCTGTCACCTGCAATTCAAGTATATGTTTAACCCCCTAGCGTCCCATGATGTGCCTGGTATGTCATGGTGGCGCAAGGGGAGTTCATCTATCTGCAGTCGGGGAGCGCCTTTATTAGCCGACGCGGGTCCCGTTGCCGCGTCGGCTAATTAATCATTTAAATGCAGTTGCATTTAAAGAGAACCAATCACGGAAGATTTTTTTTTTTTTTTATTCCTTAATTCTATTTAAATTACTTTTTTAATAATATTTGTAAATAGAATTAAGGAATTTTCTGTCCGCGTTTTTAATTTATTCATGTCTCTCTTCACTGTCACGCGCCGGCTCTTTTCAAAAGAGCCGGCGCGTGACAGGAAGCTCCCGGCATGCAGAGCGGCAGGAAGAGCTCCCATGAGCCTTTGCCCGCCGCTCTGTAAATACACAGCGATCTCGCGCTATACAGCGCGAGATCGCTGTGTATATCTGTCCTAATTAAACCTATTAGTTTTCTCATGAAGATACAGACTGCATTTGCAGTCTGTATCTTATACTTTACCTAATCCTATGTAGCAGTGTAGTAAGCCGGGCGCCATCTTGATGACTGGAACGCACCGCTGGAACGCAAATGACGTCATCAAGATGGCGCCCGGCATTACTGCACCGCTACATAGGAGTAGGTAAAGTATAAGATACAGACTGCAAAGGCAGTCTGTATCTCCATAAAGTCTACTTATAAAGATACAGACTGCCTTTGCAGTCTGTATCTTATACTTTACCTACTCCTTTGTAGCGGTGCAGTAATGCCGGGCGCCATCTTGATGACGTCATTTGCGTTCCAGCGGTGCGTTCCAGTCATCAAGATGGCGCCCGGCTCACTACACTGCTACATAGGATTAGGTAAAGTATAAGATACAGACTGCACAGGCAGTCTGTATCTTTATAAGTAGACCTTATGGAGATACAGACTGCCTTTGCAGTCTGTATCTTATACTTTACCTAATCCTGTATAGCGGTGCAGTATTCCCGGGCACCGCCATCTTGATGACGTCATTTGCGTTCCAGCGGTGCGTTCCAGTCATCAAGATGGCGCCCGGCTCACTACACTGCTACATAGGATTAGGTAAAGTATAAGATACAGACTGCACAGGCAGTCTGTATCTTTATAAGTAGACCTTATGGAGATACAGACTGCCTTTGCAGTCTGTATCTTATACTTTACCTAATCCTGTATAGCGGTGCAGTATTCCCGGGCACCGCCATCTTCATGACGTCAGTTGCGTTCCACTGCTGGAACGCACCGCTGGAACGCAAGTGACGTCATCAAGATGGCGGCGCCCAGCAATACTTTTACTACTATACAGGATTGGGTACAGTATAAGATACAGACTGTAAATGCAGTCTGTATCTTCAGGAATAGACTTAGGGAGAGAGAAACTTTTATTATAGGGACAGTTAATTTTAGGTGATTGGTTCTCTTTAAGTGCTCTTCTCCAGGTGTCCCTGGTGTCTAGTGGGACGGATCACCCCCCGATGCGATTGCGGAAGGAGATTCGTTCTTCTGGCTGGGCCGGCCTCAGCATCACAATGACGCTGATCCCAGCTTGGCAATACATTGCTGTGATCTGCAGCAGGCCAGAGCAATGTATCACAGATCTAATGGATCATTGCTGTGTATATGCACAGCATTGATCTCTATGAAAGATCAATGCTGTGTATATATAAGTCCACCGGGGGGACTTCTAGTTAAAAAAAAAAAAGTCAAAATGTTTTTTATTAATAAAAATTCCCCTTCCCTAATAAAAGTCCAAATGACCCCCCTTTTCCCATTTTATAAATAAATAAACAAACAAATAAACAAACATAATTGGGATCACTGCGTGTGTAATTGTCCAAACTATTAATTTATTACATTCCAGATCTCACACAGTAAATAGTGTAAGTGCAAAAAAATTCCAAAGTCCAAAAATGTGTATTTTTGGTGGCATCAAATCCACAAAAAATTTAATAAAAAGCGATCAAAAAGTCGTATATATGCAAACAAGGTATCAATAGAAAGTAGAGATCTTGGCGCAAAAAATGACACCTCACACAGCCCCATAAACAAAAAATAAAAGCGTTATAAGGATGGGAATAAAGCAAGGTTTTAATTTTTTAAATGCCGTCAGATAAAATAAGTCACACAAGTTACATATCATTGTAATTGTACTGATGTGAGGAACATAGATAACATGTCAGTTTTGCCATAGGGCGAACAGCGTAAACACGAAACTCCCTGAAATGAAAACAAATTCCTTTTTTTTTCCAATTTGACAGCGCAAATTTTTTTTTCCCGGTTTCACAGCATATTTTATGGGAAAATAAAGTCTGTCATTGCAAAGTACAATTGGTGTTGCAAAAAATAAGGGCTCATATGGGTCTCTAGGTGAAAAAATGCTAGCGCTATGGCCTTTTAAACATAAAGTGAAAAAGCAAAAGTGCAAAAATGAAAATTGGCTTTGACCTTAAGGGGTTAAAGAAGAATTCCAAGCAGGGAAAGTTTTTTCAAGCTTGCCGGGGAGGGGGTGAAAAAAACAACATGCACTTACCTCTCCGGCCCCAGCACTGGTGTCTGCCTGTCCTCCACTCCAGTCCCTGGCAGCTTCTAGGTCTAAGTGGGGACCTGGGGCACGATGTGTTAGGCCAGAATACCACGATGTGTTAGGCCAGGGATAATCGTCTTTACGACATTCAACCTGTAGTAAAACTGAAATTTTATCTATGTTCCTCAAGTCAGTACAATTACAACAATGGGCAACTTATATATACACTGCTCAAAAGTAAATCTGTAAAATCAAACTGTCCACCTAGGAAGCAACACTGATTGACAATCAATTTCACATGCTGTTCTGCAAATGGAATAGACAATAGTTGGAAATTAATGGCAATTAGCAAGACACACTGAATAAAGGAGGGTTCTGCAGGTGTGGACTTCTCAGTACCTATGCTTTCTGGCTGATGTTTTGGTCACTTTTGAATGTTGGTGGTGCTTTCACAATCATGGTAGCATGAGACGGACTTTACAACCCACACAAGTGGCTCAGGTAGTGCAGCTTCTCCAGGATGGCACATTAACCCCTTAGTGACCGCCGTGCTGCCTTTTCTCGGCGGCCACTAAAGGGCTTTATTCAGATGCGTACAGCTGACCCCCTCCTGTAACTGCCCGTAGCGGAGGATTCTCCGCTCTGTACAGTTTAACCCGTTAAATGCCGCTGTCAAAGCATGACAGCCGCATCTAACGGGTTCCGCTGTGTACCGGATGGCGCCACAGGTCCACTTACGTGATCGGAGGTCCCGCGGCGCCGTCCGGTCCCCCGATGTCTCCATGGTAACTCCGGGGGCCTAATGAAGGCCCCCGGGCTTACCATGGATAAGCCATCCTGCTGACAGGGGTGGCTGTGCTACTGCCTGTCAGCAGAATGGTCACATGACACAATACACTGTACTGCAGAAGCAGTACAGTGTATTGTATAATGTGATCAAAGTCTTACACTAGTGTACAGTAATGTACACTAGTGTAAAAAAGTAAAAAAAGTGCACCAAACACAATCCCCCCAGCCCCCCCTCCCCCATAATAAAAATGCATTACATTCCCCATACATTATAAAACATTACATGAAAGTGATCAAAAACACAAATCATATACATATTTGGTATCGCTACGTCCGTAACGACCCAATCTATAAAACAATATCAATAATTATATCGCACGACACACGCTATAAAAAAATAAATAAAAAAACAGTACCAGAATAGCTGTATTTTATCAATCTGCTTTAGAAAATACATCATAAAAGAGATCAAAAAGTCATATACATAGAAAACTTGGTATCAATAGAAACTACAGATCTTCCCACATAAAATAAGCCCAAAACCAGGTCTGTCATGCAAAAGATAAGAACGCTATGGATCTTGCAATGTGGCGACAGTTTTTGTGGGTTTTGGCTAGGAACATAGTAACATAGTAACATAGTAAATAAGGTTGAAAGAAGACAAGAGTCCATCAGGTTCAACCTAGGGAAACCCTACTGTGTTGATCCAGGGAAGGCAAAAACCCCCACGAGGCAGACGACAACCACCCCGCCGATATGAATTTTTACGGCGATCACTAATGGGCTCTATTCTGCTGCCATCAGCTCTTTATGGCGATGGCGCAGAATAGTGCAGCAGCGCCGGTAAGGCCCACAGCCCCCTCCTCTCAGCTACCGGAGGTCGCTGAGAAGTTGGGGCAGAGTGTGGGCTCAGTCCCGGCCAGTCCCCGCACCGACGATCGCAGTTATTACCAGTATAACGGCGGCCACCGGTAACGGGCACTGCATGCTTTCATCTCCTCCATGTCTCACTCCATCCACTGTCACGTTGCACCACAGACTATCCAGGAGTTGGAGGATGCTTTAGTCCAGGTCTGGGAGAGGATCCCTTAGTAGACCATTTTCCACCTCATTAGGAGCATGCCCAGGTGTAGTAAGGAGGTCATACAGTTATGTGGAGGTCACACACAATACTGAGCCTTATTTTGACTTGTTTTAAAGGGGTTGTCCAGCAAAAATCTTTTTCTTTCAAATCAACTGGTGTCAGAAAGTTATACAGATTTGTAATTTACTTCTATTTAAAAATCTCAAGTCTTCCCATACTTATCAGCTACTGTATGTCCCGCAGGAAATGTTGCTTTATTTTCAGCCTGACACTGTGCTCTCTGCTGAGACAGGAACTGTCCTGAGCAGGAGAGGTTTTCTATGGAAATTAGCATGAAACCTTACTCTGTTCCTATTCACTTGAATGGGAGCTGAGTTGCAGTAAAAGGTTATAACTGCTACACAGAAAACAGGGACAAGCTGTTCAATGTGCAGTGCTGGTGCCAAATGGCTAATCAGCAGGGTGTCGGGTGTTTTCACCCCGTCAATCAATGACTGATGAGCTATACTGTTGATAGCTCATCAGCATGTTGTGCCCGGAAAACTCCTTTCAAGAGCAGGAAAGGTCCTACCTTTAGTGTGCTCCGGCACACCACTACCTCCATCTGCCTGTCTGTGGGGATACTAACACAAGTGAGAGGGGGATGGGAGCATGTTGGCGGCAGTAATCGGTTATTGGACAATGCATGTAGCGCCCACAATATACTCCCGCCCCTCTCTCATCTGTGAATGTATCAGCATGGACGGGCAGATGGAGGAAGTGGAGCGCCGGAGAGAGAACAAGGTAGGAACCTAACATCCCCTACAAAGTTCAACCCTTTAAGGACGGAGCCAGTATTCATTTTTGTGCTTTCGTTTTTTTATCCTTGTGTTTAAAAGGCTAGTGCGCTTGCATATTTTCCCCTACAGACCCTTATGAGCCCTTATTTTTTGCAACACCAATTATACTTTGCAAATGCAGACTTAATTTTTCTATAAAATGTGCTGCAAAACCAGAAAAAATTTAAAAAAAGGCAATTCCTTGTTTTGAGGGGTTTCATGTTTACGCCATTCTCCCTTTGGTAAAACTGTTATCTATGTTTCTCAAGTCAGTACAGTTACAACGATATATGACTTTTATTGTATTTGATGACTTTGAAAAAATTAAAACCTTTTAAAAAAACAAAATGTTTAAATCTGCTCTAATCCACTTTTAATAACACTTTTATTGTTTGGTCTATAGGTCTGTGTGAGATGTCATTTTTTGTGCCACAATCTGTTCTTTCTTTTGGTACCTTTTTTGCATATATGCGACTTTTTGATCACTTTTTATTACATTTTTTCTAGATTTCATGTAAACAAAAACTCTCAATTTCGCACTTTGGCGGGTTTTTGCCCTTACGCCATTTACCAAACAAGATCAAGAATGTGAGAAATTTAATAGTTTGAGCGATTACACACACGGCGATACCAAATATGTTTATTTTTTAGTTATTTATTTATAAAATGGGAAAAGGGGGTTGATTTAAACTTTTATTAGGGGGAGGGTATTTTTTTTTTAATTAATAAAAACACTTTTTTTTTCATACAGCAATTAGAAGTCCCCTGGGGGACTTCTATATACACAGCACTGATCTCCCATTGAGATTAATGCTGTGTATATAATAGAGCACTGATCCATCAGATTGTTGCTCTATTATTCTGGTCAGCAGCAGACCAGATACAGCCTGGCAGGCTCAGTACAAGCAATCTCCCTTCTGCGATCGCATCGGGGGGGGGGGGGGGGGTAGATATCCCACCACTAGACACCAGGGACAGGGGCACAGGTACTATTTAAATGCAGCTGTTAGCTTTGACAGCTGCATTTAAATAGTTAATTAGCCAGGGGGAGCGGCTGTGCTGGCTAATACCCACCGTCCCCAGCTGCACATAGCAACTGAGGACTGCGGGCTGCAGAGAGGGCTCATGTGTCGTTAAGGGGTTAAGTGTATAAAAGCTGATGCTTCTTTTTATACAGAAAAGTGGTTTGTAAGAGAGTTTGGTTTTAAAGAGTTGTGAATCCCTAATACACACTCCCTGATAATCCCACTCATATCCTCATTCTATTAAAATTAAGTTTATGCCTATTTATCTATTAACTGAATTATCAGGCAAAATATAAACCCACATATCTCAGGAACAGGAGCATATCAAGAAACTGCAAAAAGTTTTGAAATCAGGCATCAAAAGCTATTTCATGATGGTAACATTTGTTTTGGGTTAACTAAAGGTCGTCTTTAATGCAGAACATAGTGGGATACATCAACAACAACATCACATTTGCCAAGAATTATTTCCTATTTGGATGTTAATAGATATACATAGATAACACTTGTGCAAAACATTTCTGGTCAACTATTATTATAGCCAAATAGAATTTATAAACTATTATTATAGTCAACTAGAATTGAAACTATTTGAAATATGACTACGATATAAATAAATAACAAACAACCAACCCTTACTTTAATGGAGCTGGAAATATTCACAAAACCAATCTGTCATTATTTCCATTTTTGTCCTTTAATCATTTATTTAGCCACAAAGTAAAGCTTAGACCATTTATTAACCCTTAAGTTAACTTTAATTTAAATTGAACCTGTCACTATTACTGACCTATTAATGTAATCATATTAACCCCTTCACAACCCAGGATGTAACTGTATGTCCTGTGTCGGGTAGGAGAATTCAGAGGGGGCGGGGGGGGGGGGGGAGGGAGAGACCCTGCTTTGAACTGCCGCAATCCCGGCTGCTATTAATAGCCTGGGACTGCAGCAGTTAGCAGGCGTAGTCCAATCGCCATACGCACTAATGAGCCATTTAGATGCAGCTGTCAAAGCTGATAGTTGCGTTTAAATGGCTATTTCTCCCCTTCTGTGGTGGTCGAGAAGGATTAATCGCTTCCCCTCCCCCCCATCACATCGCAGAGAAGTGATCCATTCAACTTACCCGGCCAGGCTTCAGCATTGGAATGATGTTGATCACCGCTTGGTAATTAATAGATCTGGTCTGCAGCAAATCAGAGTAATTAAGCACTGATCTAACGGATCAGTGCTCTATTATATACACAGCATTGATTGGGAGATCAAGGATTTCAAATTACTGTGTAAAAAGAAAATAAAGTTTTTTCATTAAAAAAAATTCTCTCCCGTAATAAAAATTTAAATCACCCCCTTTTTCCCATTTTATAAATAAAAATAAATAATTAAACAAACATATTTGGTATTGCCGCATGCATGATCGCCCAAACTAATAAATTATCTCATTCCTGATCTTGCATGTTAAATGGCATAAGCGCAAAAACCTGCCAAAGTGCAAAATTACAGGTTTTTTTAGTCATATCAAATCCTAAAAAAATTGTAATAAAAAGTGATCAAAAGTCCATAGACCAAAGTATAAAAGCGTTATAAGAATGGTAAAAGAGCAATTTTAAGGAGCATTTAGATTTTTTAAAAGGTTTTAATTTAAGTGCACACACCAGCTCACTCATTAGCCCAAATATGGTTATCTGTTAAAAAAAAAAAAAGCTAATATACAGAAATTTACAAACAATAATGTCCATAGCTCATACCTAAGGACCTATGATAAAATGCAAGGGGTTCATGGTGGGTAAAACACTATTGTTACAGTGAAATACAAGTCCCATATGGGCATCACTTTTTGAGCCTTCTTCATTTGGCCCTGAAAGCTGAGAAGAAGGATGAAAGAAGACATGGACACTGTCAAGTAGAATGAGGAAGGAGGGCATCGAGAATAAGGATGGCACACGGGCTGAGGGGGCACTAAGGTTGAGGTGGAGAATGGAGGAAGACAAAGCTTAGTGTAATGGCCCAGTCCGGTATATATTGTAAGGCGTCTGGAGGTATATTGTTGCCATTTGCAACCCTGGAATGTGTGTATTGGGGCCTATGTGTTTGTGTCTTTCCCTGGCCTCTCTTGTGGTAATGCATTAAATGAGCATTGTATTCTGTCATGTATTTGTTTGATGCTGTTATGTATTGACTAGAGATGAGCGAACGTGCTTGTCCGAGCTTGGTACTCGATCGAGTATTAGGGTACTCGATGGTACTCGTTACTCAGACGAGCATCTCGCAATACTCGAGGAAATCTCATCATCCGTTTCCTGTAAGTTTGCGCGCTTTTTCGCAGCCAATAAACATGCAGGAGACTCTTTGGTACATCCTGCGATGACGTGGGACCCATACATGTCGATAGCAGCGATTGGTTGGCCAGATCAAATGACCCTGCCATATAAAACGCGCAGTCGGCAGTATTCGCTTCAGACGCATGCTGTGAGAGATCAGGGACAGAGCTGCTGCTGGTCAGGGAGAGTGTGAGTGTAGGATTTAGCGTTCCAGTAGGCAGGATATATAATAGCAATATAAACAAACAGCCCTTTTCAGGGCTTAAAAGCTTTTATTAATACTATTACTACAGACTGCTGGCTGGGACTTGCAGGGCTGCTACCGCGATTTAACCAGCACACTGTGGTGACGGCTGCTGGCAGAAAGGGGCATTAGGTGTTGCATACACACCCCTAAGAAGTGCTCAGTGTACTCTTTTTTGATTTTGGGGCTGGTGGTCCTGGTGTACTGCACTGTATAGCTGGGAGTTGTAGTGCATCTTGCATAGAACTTACTTCACTGCTCATATTGTATTGGGGTGACAAAGCGTGTGTACAGTTGTTGCCCATACCAGATAGCACCACCTAAACTAGTGTGTACTGCACTGTATAGCTGGGAGTTGTAGTGCATCCCGCATAGAAATTACTTCACTGCTCATTGTATTGGAGTGACAAAGTGTGTACAGTTGTTGCCCATACCAGATAGCACCATTAAGCCCCCCTAAACTAGTGTGTACTGCACTGTATAGCTGGGAGTTGTAGTGCATCCTGCATAGAACTTACTTTACTGCTCATTGTATTGGGGTGACAAAGTGTGTACAGTTGTTGCCCATACCAGATAGCACCACCTAAACTAGTGTGTATTTCACTGTATAGCTGGGAGTTGTAGTGCATAGAACTTACTTCACTGCTCATTGTATTGGGGTGACAAAGTGTGTACAGTTGTTGCCCATACCAGATAGCACCATCTAAACTTGTGTGTATTGCACTGTATAGCTGGGAGTTGAAGTGCATAGAACTTACTTCACTGCTCATTGTATTGGGGTGACAGAAAGTGTGTACAGTTGTTGCCCATACCAGATAGCACCATCAAGCCCCCCCCCCCCCCCCCTCTTAAACTAGTGTGTACTGCACTGTATAGCTGGGAGTTGTAGTGCATCCAGCATAGAACTTACTTCACTGATCATTGTATTAGGGTGGCAAAGTGTGTACAGTTGTTGCCCATACCAGATAGCACCACCTAAACCAGTGTGTATTGCACTGTATAGCTGGGAGTTGTAGTGCATAGAACTTACTTCACTGCTCATTGTATTGGGGTGACAGAAAGTGTGTACAGTTGTTGCCCATACCAGATAGCACCATCAAGCCCCCCTCCCCCCCTAAACTAGTGTGTACTGCACTGTATAGCTGGGAGTTGTAGTGCATCCAGCATAGAACTTACTTCACTGATCATTGTATTAGGGTGGCAAAGTGTGTACAGTTGTTGCCCATACCAGATAGCATCGTCAAGCCCCCCCCTTAACTAGTGTGTACTGCACTGTATAGCTGGGATTTGTAGTGCATCCTGCATAGAACTTACTTCACTGCTCATTGTATTGGGGTGACAAAATATGTACAGTTGTTGCCCATATCAGATAGCACCGTCAAGCCCCCCCTAAACCAGTGTGTACTGCACTGTATAGCTGGGATATGTAGTGCATCCTGCATAGAACTTACTTCACTGCTCATTGTATTGGGGTGACAAAGTGTGTACAGTTGTTGCCCATACCAGATAGCACCGCCAAGCCCCCCCTAAACTAGTGTGTACTGCACTGTATAGCTGGTATATGTAGTGCATCCTGCATAGAACTTACTTCACTGCTTATTGTATTGGGGTGACAAAGTGTGTACAGTTGTTGCCCATACCAGATAGCACCGTCAAGCCCCCCCTAAAATAGAGTGTACTGCACTGTATAGCTGGGATTTGTAGTGCACCCTGCATAGAACTTACTTCACTGCTCATTGTATTGGGGTGACAAAGTGTGTAAAGTTGTTTCCCATACCAGATAGCACCGTCAAGCCCCCCCTAAAATAGTGTGTACTGCACTGTATAGCTGGGATATGTAGTGCATCCTGCATAGAACTTCACTGCTCATTGTATTGGGGTGACAGAAAGTGTATACAGTTGGTGCCCATACCAGATAGCACCATCAAGCACCCCCTAAACTAGTGTGTACTACACTGTATTGCTGGCATTTGTAGTACATCCTGCATAGAGCTTCACTGATCATTGTAAAGAGGTGACAGAGAGTGTGTATGGTTCCGGCCAATACCAGATTGTACTGTACAGCCCCCCCTAAACTAATGGGTACTACACTGTATTGCTGGGATTTGTAGTACACCTGCATAAAACTTCACTGCTTATTGTAAGGGGGTATCCCAGCGTGTGTCTAGGTCCAGCCACTACCAGATTGTACCATACAGCCCCCCTAAACTAGAGGGTACTACACTGTATTGCTGGGATTTGTAGTACACTACCCCTCAAGTGATGATCCCTTTGCATGAGACAATAGCCAGATCCTCAAGGATCAGAGTCAAATTCAAAATCAAAACAGCGGTGGGGGGAGAGGTGGTGAGTCACATTATGCAGGGAATGCAGTCAAATTGAAAATCTAAAGGGAGGTGGCGGGGGTAGAAGTGAGTAGTTACATTATGCAGGGAATGTTACCCCAACTGCTGCAGTCAAATTGAAAATCGAAAGGGTGGTGGCGGGGGTAGAAGTCAGTAGTTACATTGTGTAGGGAATGTTACCCCAACTGCTACAGTCAAATTGAAAATCGAAAGGGTGCTGGGAGTTGTTGGCTACTTGTTGGCTACGGCTGGGCCTTAACTGGCATCCATGTAGACTACTAGTGTGCCTGCCCTTGCCTCGTTGTTGCTGGGCCTAACTGGCACCCATGTAGACTACTGGTGTGCCTGCCCTTGCCTCGTTGTTGCTGGGCCTTAACTGGCATCCATGTAGACTACTGGTATGCCTGCCCTTGCCTCGTTGTTGCTGGGCCTTAACTGGCACCCATGTAGACTACTGGTGTGCCTGCCCTTGCCTCATTATTGCTGGGCCTTAACTGGCACCCATGTAGACTACTGGTGTGCCTGCCCTTGCCTCATTGTTGCTGGGCCTTAACTGGCATCCATGTAGACTCCTGGTGTGCCTGCCCTTGCCTCGTTGTTGCTGGGCCTTAACTGACACCCATGTAGACTACTGGTGTGCCTGCCCTTGTCTCGTTGTTGCTGGGCCTTAACTGGCACCCATGTAGACTACTGGTTTGCCTGCCCTTGCCTCGTTGTTGCTGGGCCTTAACTGGCACCCATGTAGACTACTGGTGTGCCTGCCCTTGCCTCGTTGTTGCTGGGCCTTAACTAGCATCCATGTAGACTACTGGTGTGCCTGCCCTTGCCTCGTTGTTGCTGGGCCTTAACTGGCATCCATGTAGACTACTGGTTTGCCTGCCCTTGCCTCGTTGTTGCTGGGCCTTAACTGGCATCCATGTAGACTACTGGTTTGCCTGCCCTTGCCTCGTTGTTGCTGGGCCTTAACTGGCACCCATGTAGACTACTGGTGTGCCTGCCCTTGCCGGTAATGGCCACTTTATGTTTTTTTATTTTCTAACCTTCAATTTAAATTTTAAAATCAAATCGACTTCAATTCAAGTGCAATTTTCACTGTTCAAAGGAACAGACAGTGATAATGGTGGATCCTAATTTAGCATCCTTGTGTTATCCATTTCAAACCATATGATCTGTGGATGTCAACTTGCGGGGGGTTCTCTGCCATCCTTTCATTTTTTAGCTCAGGGCCTCTTAAGAAGACTGTATTGTTATTCTTCGTCTCTACCTCCAAAGAGATGCCTATCACGCACAACTGCATGAGGGTGTGAGGCTTAATCTAGCCATTATCCAGCTATTTTAGTTTTAGGCGCAGCACTGCCGTGGGTAAGCGCCAGCAGGCGGTGCTCAAACTGCTGAACAGCACCTTCTACCTTCCTTGGATGTTTTAGCCGTTTTGAAGGCAGGATCGACCAGGCCTTTTACCAGTAGCTTCTTTCCTTCCTTGGATGTTGTAGTAGCCTTTTTGAAGGCAGGATTGACTAGGTCTTTTTAATACACAGGCTACCTCACTTGCCGTCTCTTAGAGACTCTTTAAAGGATTGAAAGTGTATTTGATCAAATTCCGTGGCCTCTTAAGCAGACTGTATTGTTCTCTGTGTCCTCACTGCCATGCTCTGACGTCACACTACGTCTGAGGAGGAGCGGGACTGGTTGCCGGGGGCCCGCCGATCGCGCCCCTGCCAACCAGCCAGCTGTTTTATTTCAGTTTTTTTGGTCTAGCTGTGGTCGAGAGGCATCAGGTGTACCCTTGATGGTCACTGACAGTTGGCCTAGCCAGTTAGCTGTCAGCACCCGGGTTTGTGTGTAATTAGCAGTGAGCTTGGTTGCGTGTGACAAGGGGCGGAACCTGGTGGCTGCTCTGCAACTCGGCAGCCTCGCACATGTACCATGCCTGGCCCATGTCTTCAACCTAATGTTGCTGCGGTTCCTTAAAGCTTACCCCAATGTGGCTGACTTGCTCAACAAGGTGCACCGCATCTGTGCGCATTTCCGCAAGTCAACTGGCATCCATGTTTATTACTGGTGTGCCTGACCTTGCATCCTTGTTGCTGGTCCTTAACTGGCATCCATGTTGACTACTGCTGGGCCTTAACTGGCATCCATGTTGACTACTGGTGTGCCTGCCCTTGCATCCTTGTTGCTGGTCCTTAACTGGCATCCATGTTGACTACTGCTGGGCCTTAACTGGCATCCATGTGGACTACTGCTGGGCCTTAACTGGCATCCATGTTGACTACTGGTGTGCCTGCCCTTGCATCCTTGTTGCTGGTCCTTAAGTGGCATCCATGTTGACTACTGCTGGGCCTTAACTGGCATTCATGCGGACTACTGCTGGGCCTTAACTGGCATCCATGTTGACTACTGGTGTGCCTGCCCTTGCATCCTTGTTGCTGGTCCTTAACTGGCATCCATGTTGACTACTGCTGGGCCTTAACTGGCATCCATGTGGACTACTGCTGGTCCTTAACTGGCATCCATGTTGACTACTGGTGTGCCTGCCCTTGCATCCTTGTTGCTGGTCCTTAACTGGCATCCATGTTGACTACTGCTGGGCCTTAACTGGCATCCATGTGGACTACTGGTGTGCCTGCCCTTGCATCCTTGTTGCTGGTCCTTAACTGGCATCCATTTTGACTACTGCTGGGCCTTAACTGGCATCCATGTTGACTACTGGTTTTGGACAAAACAGATTACTGGGTGTTCACTCTCCTGGACCCTTGGTAGAAACCGAACTTTTCCACTGTCATTCCTGCCGAGGAAGGCAGTATAAGAGGGAATCAATATCAACAGGCCGTGGTGCAGAAGCTGAAAATATACTTCGCATCTGACACCTCTAGCACCAGAGGACATAGTTCTGTGAGCCAAAGAGCGGAGGAGAGGAGCGGTGGAGCAGGCAGCTTGTCAAGGGGCAGGGGAACACTCTCCAAGGCCTTTGACAGTTTCATGGCACCGTAGCAAGACAATGTCAACTGTCCCCAGTCTAGACAGAGTAGGGGGGAAGTCTTCAGGAAGATGGTGAGGGAGTACCTTGCTGACCATACCACCGTCCTTCCCGATCACTCTGCTACCTACAACTACTGGGCTTCAAAGCTGGATACGTGGCCCCAACTGGCGGTTTTATGCCTTGGAGGTGCTGGCCTGCCCTGCCGCTAGCGTGTTGTCAGAGCGGGTCTTCAGTGCAGCTGGTGCCTTCATCACTGATAAGCGCACCCGCCTGTCCACTAACAGCGCTGACAGGCTGACGTTTATAAAAATGAACAAAGCCTGGATTTCACCTGAATCCAACAGTCCACCCGGGGAAAGCAGCTGAAGATTCTTGGTATCTCCTCTCCTCCTCCTCTTCCTACAATTCTCAGCCAACTGCCAAGTCTTCTTCCGCCATGCAGGGTCTGGCCTAATTGTTGGGAGGCTCAATTGCTTCCTCGCTCCTAATGGTTCTCTGTGTCCTCACTGCCATGCTCTGACGTCACACTACATCTGCGGAGGAGCAGGACTGGTTGACGGGGGCCCGCCGATTGCACCCCCGCCAACCAGCCAGCTGTAGCCGTGGCCGGGGCCTCACCACCGCCGGTCGAGAGGCATCAAGTGTACCCTTGATGGTGAGTGCTGACTGACAACTGGCCTAGCCAGTTAGCTGTCAGCACCCAGGTTCATGTCCACTACATATCCCAGCCCCTGGACTCCCTCCAATTTTTGGGTGGACTCACTTGTGATGGCTCTCTTTGTCTGGCCTAATTTTTGGGAGGCTCACTAGCTTCCTCACTTACTTGTAATGGTTCTCTGTGTGTTCAAGGCCCTGCACTGTCTGACCTAGTTTTGGGGAGCCTCACTAGCTTCCTCACTCACTTGTAATGGCTCTCTGTGTGCTGAATGCCATGCTGTGTCTGGCCTAGTTTTGGGGAGCCTCACTAGCTTCCTCACTCACTTGAAATGGCTCTCTGTGTGTTCAAGGCCTCACTAGGTGTGCCTGCCCTTGCCTCCTTTTTGCTGGGGACCGGGGTACCCGGAGGAAACCCACACAAACATGGAGAGAACATACAAACTTTTTGCATATGTTGTCCTTGGTCGTATTTGAACCCAGGACTCCAGCGCTGCAAGGCTACAGTGCTAACCACTTAGCCACCGTGCTGCCCTTGCCTCCATGTTGGCTACTGCTGGGCCTTAACTGGCATCCATGTTGACTACTGCTAACTACTGGTGTGCCTGCCCTTGCCTCCATGTTGGCTACTGCTGGGCCTTAACTGGCATCCATGTTGACTACTGCTGACTACTGGTGTGCCTGCCCTTGCCTCCATGTTGGCTACTGCTGGGCCTTAACTGGCATCCATGTAGACTACTGCTGGGCTTTTACTGGCATCCATGTTGACTACTGTTGACTACTGTGGTGCCTGCCCTTGCCTCCAAGTTGGCTACTGCTGGGCTTTAACTGGCATCAATGTTGACTACTGCTGACTACTGGTGTGGCTGCCCTTGTCTCCATGTTGGCTACTGCTGGGCCTTAACTGGCATCCATGTAAACTACTGCTGGGCCTTTACTGGCATCCATGTAGAGTACTGCTGGGCTTTTACTGGCATCCATGTTGACTACTGCTGACTACTGTGGTGCCTGCCCTTGCCTCCATGTTGGCTACTGCTGGGCCTTAACTGGCATCCATGTTGACTACTGCTGACTACTGGTGTGCCTGCCCCTGCCTTCATGTTGGCTACTGCTGGGCCTTAACTGGCATCAATGAAGACTACTGCTGGGCCTTTACTGGCATCCATGTTGACTACTGCTGACTACTGTGGTGCCTGCCCTTGCCTCCATGTTGGCTACTGCTGGGCCTTAACTGGCATTCATGCTGATCCTGTCTGGCCTCCATGTTAACTACTGTTGCTCCTGCCTGGCCTCCATGTTGGTTACTGCTGCTCCTGCCTGGCCTCCATGTTGGTTACTGTTGCTCCTGCCTGGCCTCCATGTTGGCTACTGCTGATCCCAGCAGTTCTCCGTGTGCTCAATGCCATGCAGTGTTTGGCCTAATTTTGGGGAGGCTCACTTTCTTCCTCACTCACTTTTAATGGTACTCTGTGAGCTCACTGCCATGCTAGGTCTGGTATAATTTTTGGAAGGCTGACTGGCTACCGCTTCTACCTTGTTCACTCTGTCCTCACCGCTATGCTGTGTCAGGCTGAATTTTTGGGTGGTCCCTATGCCTACCTCTGTTTTAATGGTTCCCTGTGTTCTCAATGCCATGCTGTGTCAGGCTGAGTTTTTGGGTGGTCCCTATGCCTACCTCTGTTTTAACCAGGCTGTTGCACAGAATTAGGCATAATGATGGCATTAGGCAGCCTCAGAGGCATGCATACATGCTGCCCCTGCTGTTTCCTGTCAATTTCTGTTGTGTTTCCATCAATTTCTGAGGTTAACAGGTTTTCACACGACCTTCCCTCTACCGAACTTGGGTCCCCTCAAAAAATGCTCGAGTCTCCCATTGACTTCAATGGGGTTCGTTACTCGAAACAAGCACTCGAGTATCGGGAAATACTCGACTCGAGTAACGAGCACCCAAGCATTTTAGTACTCGCTCATCAGTAGTATTGACCTCTAGTGGTACAGGTACAAGTGTTATTAAAGTTTCCATAGCAAACCACTAGGAGAATATTGATTGGTCAATTTATATGTTTGTAAACAAGTGTTGAGCTTGATCAGTGCTCCTTCCCTGCAACCCATCAGACTCTAGTGATTTTCCAGGGGAAAGCTGGTTCCGCCCACCTTCTACCCAGAGGGCTGTGCGGGTCTTGACAGTGGACAGTTGGTAGTCTGACTTGGCCAGAGTCACATGTAACCTCCCTGCATCACCTCAGTAAACCTGTCTGGCATGAGTTTTAGTCTCTTAACCTGTTTCCAGGCATTTATAAGGATTAATACGTGTCCTCAAAGTCTTAGTAGGACATTCTCTGTATTTATTAGTGCCTGCTGTCGGATTGGTGAAGTCTTAGAGGGTCTCCAATTCACCGTCCATATCTTCCTGGCTCTCAAGTCAGTGTGTTCATGTGTCTTCCTCCTGCTTGCTAGTGAGTGCTGACAGGGTAATTTCTTTCAAGTCAGTAACTTCAAGTATCTATTCACACGTACCGTATAAAGGCTGGAAACCGCAAAGTCCCTGGAACAGGTCTTTCTACTCTGTTCCTGTAATCCTATCTATCTACCAAGTCCAAGTTATAGTAACAAAGGTAACCCCCCTGAAGCTAAGGACTCTGATCAAGCCAACATATATATTCATAATCAGATGCCCCTGTATTGGATTGTACATAGTTATTCTTCAAGTAAAGTTTCCATATACTTGCACCGCTACTGTGTAAAGACTTTTATTAAAGATATTCCCCTGTGTATGTGCTAAGAGGAGAAGGGAATAACTCCTACAAAGACCACCGAACCTGGTCCAGGTCCTAACACAAAAATCCTATATACAAGACCACCACTTCAATGGCAAAATATAAATCACTTTATTTAAATCACATATAAAATCACAAACAAATGGAGTAAAATTATGTGAACAAGAGGTACTGTACAAATATGCAAGAATAATAAGACAGAGTAATAAATCTATAGAAAAGAAATAAGTCTTGTCTACCACTGGAGGTGGTAGATAAATCCCTCTAAATCCTAACAGATAGATATCGGCTAGAATGTATCTAGACAGACTGAAATAGCTACCTGCTATTGCAGTGATCCCGGATGAACCAAAGTTCACTGATAAATAGACAGTTCTGGGTCACAAATAAAGTTCAATCCCAAAGACCAAAAACAGTACCTGATGTAAGCTGCGTGCTACCACCTCTATTGAAGTGGTGGTCTTGTATATAGGATTTAAGAGGAGAAGGGCCCTGGCACCCTCGGAACCCACTGTGACAGGAAGGTTACATAAGGTAAGCCCTAAGGTTGCACTACACCGCCCAGCAACAACCCCTCAGTATATTACAGTACAACGCAAGGGAATATTTTTCTTAGCGTCACGAACAGGATTTTATATCTCTGCCTATTCTGCAAAGCTGCACTACAAGTCCCAGAAGTGCTGATTGACACCCCAAAGCCTACTTTTGAATGGAGGAGTTTATGGCAGCTAAGGATGGAAGAGGGCAGGAAGGCTAAGAGGGAAGATGACAGAGGGGCACAGAGGCTGAGGAGGTGGATGGAGGAGGGCATGGAGGCTCAGGAGGATAGAGGGTGTCAAGAATGCTTAAAGATTAGGATGGAGGAAGGCACAGAAGCTGAGGGGGAGACTGGAGGAGGACACAAAGGCTGAGGAAGGGGATGGGGGATGGCATGGAGGCTGTAAGGTTGCGTGTAGAAGGGCACAAAGGCTGAGGCGGAGAATGGAGAACGGCAAGGCGGTTGAAGATGAAGGAAAGCACAGAGACTAAGGAGGAGGATGGCATAGAGAGTGAGCAGGAGCATGGCATGGAGGCTGATAATGAGGAAGGCGGAGGGCACAGAGGCTGAGGGAAGCTTGGAGGAGTGTATGGAGGCTGTAAAGGAACATGGAGAAGGGAGAGAAATCTGTCCAGGAACCCAAAAATCGTACATTTCTACAAGACACATTACAGAATGTTTGGGGAACTAGCTAATCTTGGGGTACCTGAGTAAGTCTCTCTATGCTACAAACCACTTTGTTACTCACGGATGGTATATTTTACTAGGGTATACTAGGGTATATAGTCAGTGAGTGACAAAGTGGTCAGTGGAAGTGATTGCTATGCAGCCATTCTGCAACGCTTTTGTCCTTAGGTCTGACACCTGTAGCCTGGCCTGCCTTTAGGCCGTGTTCTCACATTTTTGGTGTGTTTCACAATTTTAATGTATGCTACTGCTAGAATGCAAATTGTGATAGAATAGTGCCATTTTAACGCAATTTGTGCAATTTTGGTAATATAACTTTATTCTTGCTGGAATTACACCAAAATCATGGCAAAAACACACCAAAATGCTATAAATAAATACAGCAGGTGGGATCCACTCCCCTATGCCAGCCCTGGCCTTCATCCACTCCCCAGTCCCCAGTCCTGACTCCCTGTCAGCAATGGCGGATTATAATGTGGGCGGTTTGGGCGGCCGCCCGGGGCCCGAGGCTCCGGGGGGCCCATGCCACGCCGGCCACATTATAATCCGCTGCGGCCCGGCCCCCCCTCGCCACTGCAGGCTCTTGTGACCGCAAGCATTGTTTTGCTTGCGGTCACAAGAGTCCTGCTCTTACCGTCCCCCGGCAGTTGCACGGCTGCCGGGGGTGTCCCGTCCTATCCCCCGGCAGCGCGCGCATCAGAGAGCTCCCCGTGCGCTTGTGGCTGTGACTTTCGGCGCACGGGGAGCTCTCTGATGTGCGCGCTGCCGAGGATAGGACGGGACACCCCCGGCAGCCGTGCAACAGCCGGGGGACAGACGGAGCCTGCAGGACAGGAGAGGATCGACGGGGGAACGGGTTATAAGGTGAGTTTTTTTTTTTTTAAATCTGCCTGCACGGAGGGGGGGAAAGAGGGGGACCATCTATAAGGGGGGGGGGGGAGAGGGCGACCATCTATAAGAGGGGGGGGGGAAGAGGGGGACCATCTATAAGAGGTGGGGGGGGGAAGAGGGGGACCATCTATAAGAGGTGGGGGAGAAGAGGGGGACCATCTATAAGAGGTGGGGGAAAGAGGGGGACCATCTATTAGGTGGGGGAGAAGAGGGGGACCATCTATAAGTGGTGGGGGAAAAAGGGGGAACATCTATAAGAGGTGGGGGAACCATCTATAAGAGGGGGGGAGAGGGGGACCATCTATAAGGGGGGGAGGAAGAGGGGGACCATCTACAAGGGGGGGAGGAAGAGGGGTACCATCTATAGGGGGGGGAAGAGGGAGACCATCTATAAGGAGGGAAGAGGGTGACCATCTATAAGGAGGATAGAGGGGGACCATCTCCTATAGGATTAGCACCCTCCTCTCCTGACATCCTCTGTGCTGCTGTGACCTCCCCTATAAGATCAGCACCCTCCTCTCCTGACATCCTCTGTGCTGCTGTGACCTCCCCTATAAGATTAGTGCCCTCCTCTCCTGACATCCTCTGTGCTGCTGGGACGCTGCAACCTCCCCTATAAGATCAGCCCCCTCCTCTCCTGACATCCTCCGTGCTGCTGTGACCCTCCCCTATTAGATCAGCGCCCTCCTTTCCTGACATCCTCTGTGCTGCTCGGACCTCTCCTATAGTATCAGCTCCCTCCTCTCCTGACATCCTCTGTGCTGCTCGGACCTCTCCTATAGATCAGCACCCTCCTCTCCTGACATCCTCTGTGCTGCTGGGACCTCTCCTATAGGATTAGCACCCTCCTCTCCTGACATCCTCTGTGCTGCTGTGACCTCCCCTATAAGATCAGCACCCTCCTCTCCTGACATCCTCTGTGCTGCTGTGACCTCCCCTATAAGATCAGCACCCTCCTCTCCTGAAACCAGGTGGCAGTATGTTTATTGGGGGCAATGGAGGTGGGGTGGACAATGCTTACTGGGAGCAGCAAGGGACCAAACATTATGTTTATTTGGGCCAGCAGGGAGGGGAGGCAGGCAGTGTTTATTGGGGACAGCGTGGGGGGGGGGGGGGGCAGTAGCGGAGTATAATGTGGGCGGATTGACCGGGGGGGGGGTCAGGTTGGGTGGACAGCCCGGGGCCCAGGGTACATTTAATCCGCCACTGCCTGTCAGTTAAGTTGGCTTAGCGGCATCCAGCTGGCACTTAAACTGAAGAGGTGCTATATGTGAACATAGCCTTAAAGTGATATGAAATCTCGACTAAAAGTCCTTTGATAAGACATGTGTGTTGGGTGATACCATAAGGGTTCTCACAGATATCACTGACTATTTAAGTTTGCCTGAGCTATAATTGGTAAGTTAAACTAATATGATAAGATTATAATGTTGAGGTCCTGACTCCAATATTTACAGTAACCTTTGGACCTCAATTATTTAGTTAAAAACTAACATATGGCAGACTACCTTCGGAATGGCATTTGGTTTTCAATTTTTTTTTTCTTCAATCTAATCAATTAAAGGAACCTATTACCAAAACATGGACAACTAATCATTAAATGTGCAATAATTTACGCACTTATTCAAATAATGTAAATGCTGTTTGCAATTGCAACATTTACATGTTGAACACTGAATTAAAAAATACAATAACTGTATATTAATAAATCACATCAATGGTTTAATATATATATAACACATACAAGGCACAGCAAACCGGCACCGCAAACTATGCTTTTCCACTCAAAGAAATGGACCAAGATTTAAGCGTACAGTCACTAGAGACTCGTGCTGGGGAGCAGAAAGCAGACAACATAGTGCAAAATCGATGTAAGCAGAAATAACTCTTGCACTCACCAGGTCGGCGTCTTCCTTTTTTATACAGCAAAGCAGCAGGGAGTGGAAAGGTGTGGGAGGTGCAAGCGCGTCACCTGAAAAGGACATTTCCGGGTACCACCCCTTCCTTGGCCAAGATAACACGTCATCACTGCAAAATGCTACATACATACACCATGTTCAAAATTGATATGCAAATTGCATTTAACCTCTTCAGGACCTGAAAAACATTTTTTTTTAAATTTGGGGAGTATTTGTATTTACGCTGTTTGCCCTAGGGTACAACTGACTTGTCATGCATGTTCCCCAAGTTGTTACGATTACAACGATATGTAACATGTCTAACTTTTATTTTATTTGATTGCTTTTAAAAAATGAAAACCTTTTTAATAAATTAATGTTAAAATCGCTTTATTACCCTGCTTATATCGCTTTTATCCTTTGGTCTATGGGTCTGTCTGAGGTGTCATTTGCTCCATGATGTGTACTTTCTATCAGTATCTTGATTGCGCATATGCAACTTTTTGATCACTTTTTATTACAATTACAATTACGGCCCCCCTCTGAACTCCCCCACCCGCATGAGTACGTACAGTTCCGCCCTCATGCGGGAAGGGGTTAAGTGTCATAAAGATTACATTTTTTGTTTTTTTAATGAAACTCATGGATGGTATTGTGTCTCAGGGTTCTTTGGAAATTAATCTGAAATTAATCTCAGATTCCTGTGTTACTTAATTTGCCAGGTGAGCCCAATTAAAGGAAAACAACTTAAAGCGACTCTGTACCAACAATCTGTCCCCCCCCCCAAACCACTTGTACATTCAGATAGCTGCTTTTAATCCAAGATCTGTCCTGGGGTCCGTTCGGCAGGTGATGCAGTTATTGTTCTAAAAAACAACTTTTAGGGTATAAACCCACACACCGTATAAGCAGTGTATTTACTGCTGCGATACGCAGCAAATACGCAGCAAACACGCAGCAAATACGCAGCAAAAACGCAGCAGATTATATCTAAATAACTGAACACAGCATCAAATCTGTACCAACAAATCTGCTGCGTATTTGCTGCGTATTTGTTGCGTATCTGCTGTGTATACGGTGTGTGGGTTTGTACCCTTAAACTGGCAGCCCTGTGTCGAACGGCCGTGGCCTAGAGTATCTGTGTCCTACCTTTGCACCACCCCTCTGTCTCTCCTCTCCACCCTCTTCATCATTAGGAATGCCCCTAGAACGTTTCCTCCTGTCTGAACATTGCACAGGTGCCTTAGCGATCCAGCCCATGTGTTGTGCTGACACAGCTGATGAATAGATAAATGGAAGAAAATCTGCCTGGGGCATTCCTAATGATGAGGAGGGCGGGGAGAAGGGACACAGCCTAATGCATACACAATCTAGGCCATGGCCGTTTGGGCACAGGGCTGCCAGTTTAAAAGTTGTTTTTAGGACAATAACTGTATCACCTGCCGAACGGACCCCAGGACAGATCTTGCATTAAAAGCAGCTATCTGAAGGTACAAGCGGTTTGGGGGGGTCAGATTGTGGGTACAGAGTCGCTTTAAGAAGGATGTTCCACAATATAAAGCAGGCCACAGGTTTCAAGTAACATTAAAAAGAAAAATTATCTCTCTGCTGCCAGAAAGCATCAAATAGTACAATGCCTTGGACAAGGTATGAAAACATTACATATTTCACAAAAACTTGAGCGTGATCATTGTACTGTAAAGAGATTTGTAGCTGATTCAGAGCACAGACGGGTTAGTGCAGATAAGGCAGAATAAGGAATATTTCTGCCAGGCAAGTTTATCAGATTAATGGTGCGTTCACACCTACAGGATCTGCAGCTGATTTTCTGCAGCTGATTTTCTGCAGCAGATTTCATTTAAATAACTGAACACAGCATCAAATCTGCTGCAGATCTGCTGCAGATCCTGTAGGTGTGAACGCACCCTAAGAGAGCAGCTACTAAAATGCCATTACAAAGCAGCAAACAGATATTTGAAGCTGCTGGTGCCTCTGGAGTCCTGCGAACCTCAAGGTGTAGGATCCGTCCGAGACTTGCTGTGGTGCATAAACCTACTATTCAGCCATCCCTAACCAGTGCTCAGTAGACATGATCGAACAGCAGAAAATCTTAGGTTCTATAGAACTCGGACCTGCCGCATTTGATTCCCGATGCCTTCCCGGTCCATGAGGAAGGAGGAGACAGCCCGGGTACCGCCTGGAATTCCGGGATACAGCCTTTTACTAGAGATGAGCGAATCTGCCGAGGTTCGGTTTCGTATGAACCTGAACTCTCGGCTTTTGATTCCCGCTGTTTGCCCGCTTTGTGGAGAGGGTGGATACAGCCTGAGGACCGCCTAGAAAACTGGGATACAGCCTATGGCTATGGCTGTATCCCAGTTTTCCAGGCGGTCCTCAGGCTGTATCCACCCTCTCCACGGAGCGGGCAGACAGCGTGAATAAGACGCAGAGAGTTCAGGTTCATACGAACCCGAACCTCGGCCGGTTTGCTCATCTCTACCTATTACCTAGGCTGAATCCCGGAATTCAAGGCAGTACCCAGGCTGTCTCCTCCTTCCCCACGGACTGGGAAGGCATCGGGAATTAAATGCGGAAGGTTCAAAAAGGTTCGATTTCTATAGAACCTAAGATTTTCTGCTGTTCGATCATCTCGACTCACAAGCAGAAACGGTGGCAGTGGGCCCAGACATACATGAAGACAAATTTTTAAACAGTCTTGTTTACTGATGAGTGTCATGCAGCCCTGGATGGTCCAGATGGCAGAGTAGTGGATGAAAGGTGGATGGCCACCATGTCCTAACAAGACTGCGATGTCAGCAAGGAGGTGGCGGAGTCATATTTTGGGTGGAAATCATTGGGAGAAAGCTGGTAGGCCTCAAGGTTCCTGAAAGTGTGAAAATGACCTCAACAACAGTATATAGAGTTTCTGACTGACCACTTTCTTCCATGTTAAAAAAAGAACTCTGCATTCTAAAGCAAAATCATCTTCTTGCATGACAATGTACCATCTCATGCTGCAAAGAATAGTCATTGGCTGAGATTTATGAGGGTGGGAGGCAGTTCACATCAAAACAGCAACTCTAAGAAGTTATTCTGACATCATGCCAAGAAATTCAAGCAGAAACTCTCTAAAAACTCACAAGTTCAATGGATGCAAGAATGATAATAATTTGCATAACAATTTGTCATTTTGAGTTTTTTTTTAACTTTGAAGAATATACTGTTATTAACGAGAGGTTTGTTCAATAAAAATCGATTTATACTCTAATGGGTTATGACTTTTATTATACTGACTGTTATTTGCATCAAACATTTAGGAAAATTTCATAATAATTTGGAACATCATCACGTAGACATCATCACATGTCTTACCAACATAGAAAGGGTATAGGGACATAGGGCAGATGATGGCGAAGATAATAAAATTTGTCTTGCATGTAATCATGTATCTTGTGTGACAAGACCATTGAGACGAATATAGGTGACGCTTGTCATCTGGGAAAATACCTACATTGACCACACCGCTTGGTACCAACAATCGGTGTAGAGTTCAACCAATTCCTAGGTTTATTACATTTGTCCATTGTTCCTAGAGCGTCACCTATAGTCTTATTCCTATGAAAAGTTATGAGGGGTTGTTGTACAGTATGCTCTTTTAGGTCACCGTGTGTAATGCCCTCCTCCATTTTGCGAGCTCTCATCCTTCATATGTCCGTGAGCCCATCCATTATGAATCTTTTTGTATGCAAACTTGTGAACTGGAGAAGAGATTTGTGGCTAGCCTGCACCTCCCACACTTTTCTACCCTCTGCTGCTTCGCTGAATAAACACGAAGACACCGACCTGGTGAGTGCGAGATTTATTTCTGCTTACGTCGTTATATATATATATATATATATATATATATATATATATATATATGTGTATCCTACAAATAAACTGTCTTTCCATCTGTCCGTCTGTTTGTCATCTATAGACCTCCGAATGTCTGAACTGCTTGATCCCAAATTTGGCACGCAGATACATTGGGTGCCAGGGAAGGTTAGAGCGAAAGTCCCATCTTTGCCAGATGTACAGGAGAGGGGGGGGGGGGGGGTATGGGGGAGACCTTCCCATAGAAATGAATGGGAGAATCTCACTGCATACACAGGTGACATAAGAGCTTTGTGTCTCCCCAGCAACATATAGGTGAGAGAATTAGTCTCAGAATCACAAATATGATAGCCAGGCCTGTTGGTAGCTCACAAGAAGAGGGTTTTGGAAAACAGACCCATAGAAATAAATGGTAGCATGTTCTGGAGATCAGGTTTTACCTCACAAAGATGATGTCCGTATTTGACTCCCACCACACACGCACGCACGCACACACACTTATAGTATTTGGGAAGGTATACTGAAGCCTTAGCAACCAATATGATTACTACTTTCATTTTCAAAGGGAGCTGGAATCTGATTGCTTGCTAGCGGTGGCTCCCTCATTTACTGTAGGGGTATATAGGGCTCCTGGCGATTTCAAAACAAGGGTAAACAAAAAAAAAAGAGGGCATACATTGGCCTCCTGAGCACCCTTGGAAGAAATCTAATTAACACACTGATACTTTATACTCAGGCAGCCCCGGGTACATTTTCTAGTCTATATATTTTTATATAAAAAAAAATAAAAAACAAACCGAGATTTGTTACAAATTTTGCAAAAATGTCAGTTTGTGACTGCCAGATATGTTGAAGTATAGTACAGTGAAAGGACGGATGCAAGGGTGTCTTAGTACTGTTTGATTTTATAGCGACACAATTTGGCCCTATGTGAATACCATATTTGGCTCTCTTTGCAGATTATGGTAAATGGCCAAAATAGGGCACTATATGACCCAAGCTCACAAAAACATTTCTAAATACTATTTCTTAAAGTTAAAAAAAACACTCATATTAAATTGTGAACGGATCATTTAAAAAACAAACTAACGTCTGTGGCCAGATTTAGTCCCAGTAGGTGGTCTAGATACTAAGACACTGACGTGTATATACTGTATATATATTTTTTATTTAAAGCGATTGAATACTAATCGAACAATGTATCTGGTTAACCAGACTTACCATCACATTAAAAGCATTTTAATTTGTTTTAGGGAATCAAAACTATATGGAAATCTGAAAAACCAAGAAAAATCAGGAAAGGAAATTACAACTTCCACATTTAATAGAACTTGGAACGTCGCCAGGTCAAAACGTTCTTGTGTATTAGGCCTTGAGTGTGAAATCGCTACAGCTGTTAAAAGAATCCCGTGCCTAATTATGTGAACTGTTTGCAGAATATGCTTTCAGTGTAATGTATCCCGAAAAGACTCTGTGTTGTGTCCGGAAGGTTGAAGTTATTACAGTCAATCTTTGAAAATAGAAACTTTCATCATTTCCTTCTAATTGTTGTGAAACATTTCATGGTTTTAATGGGGGATCAAGTCCAAAAGCTATACTGCACAAAATGTCTCTAAATTTCATTAAATCTGTTATCCCCAACAATAGCTTGTTTACATATGCAGAGTTAACAGTATAACAACAGGTAGATCTGGATCTACAATGTAATCTATGAATGTAGATTTTTGTTCTGATTTGGAAGTGAATTACAAGACATTCAGAGATATGTTCCATGTTTAGTATGTTACCAAAGTATGGTTTGTGAAGCAGAAGAACCAACCAATTGGGGTGAAAGTGACAAGTGATAATCAAAAGTGGACAACTTGATGCTTTCTTACAACCTCACCATATTAGGCTTTGTTCACATTAGAGACAGAGATTCTGTTTGGGGCATCCATTATAGATTCTGTTAATATAATGGGGAAAACGACAGACTTATTAAAGTGTAACTGTCATCTTGCCCGCTTGGTAAGATACGCTTTCAAAAGGCCGACAGGTCCGTAGTCCGCTCCTAATGTGACTGGTCTACAGAACTGGCGGCAGTTTCATAGACTGCATTGTGATACGCTTACATTGTAATACACTGTAATCCCACGCATCCTGCCACGTGGTAAGCATAATAGTTACACTTTAAAGTCGATAGAGTCTATTGTGCTCCATTTGTCTGCCGTTCAGGAGAGCAGATGACAAACAAATTTTTACTTTGAAAAGCTTATAAAGTATTAAATGATGATTTACTACATGTGTGGCAATGTATGACATTTACTGTTCTATTTCCTTTTATTTATGGAAATAAAACAAATATTACTGTTATGACTATTAACAACAAAAACAGCTTTGATGAATATATTTAAAGGGAATCTGTCAGCCCCCAGGCCCTACCCGAGGTGCTGACAGTGTGCTGTAGTTGGCAGTCCCCTAGTGAGCATGTTAACTTTTGGAAATTTGTTCATGGAGTAGATTATGCACAATCTTTGGCCTCCTACTGTAATGAAGAGTCAAAGAGGAGTTGTGGCTCAGTGTTTGTGCTGCATTCTGGCACTCCTCACTATTCCTCCTTCTACCCTCATGAATAATCTCTGCTACCTGGCCTCCTGGTCACTCATGTCTGCCTACAGTGGACTGATCTGAATGTCCATGCCTGAGTGTGTTGGAGCTGTGGTCCAGGGGTAAATTGCCTGCTTAGAGATCTACAACAGTTCTTGGTTCACTTCCAATTGCTTTTTTCATCACTGTATCATTTTTAAAAGTGCAAAGAATTCCCAATTTTTTTCGCTGTTCTCCTTGAGTTCAGTGATTACTGTGTTTTGTTGGTTGATTTTTCATTGCCCCAACTAGCCAGAATCCTACCCCACACTGACGAGGGGCAAAAACCCCGAAACGGCTGTCTGTGGGTGGAAGCCTGCCTTTGCAAGCCCTTGTCATGATCGCAATACTCGCACCTTGAGTTAGACATTGACAAAAGGGGCCACCCTGTTGTTTCTCTGTCTATGTTCCAATACTCGCAACCGAGTGGGACTTAAGGGGTTATTTATCAGGGTGGTGTGGTGCTCTCCCCATCATGGAGGCACCCCGTTGGCAACAGGCTAGAGATATCTGGCTATCCCGTGTTTTGAGACTTGTAACTGAGGCTCCACGGACTCTTGTTTTGCATATTTAAATTTTTGGGGGCATCAGTGGAGACTCTTGATTGAGTACTTCATTGGAATTTTTTTCGCTGTTCTCCTTGAGTTCAGTGATTACTGTGTTTTGCTGCTTAGAGATCTACAACAGTTCTTGGTTCACTTCCAATTGCTTTTTTCATCACTGAATCATTTTTAAAAGTGCAAAGAATTCCCAATTAGATTCAAATTAGTTTTAAAATAAAATTTTCTTATACAATGAAAAAATAAATAACTAAACAAAATAAATATTTCATTTCCATTTTATCGGTCTCTAGGCAAGAGATTTACCCCTGGACCACAGCTACAAGACAGAAAGATTTGGAGATTCAAATATACTGTATCTGATGGCAAATCAGTCCTCTGTAGTGATTAATGGATACATTATGCTGTGACACTCTGTACAGTTTAGACTGCATGGGGGAGATTTATCAAACATGTTGTAAAGTAAAACTGTCTCAGTTGCCCCTAGCAACCAATTAGATTCCACTTTTCATTCATCACAAACTCTTTTGAAAATGAAAGGTGGAATCTGATTGGTTGCTGGGGGAAACTGAGCCAGTTTCACTTTACACCATGTTTGATAAATCTCCTCCCATGTGTTTAGTTTCTTTTTTTCTACCAACACAAGACTATAAATCTTCCTTCAGGAGACTGGACCTGGATTTCTGGTAAGTATAGCTTTGTTTTACAGCAAAATAAAAAAACTAACAAATTAATGTAAATTTTCTTTATATCACATCTACTGTTGATTAAGATTTTGAAAGTTATGACAGTGACATTTTAAGAAATCTGATCAAGCTAACAAAGAATTAGAATTAATATTAATTATTTCCACTACTGCCTCCAATAATTTCAAAGGGAATGTTCCAATGACAGGTGCCATCAGTGGCTTGATTCCATATCTGTTCATTTGGGTTTCTATTGTTTTTGGTGGATATCATAGTATGGTCAGCTTTGCCATTTTACCCATAAAAAAAAAATCTGAAAAAGATCTTCATAGATATGAAGCTAAGATGAACAAAAAATGCTTTACTTTTCAAATTTTTTTCTTTTTTTACTCAACCTCATGCCAAGGCCACTGCAGTTTCCACTCTCTAATGCCATGAAGTAGAGAGAGACCAGTGGAATCAGGCTTCAGGCCTCCAGCCTTGCAATAATTAGCCTTGACCTGACTTTTTCCATGTGTGACTCCAGAATCTTAGCTGTGAGTTCTGGCCCTTTGTCAGCTAAGTGGGTTACCCTTGTAGGTCATAAAACACTTGGATAGTAATGTATTCAACACTACTCACATAAAATATAACAGTGCAAAAACTTCCTCTATTCCACTAGTTAAGAAGTTATTTGACCCTAGACACCAAACAAATTACAAAATATACTGATCTACCGATTCTGGTCTATGGTAGCCAAGCTAAATTGAACTGTGTCACCAGCCTGTGTCTTATTACTTTGGATCAAACTTTCCCCATTGTTAAAATTATTAGGCACTGAAAACCCGGTTAAAAGCTATATGGAGGCTGTTAGAGCTAGTTCTATTATTGACTACTCCTGAACAGTAACATAAAGCCAAATGAAATTGAATGTAACGTAATAGACTGCTATGGATTTATTCTATTAAGCCTAAACATTTTTTGTTTTTATTATTTTATAAATGCATTATCTTATCATAAACTCAACTTTTTAAATTGAATCCAATCCAATATGGATGTACAAGTAATACAAGGATCGTTCAATTTGTCATGTTGTGTAAATATACAAAAAAAATCTGTGGAACCTCATTTAAGATTCTTAAAGTGTACCTGTCGTTATAACTTTCAAAATCTAAATCAGCAGGGGATGTGAAATAAAGCAAGTTTGCAATATACAGTCATTATTTTTTGTTGTTATCATGCTGAAAAAATGGCTGAACTTACCAGAAATCAAGCTCCAGTTTCCTGAAGGCAGATTTTTATTTTTTTTTTTACTTGTGCTTGTTGAAAAAAACAGACTAAACACAGGAATTCCAGCCAGTACAGAGAGTCACTGCTCAATGTGCCCGCCAGTCACATGACTGCCCTTTCTGAGAGCGCTTCGATAACCAGGGAAACACTAGACTTCCTGTTTTCTGACACTTTGAAAAAAAAAAAAGAGTCAGAAAACAGGAAGTGCCAAGTTCTCCATGATAAATTGCAAACTTGCTTTTTATCACATCTACTGTTGATATAGATTTTAAAAGTTATAACAACAGGTACATTTTAAGACAAGGGACTAACCAGATATCCTTCCAGGAAAGGACCCTGTAAGGAGACCACCAAAACCACCCTGATAAGTTTCCCTTTTACTCAATTCAATTTATGAATTTAAGGATATGACAAGAAAAATACCAATGGCAGTTATTCATCAACAGACAGCTGTTTCGGGGTATTGCTCCTCATCCGTGTGGAGCAGGATTCTGGTGGGAGCAATGCCTAGTAGACCACCATGGTAAAATGATCACTGACCTCAAGGAGACCTGCTAAAGAAGACACTCCCAGCTGCTAGTAAAAGCACTCAACACAGTGAAAACATAGGTGCATTGCCCCCTGTAAAATACAAATGTGCAAAATGAGTTTGTGGAGCCTCATTTAACAGTCTCAAAACACGGGACTAGCCAGATATCCCTCAAAAGAAGGACCTAGCAGAAAGGTGTCTCACACCAAAACCATCATATTAAGTGGCCCTTTCAATTAATATGCAACTCAATTTTTGAGTCTAAGGATATAACAAGAGAAATACCAAAGCCAGCACTGTGTAAAGGCACTACAAACAAGCACTGGTCTCGCTGATCGGCCTTGCATGGCCCTGTAAGGGGGCAGGTGGATGGCGACAAACTCACTCTGACAGCTGAGTAATGTTAGAATAACTTTACTGATAATAACTCAGCAGTACAACAACATCCTCTTCAACTTGTGCAACAGGAAGATTCCTATATAGAAGGGATACTGTCTCTTTTAGAAACTAGGTAAGTATCAGGGAGGATATAACTGCAGTCTATGTGGTATAGCACAGCTATATGCAGTCTCTCAGGGGGGCCCACTTCCTGATCCTGCTGGTAACAATGGACTCCCCTGCAGCACCAGCTCTGTCTCCCCTGAGCAGTACCTTCCTTCTTGCTGCAGTGATGAGGCTGGCTGGACACTCCTGTGTCAGTGTCCCTTTGTCCCAGGTGCTCTGCACTCCACTTGCTAGCACTGGGCTGTGTTGCTCTGTTCCTTTACTGCTGCACACTGCTCTGTCTGCTGTAGCTCTCATGGACCTGGCTGAGCTGTCCTGCTTGCTGGTGATCACCTTGTCACACCTCTCTTTAGCTCTGGCACAGGTCACTGCCCTTGACCTCCAGCACTGGAATTCTCTTTTCCTACAGGAACTGGATGGGTCACACTTCCTGAGTGTGCAGCAGAACCTTCTGGCATTACAGCCCCATGTCGGGCCATGTAAAAAGACCCTTACATTGCTTTGAGGCTATAACAGAAGTATATACTTTTTCTGTAATTAGATTTTTCTTGTTTTAAATAAGTTACCTGCCAAATGAATTTCAGATGATATTTTCTAAAACTGGCCAGACAAGGGTGTTATGAATTAAAATTTATTAGACAAATGAAACATGTAATTGTTATCTGAAATGTTAAATGTCATGTCATTTAGAAAAAAAAGTTCTATAAATTAGACCATTTTAGGACAAAGTATCAATGCAGTAACTATGTCAATGTCTGGAGGCAAGAGCCAGTCCGTAAAGACACGGCACTGCTGCTCATTCCTTATTGCTTAGCTATGACTATATTGTTGGTCACTATTACACCACTCTGTTTGTAGCTTGAAGGCATGACACTTTCTCTTGCACAAAGAACAGCTGTGTTTCACTGATGACTCCCTTAGGGAGTGCATTCCTTTTCAGTGGTTCTCCACTTAATTTATATGTGGCCATTTTCAATATGGCATCAGCTCATTACCAGTTTAAACAGTTTATCCTTGAAGTACCAGGACATGAGAGATATTTGCAGTACTGAGATGTTGAAGATGCTTAACTGCTAATCCGCTGCAGAATATTCTACTGTACCAGATGGGGTAATAGTAAATTACATTTCTGGTAACTAGAACGTTTTATCACTACATCTAATAAGATTGGGAACATAATGCTGTAAACCAGTAACATTTTTGGTGTTCCAGATTACCTTTCAGCTTCATATCCGTCTACATTGCCTCTCTACACAGGTCATTTATAGGCTCAGTATGCAGTAACTAAATAATTGTTATATCGGTGAATATATTGTAAAGTAATCTCACACCTGGTTTTTATTTTATTACAGAATCTCACTAGTAGCTTATTAGAGTGTTTTTTTCATGTCTGAAGATGTAGGAAGCGACAATATTTTTGTGTGGTTATGTAAATAAAATGCATGATTGTGCAAATATTAATTTACGCAAATAAATAAATAAACTGATGTGCTGGTGGCAAACAAAGGGATTTTACCACAATGAATTTTTATCCCCTATATAGAGAGCCCTTACCATTTCAAGATCCTTACCCCAGGGATGAATCAAGCCTCTCTGCTGCCCAAGGCAAACTATTGACAGGCGTATTTAATTCTGCATTTAACTGTAAGCATTCAAAGGGAACACTAACAGTTAAAGGGCTAGGCACAGCACCTGAAGCCATCCCTGGCAACCAGCCAGTCTGAGACGGCCGCTTTAACTGGCTTCTTGAGAAAAGAGACCCTGTCTGAAAGTCTGAAACAAAGCCCCCATTACTACCTTTGGAGCACACAAAATACCCCCCTGTGGGGGCAAATGATAATATCAGTGTTTTCTTTAAAATCGTGGTTAGTAAAACTGAGAAGCTTTCCATTCTCCTTCCATGAGATAGATCCAACCATTAGTGCTGAGTGAACTTGCTAAATGTTTAGTCAAACCTGAACGCTCAGAATTTGACTCCCTGTGGCTGGAAAAGTTTAATGCAGCCTTAGGGAGTCCTTGAAAGCATGGATATGGCCATAGGCTATATCCACCAGGACTCCCTAGGGTTGCATCCATTTTCAGCCATTCGCATTTAAATGCTGAACAATCAGACTTGAGCATGCTTGAGTTGTGCTCATCATCACTTATGTATATAAAGGTCATTTTAAAGGGATTTTATTTATGGTCTTTGAAAAAGCCAGTGTGTGAGTAGCGATACATATGAGGAAGAGAAACACATCGCTGATCTCAGGGAGACCAGCCAAACGACAACACCACCGGCTGCTAGTGAAAGCGCTCAAAGCAGTGAAGTCCTAGGTGCATTGCCCCCTGGGAAACATGAATATGCAAAAGAGGAGCCCGTGGAGCCTCATCAAAGAGTCTCAAAACACAGGACTTCCCTCCGGGAAGGACCCAGCCAAGGGGTGGATCCTGTAAGGAAACCACCAAAACCACCATATTAAGTGGCCCTATAAGTCAATGTAATGACAAGAGAAAAACCAAGGCCAGGTAACCATCCACATACAGCTGTTTCGGGGTGTTGAGGAAGAGGAAGGTAGTACATTCCCACCTACTTATGGACTGGTACATTTTCCTATTGACTTGTAATGTACGTTAATATGTTTTGTACATACTTTTATTTTCTTACTAAAGATGAAATTTCAGTTCTTTATTGAGAACTAAGTGTAGGGTGAGGTTTACTTTCCTGACACCAGAAATGTATCTGTACGCAGTATATTTCTTGTGTATGATTAAACTTTAAAAGTTCCTCTTGGGAAGGGCCACTGCTGGCCATGAATATGCAAGCAAATTTTGATATTTTGGCACATTTTCGGCCTACAGTTGAATGACCCTTTTAGTAGAAACCACATCCCTTTTTTTTAGACCCAAGGGAAAAATGTCTCTTAAGTTTTTAAAATCTATAATAAATGTATAGAAAAGTCCAGTGCAAAAAAATCTGATACAGGCACATTAGTATGTCTTGCATCTGTACGATTTAAAGCGAAGATGGGTGCCAGTCAAGCAGTCACTAAGTTAATGTATATTCCTCAAGATTCGTCCTTATATTAAATATACAAAAACATTATAGAAGCAAGCAGGAGAAAAACATTCATAAAATACATATTCTAATGTGAGTGCTACCTGACTCTCCCAAGACAAATGATGTCAGAGAAAAGAAGGGTCATGGCCCTATTCCACCGGCTGTCTAGAGGAGCAAACGAGCGCTGTCAGCACTCGTTTGCTCCTCTTTCTCTGCTCGCTGACGCCGCTATTCAACGTGGCTGCAGCGAGTGGGTGAGTGTGGGAGGGGCGGCAGGAAGCTGCGGGGGGGCTGCACGGGTGATCGCTGATCGTCCGGGCAGCCCATAGGATACAGCAGCGTCTGCTGCCAATGCTCCTATTCAACGGAGCGATGGCAGCAGATTGTTGCTGTATCAGTCGCTTGTTTTTCGACATGTTGAAAAACAAGCGACTGAAACGATCAGCCGACATGAACGATGTCGGCTGATCGTTGCACTCTATTGCACCGGACGATTATCGTCCGTGGCGAATACAGCCGATAATCGTTCCGTGGAATAGGGCCTTCAGGCATGTTAAATTGTAATGCTGAGCATTCAAGTTTTTGAGACAATTGGTAAAGATGCCACCTGAGCATCTAGCTATCTTATGTGTATTGAAATTTTAATGATGTATTCTAATGCTGGGTTTACACGGAGCGATAATTCGCCTGATCGTACAATTAACTATTTCGAAGTAACAATTTTTTTTTTATAACGATCAGCGTTTTGACGGAATGATATATCGTACAGAGAAATCTTTTGCGATCGCTTAAGCCTATCTCGCACATAGGTTAAATCGGTAAACGACTGTTTTCACGGAACAATCTGCAAATTTTTTGCAAACGACCAATGACGATTTGAGAACATGTTCAAAGATCATAATTAATCATTTCTCGCTCGTCGATTGACCGTTCGCTGCGTTTACACGTACGATTATCGTTCGAATTCGTTATCATGCAAATTCCCATGATAATCGTTCTGTGTAAACCCAGCATAAGATGGCTCCCTAGCCCCCTATGACCTGCTGGATGTGGACCGGAAGCCAAAACAGCCTAGCCAGGTGCTTTAGGCAATTTGCATTACTCCCACTGACTTGTGACTAATGGGAGGTGCTAAACATTGTAACATTGCAAATTATTCTGTTGAGGTAACAGTGGAAGTTTGGGCCACTTTGTTCTTTTTTCTATTCAACTTTTAAGAACGCAGTGGATTTTGTCCTTAACCCCTAAGTAACCCATGGCATACTTGGCACGGCTAAGTGTTTACAGAAACAGCTCTCTTCTTGTGCAGAGAGGGCTTGCTGCTATCAGGCCATTGACCATGTTGGCTATTTAACTATTGAAATGCAGCTGTCAAAACAAAGCAACATTTCAATGCAGTTAAAAGGTATACCCAGTGGTCTAGGGGTTTTTATTGATATCATATTTGTGTAAATGGGAGATTTTAATTGTTTTTTATTATTATTATTCTTTTCTTATTTTTTTCTCATAGGCATTTTTTTTTAAACTTTTTTTATGATGCTGTCCACCGTACTGGAATAATATTGTTATATCTTAATAGATCAGATAATTGTGCATGGTACAATATGTAATATGTTTATTTTTACTTATTTTATTTGTAAATAAAGAGGGTTATTTAACTATTTATTGGGGGAGGGGCTTTGTCATATTTAAAAAAAATATATATATATAGATTGCTTACACTGGTTTATGGTTATTGCATAACATTAATTATTGTCATCAGCAATCTTCTCTGTAGACTGTAAGAGAAGATCGCCAATTGCACTACACATAGGTAAGTATTTTTGGATCCTGTAACTGACATTTAAACTCCATGATCAGCAGTGTTTAAGGGGTTAATGACAGGCAGCAGTGTGATCGCTAATGCTCATCAGTTGCCAAGCCCTGCTTCATAGAGCCCCTGGACTAAATGGCGAAACAATATGTCCCTAAGTAACAAGCTCCCATGACCTATTGGTACGTCACGGGTCCTTAGGGGGTTAAAAGAAAAAACGATCAAGGGTTGAATTGTTGGTCCACTGGATTCCAACCAGATTACTTCAAACAAAGAGAAAATAGTTGAAGGCGTTAGCTGTAACGGAAGACAATTTATCAATATACATTTCACCATTCATTGATTTATAGGAATGTAATGTACAATAAAAACATTGAACAGCATTCATTTATGTGCATGAAACCTGAAAATATTCCTATTTTTTTCACAAAATATGCAACCTATTATTATCTACCTTAATGTATAACTAGAAAGTTTTGGCACGACTGCAAGATGAAATTTTACATGTGGTTTACCAATTATCAATTAAGAATAAAAAATTGCAAATTGTAACCTCCGGGTCTCAGAAATAAAAATAATAACATGGTGTAGGTGACTAAAGACGTACCCGCACACACCAAATCACGAGCTCTCTGTGGAACACAGAAGAGAATAATTACTGGAACGCCACAGGAAACTAGTTCATGTATGTGGTTAATTTAACAACCTTGAAGTTAATCCTCATAAATTAATATTTCATGCACTCCATTATATCATCAGATACAATTACACAGCTTACAAAAAGTTACCGTTCTATTACTAGGAGTCACTCAAATGTTAACTCACTCAACTATTTCATTATTTTAAAACTACAAAAAATCTGTGAGTTTGGCATAGGCTTTATTAGTCTTTTTTTTTTTTTAACACCACACAAACAAAGCACACTGCCTGACTCCTGACCATGCTATGTAGTAAACCTTTGGCAGGACATCTTGGAGCAATAAACTAGTCTTGATCCTCACAATGCTCCTAGATTTCATGAGGGCTTTTGGCTGAGATGGATCCCATAAGAAGCAGAATTGCTACTGAGGTTTGGCTTGCTCACGACTGCAAAGCAAGGTCATAGGGGAAAGGAAAGAACAAAAATGGAAATAAATAATAGGTCCCAGTGAAATTATACATAGGAGGCCTTAGACACTATGACTGCCATAAATATAAATTTATGCTGTTCTATTTGTAAAGTAGGCTGGGTTTTATGTAGCATGGAAAACCATCTCTAGAGAGGTCCATTGCAAATTATTTTGTAATGATGAATTATTCTGAACTAAAAAACTAACAAAATCTAGAACTTATCATACTCTGAGAATGACGATCCTTTTTACTCATTTATTTCCAATGTTTTGAGCAGAGCATTGGTATTTTATATAGGACTTGTTTAGGTCAAGGTAACACAAAAAACAGCAAAAATTAAAAAACGGATCTATATAATGAGTGTTATATTATTATAAGGTTAAAGCTCGTTAAATGATCAAGAATAATGAGCTACTCGATAACAAGTAATGAACCCCATTAAAAACAACGGGAGACTCAAGCATTTAACCAGGTGCTCTCTGTTTGGCAGAGTAGGGGGTACCTGGTTAATCTATAAATTTTTTTTTTTATTCTAGTTTTTGAATATTTTGTCCCTTGAAGGGATGTTTAGGCAAAATATACAAAAATTAGAATGAAAAAAATGTAATAGGTTTCTGCAAGACACATTAGAAATCCGTCTGCATTTGCCGGCATTTGACTGCAGGATGCCGGAGGTGTAATGTGTCTTACAGAAACATCCAAAATGTGTAGCAGCTGTGCAGCATCTTAGGTTTTTTCAAGATGTTGTTAAGCTGCTAATTAAAAATAAATAAAGAAGCCAAACTTACCTCTCCTCTTGGTGACCTCCTGGACCTGCTCCAGTCCCCCCACTCACCGACAGCCCGCTCAGCCAATCACTGTACTGTGTCGCAGTGATTGGCTGAGTGGAAAATCTCTGTTGCCGCAAAACCCAACAAATACTACCTGAAACATGTTCTATTTCATTTTTCATATCAGAAACCATTCTCTGAATTGTTGAACAGAGAATCAGTAAAAAGCTAAAGTAGTTTTCAGTTGCTGAATCCTGGTGTTCAGTTTTTAGAAGAGTATGCCAGTTTGGGGCTGTTAGTAGGTTGAAGGTTGCATATTCGGGTTGGAAAAGCTAGGCTGAAACCCAGGAAGAACCACTGCCGAGGCCAATATAGCAGGATGCGACTAGCTAGTTGCAGAAGATGGGTGTGTATATTAGGGTTTGGGTCAGCATTAGGCACTTCTTTAAGTAGTCAGGATCTGTCAGCATTTTAGCACACAACAACAAATATTAATAACCACCAAATTCTGAACTATGCAGCAAAAATAGCAAACGATGCTGTGTAGTCCAGAATATTTTAGCTATTGCTAGGTACTATGTGAGTTGTGTTTGGTTAGCTGGGAAGTATTAGTATCAAGTTTGACAGAGTACTGTTTTTTTTTAGGTGTCAATAAAGTAATTAGTAAAAATTTGAGACTTTGAAAATCCCTAGAAATGTGAATTGTATCCAATTTTTAGTGGGAACCTACAAAAAGGAGTTGGCGAATCGGACTTCTGGTAGTCCCTGTGGTAAACATCTGTTTTTGCTACCAGAAGCCCCAGCCACCGTGACATTTCCCCTGAAGTGTAGTACCCTGTTTCTCCAAAACTAAGCCCTACCCTAATATTAATAAGCCCTAGTTACAGTCAGCACTTCCAGAACTAGGTTACTTCACGTGACATCACGGAGATGGAGAATAGGCATATATTCAAAAAGAAAAAGCTACTCAAGCTACAAGAAAGGAAATGAGCTTAATGGGTGATAGTCGTTCATGGAAAAAAAAAGACCTACCCTAATAATATAAGACCCTGTTTTATTTTCATAGAAACATGGTATTATATGACAGCCAGTGGAGGGTCCTGAGCAGGAGAGCCCCTCCATGATGTCCATATGCTCTAATATATACAACTCCTTTAAGTCCTCTAGCACCAGAAGCAAAGCCTAATTGAATCTGTTTTTCTATGTGTTTGAATTACTTACATTCTGTCCTGCCAGCAATGGGTTTACAAGTCTGAGCCACCAGCATGCATAAGGCATATGAAAATGAGAATGAAGTATCTGGAGACAGGGAATATCATGTTTTTGTGCTCCCAAAGGCAGCTGTGATGTGAATTTAAATACTGCATTACAGTAATACCTACGGAAATGAATAAAATTGAAGATTGCTTTGTGTTAAATTAATAAATGAATCACAGCATGCCAATCTGAATAGGATTTAGTGTTTGATGTCCTTATTTAATGGACGGAGGAGATGAAAAAAGACTGGCAAAACAGGGGTATTATTTGGAGAAGCTTAAATAAGAATATTCTCTTTGTGCCAGAGTGCATATTTCTAGCCTACAGACCAGGCTGCCATCTAGATTTTACTTAAAGGGTTCCAGCTGGCCGAGAATACAAGCGCATCTGCTGCAGTAATAAATGGACTCTTAGCACTAGTCTAGGGCAAGAACGCCTGCTATAGATTATCTCAGTCTTCACCTACATGTGCCATTGCAATGAAAGCAAATTGAATAAATATTACCTGCGATTTTGCAGGATTAGAGTTTGAATATCTGCTTATTTCAAATCATTAAAGAACAGAGAGATGGCTGAAAAAGTAATACGGGATTTGATGGTTTCAATAAATAAGAAATGGTGATAGAAAACTGTACATAGAGCAACATAATATTTGAAGTTAGAAGTGGGTTTGGCTGCTTTGTTTCGCCAGGGTAAATTATACTTGAAAAGATACAAAATAGATGTCCTGTCATGGCTGAAGCATAGATCTTTAAGGGCATCCAGCTCTATAAAACAATTGGGCTATTTGGCTTTCTCAATTGTTTCTACTGGCAAACTCACAAGGAGGAGCTAGAACAAAGTATAAAATCCAGAGCCAACCTCACAGATGACTGCTGACTGACTAGCTGGTCAGCTAGGCAAGGAATAGGACTTGGAATCTTAGCTACTTGGATTTGTAGTAGTATGTGTGAATACATAACTTAGAGAATCAAATGAAGTTACCTTCACACGTACCGGATTCACAGAGGATTTCACGCTGCAAGTTTGCAGCAAAATCCGCTGCGAGTCCATGTAGTGTGAAAGTCTATGGAGTTACATATCAGCAGCGGAATTTTCATTCCACTGCGGATATATAACCCGGCCTCTTTAACCCCCTGCCGCCCCCAGCCCCCAGCCCAGCACAGCTGCATGTGAGACTCCCGTCGGTCCCCATCAGCTGAAATCTGCTGCGAATCCGGTACGTGTAAAGGTACCCTAAAGGGGCTTTTTTTTGCATATCATAATAACACTGCGGCACCTTCCCAGGCTGCTTTAAAGGAGAACTCCAGCATTTTAGCTAGGGCGAGAAATTTCCCAGCACTGCAGCCTGGGTATTAGAGGGACAGGATCGGGTTAGGATCCTGTAATTGAAATATTCACCTAGAAACGCAGTTTCAACTTGATTTCACTGGTTTTAATATAGCTACAATAAAAGTTACATTTTAGGGGTGGGTACATTACTAACAGGGGTTTAGTACCCCAGGCTTCGGCCTATGGGTTATTGCAGATTAACTAGAAAACATATGTCACTTCCTACAGGACATACAGCAGCTAATAAGTACTGGACGGCTTGAGATTTTTAAATAGAAAAAATTTACAAATCTGTATAACTTTCTAATACCAGTTCATAAAAAAAAATATCCAGTGTACCCCTTTAAACACTGTGGCTCATTCCAGGGCTACATATGGTGCAGCTGCAAAGGACCCACTTTTTTTATGTTCTAACCATGAGCAGCAACACATCAAAACTTATTTTTGAGCAGACTTCCCATTGAAATCTATCCAGATTTTTCTTGCTCCAATACAAATACGTGAATGTCCTACAAAATATCTGCAATATTTTTATGAGCAGAAAAACAGACATGGCCGCACATTCATATACTTTTCACTGATCCGTCTGCTTCTCAGTACTTTATACCACTAACATCAGGGGTTAGTTACAATTTGATCAAACTGCATGAGCCCACACACTGCTTCAAGGTTCCTGATTCGTGTGGATCTCTTAAAATGGCGCAGACTCATGTGTTGTCCACCACAGCTACAACAACAGTGCCAAAGGGGGAGTGACGCAGTTACCCAACAACCCCAATGCTGGCTGACATAGCCCCCGGGCTCTGGGCCCCAACACCCTAGAGCCACACTAAACCGCACCACACAGAGCAGAAGCGGATAGAAAAAGATCACCCTGTGCTTTCAGCCAAAGGACTGAGAGAAGGTGCTGACCCTATATACAATATACTTTTATAATATTTTACACCTAGAGATGAGCAAAGCAAATTCGGTAAATCAAAATTTGCTGTGAATCGAGCTGTCAATTTGCTTCATTCTGCAAAGGGAATTCCCAACAATTTGTAAAGGAAATTTGCAAAAAAGAGCCAAAATGGCGGAAGCACATGCTGTCTGGAGCGTCACTGGGCAGGAGAAAGAGATTAATCCTAAACCCTAGTGCTTGTACAATCAGCTGCAGGCTCCTCTGTGATGTCAGCACCTCTCCCTCACCCTCTATATAAAGTGGTTCATTAAAGAGGTGGCCAGTCAGCTGTGTGTGGAGGAGAGAGCAGGATGGCAGCAGGCTTCTAGAGCAGAGCAGGGAGAGACTAGTAGAGTGATATAGGGACAGAGAGGAGAGGAGATGATAGGAAGGCTGATTGTTGGTGATTCTTTGTTGTAGCTAACTAACTATAACTATAGGAATTCACTGAGACCAGTGAAGACACAGTCCCTATTATTCACTCACTGGGCACAGGGCAGTGTAAACTTCTATTGAGTTATACTAATTTACTGTTAATAGTTAATAGAGTGTGCACCTTACATAATCAGGGCTCGCACTCCACTCCTATTGTGTTATACAAATTTGGTTTCATTACTGAACTGAGTGCGCTTTACATAATCAGCGGTCGCACTCCACTCCTACTGTGTTACGCAAGTTGGGTTTCATTAGATAGCCTGATTGTCATTTTTTTATTGTGATTTTATAATTTTTTACACTTTTACAAAAACATACATTAACATATTCGTCCTTCTGTATTAGTCCCAGTACTGTAGCTACTATAGTTTTGGCTGTTTTATTGAAATTCGTTAAGATTCTATTCCTGAATATTAACAAATTTGACCCAAAATACGCGAAGCTAGTGAAAAAAATTTCTGTCTGCTTCGCTCTTTTCTATTTTCACCTGTTTATCCTTTTAGGACAACTTAGATTATGCCACATAAAAGTTTTCATGTTTGGTTAACCATAGGTACCTAAGATTTTCTTTTTGGTTTGTTCAATACCTTCTACCTTGCTGTGGTTGAACTTCATGGGCCTATAATCTGTTAGGTTGAGATCTCATCACTGGAGAATTGTGAGAATGGACGCACACTTGGTTGTATACATAATATTCCTGAATAGAGTTTAAAGACAAAGGCCTCGCACATTTATGGCTAACTCCTTCATGTTTCTTTATTCCATTGCTGCTGTTCAAAGGACTGCTGGTTCTAAGTTTATATTGGCCATTATGTGTTGAGTCACAGTGGACCCCCCCGCCATGCCCTATAAAAAAAGGGATATCCACCATATCTAGAGAAAAGAACGTTTTTATTCCTTACTGTAAAACAGTGAGACTATGGAACGGTGCCAAAAAAAAGGGAAAATAAATGAAAAATAAAGTGAAAAATACTAATGATCATGATGTCATAGAGTTTTCCTGATAATTATTCCTGATAAAATATGACTTTTATCATTAGTTGTAACTTCTGAAATTCCCATAAAACATAAATCCAAGAACAAGATCCTTTCCCAATGAGGTTTCGACAAATGTGCAGTTATTTTTATTCATAATGGAACTATTTGCAAGAGAATAAAAAAAAGTACACGGGCGCAATTATTTTGCTACTTCTCCAAAGATAAGTTACACATGAGGTTTTTTTTAAGAGAACCTTTTCATATTTTCTTTATACACAGGGCTCCACCTTTGGCTAAAAGACTCCTAATAATAAATGAGGAATTGGCAGACGCACAGAATAAAGTGCTCAGGGTGGCTTGCCTCGCCAAAACAGTTAAGCTAAAAATGTTTATGTCCGTCTTCGTTAATGACCTCAGGAGTCCTTCTCATTTCAACCTAAAGTAATCAGACTGGTACTGAAGCTTGACTGGCAAATGGCCAACCCAGTAAAATTAATAACATATGCTGAAGAAGTCATTTGTAACAAATTTTCCTTTTCTAAAAAAGAAAACGAAAAAAATAAAAATAAAATAAGTGGCTGTGTAAAACCACTGACAGCAGTGTCTTATTTTCTTCTACTGAAAACTTTGGATCTCTTCCAAATTTGTGGTACCTACTTGTCCTGAAGATCAAATTAATAACATATAATATTAAGCATTTACTTTTGCTGCTGGTATTTTTTTTTTTTTACAACACTCCAGAAAGGAGTCAAGGAGTTTACAAATGGATTTAACACAATCCATAAAGACAAAGACATTATACTATAACGAGTGCCATGGCTGCTCTTATAAGGGTACTCTGATAAAAAAAAAAATCTTTTTTTTTTTTAAATCTACTGGTTTCAGAAAGTTATACAGATTTGTAATTTACGTCTATTCAAAAATTGTAAGTCTTCCAGTAATTATCAGCTGTTGTATGTCCTGCAGGAAGTAATGTATTCTTTCCAGTCTGACACAGTGCTCTCTGCTGCCACCTCTGTCCATGTCAGGAACTGTCCAGAGGAGTAGCAAATCCCCATAGAAAACTTCTCCTGCTCTGGCAGTTCCTGTTACGGACAGAGGTGGCAGCAGAGAGCACTGTGTCAGACTGGAAAGGATACACCACTTCCTGCAGGGCATAAAGCAGCTGATAAGTACTGAAAGACTAGAGATTTTTAAATAGAAGTACATTACCAATCTATATACATTTTGACACCAGTTGATTTAAAGGAAAAACATTTTTATGGGATATTGTATGAGCATAATTCATTAAGGCTATGTTTCCACTATGTACAAACAACGGCCATTCTTTTGTGAATGGCCATTGTTTAACATGTAACCATGGCCAATGTTGTATAACAATAGCTGGAATTAATGATCCTTAACATTAATTCCGGCTGTAGGTAGCTTTAAACAATGGCTGTTCGCAGCTGAATGGACGTTGTTTGTACAGCATGTGAACATAGCATTCTTTTTTCTTTTTTTTTAAAGGGAAATACACTTAGAGACACAAATGTATCTTGAAAGTCAACTGAACTCTTTCTACAACTTAATAAAGATTCCAATTTTTGGCAAAATGGAGCACCTGCAGATTTAACATTTTCTAAAAGATTCACTGTCTCAAAATTGGATAGGTCATACAAACCATACAGGTCAGGTCATACAATTACTGGAAAAAGACACTGTAATTGGCTCCTGGGAAGAATTCTTCAAACGTTTCGATGTTGTCAATACATCAGATGAAGGGACCACTGAGCATTTGTAAAATGGTTACTTGATAACTTTTAAAGCAAATGTACCATCACGTTAATCGCTTTTTTCTTTTTTACAGTAGCAGATCAGCGCCGGTGCTGGGATCCTGGTGGCACCTGGCTTTTTCTGAAACGCCACCCAGATCCCGTGTTCAGTTCTTTGGCTGTGCACCTGCCCGCCTCTATGCACTGGGGACAGGCCCGCCGCCTCCAGTGTAACAATATCCTCTCCCCTCTGTGACACCACTCCATTGATTCTAATTATTTTTTTTTATAAATATGTATTTTTTAATGTATATGTATAATTCATAAATGTGCATGTTCATTATTTGGATGGTGGAAATAAGCTTCAGTTATTATTCTAGACTTTGTGTGCGCTGCCGACCAATTTCCTATTGACTTTAATATAGTGCAGGCTGTGTTCACACGCTCTATAAAACAAGCCAGTCCATGGGCCTGACGAAACGTGCCTGTGTGCATGTGAAACAGCCGGTCGCCTTGACGCACCTGCCTTCACCTCCCCCGTACACAAGCTGAAGTGAACCCTGAATAAAAATGGACTATGTTTTCAGCAGATGGTGAGTGCTAGCTCTTTTTCCTATTGGACTGGAATTGATGTATCTTGCCGATTAGCTATATGCACCACCTAGCTGTATTTTTTGCCTACACGTCCTCTATCTACAGTCCTAACCCGTTTAGTCTTAGAAGCCACATATGAACATTGGTGCTCGCTCTTATTTTTACTGGATTGTGTATAAAACAAGCCTGTTTAGTGTGAATGGCTGTTGTTAAACCCTCCTTTACGGCTGGAATTAATGATCATGATCATTAATTCTGGCCGCAGGTAATGCTAAACAACGGCCGTTCATGGGAAACGGACATTGTTTATACAGCGTGTGAACATAGCCTTAAAATTAAAATAAAACAGTGTTTGGTATCATTTTACTGCGTGTGGACATAGTCTTATACATTACACATACGAGCAAAATCATGCAGCAATCTACTCCTTGTTCTTTGATTCTACCTTTGAATTTCTTTGGGAAGCTTACATGTTTAACAGACTTTATATGAGAAATGGTACAAAAAAGCCAAATCATTTTCATGTTACAGGCACGTCCAGGAATATCAACCTTATTGCACACATCTGTGTTCTTGGGAAACCGGTAAATTTCCTGTCAGTGTATATAATTTACAAACATATTAAAACAAATAGGACGCAGAACAGACCCTTGTGCAGATTCAGACTTGTACACGGGGAAGTTGGGAAATGCCAAACTAGAGTCAGCTCTCGAGAAACCCTGGCAGGGGCAGGGGGGCCACTCGGTATCGAGGTGTTGGGCCTAGCTCTTTAACTGAAGGCACTGATGATCCCTTACAGTTAAATGTGGTGTTCTGATTGACAAAATGAGGAGCCATTAACTTCCCGCTCTGACAGCCAACCTTGTGGCCGCAGGCAGTATTATTCATGTGATCACTAGAGATCGCTCTGTCCGCCGATAAGTGATGTCATGCTTGCACTTGCAGACTGGGGAGGAAAAGAAGACAGGCAGGGTTAGGATGGGTGTTATTTTTAAATTAAATTACAGAGTGGGGATGCCTATTTGGCCTATGGCCTTCTCCAGGACTTGTTTTCCAGGACTCTCTAGGGCTGCATACAACTTCTTCAGCCACCAAACGATTGTACTCGAGCATACTCCAGTCGCGCCCATCTCCAGTTGTCAAATCCGTTTTTTTTTAGATGAGTTCTCATTGTTGTTTCTACTATATCATCAGCCCTCACCTGAATATGATGGCCGAAAAAGTTCTCTATTATAAAAGGGCTCCTTGTTTAATGCCAATGATTAACTGTTTGGCCATTGTTTTTCCTGGCAAAATAAAATAAATAGCACATATTAAAATCATACATGTAATAATAATCACTAAATAAGTCTTAGAGCATGGCCGAAACAAGAGATCTTGTATCAAACTTTAAGTCTATGTGAAATGTATGTCATGTCATTTTTTACTAAAAGAGACATGGGAGGAGATGTCAGGTCAGGGTTTGCCCTAAGGCTTGGTATTTAGTGCATAATAATATTACTAAGTATTTATGTTTAGTATCACCAAAACTTCTAGGATAAACCAATAGTACTAGAATTACCAAAAGAGTTTTGGGCATTGTTCAGAAACCTGATTTACTACCTTCTCCACCGAAACATACTGGAGTCCATAGTTCATACCCACAAACTAACTCTTTCTCTCTCTCTCTCTCTTTTTCTTTCTATATATAAATATAGATGCCTTTGATCAGAACTTTTTTTTAGGATTTTATATCTGAAGAGTAAATTCATTAATTAAAAAAAGGAAAAAAATGGCTTCCTATCTAATTTATTTAAGATATAAATGCTAGAGATGAGTGAACCCTGCCAAACCCAGATTCGTTTCGAACTTTACAAAAAATTCGGTTCATTACCGAACCAATCTTTCTGCAAAGTTTGGAGGGGTTCGCCACTGGTGTTCATGTAAAAAAACCAAACAACATATTCTTATCTGTCTGCGGTCCCCCGATGTCTCTTGGTGGCCCTCTGGTCCCGTACCAGCGTCTTCTATGGTGAAGTCCCGCTCCGCCAACCACAGGCTGGTTATGATGGGACAGCACCGCAGCCTGTGATTAACTGAACGTGCCTTCACTGGAGAAGACGCTGGGACAAGACAGGAGAAGAAGGACTCCGAGGGAGCGCGGACATGTAAGTATAAGGAGCAGCCTTTAGAAACTGCATTAACACAGCTAAAACCTTCAGTCACTGAGCTGTTTTAATGCGCTTCGTTAAGGTTGGGTACAAAGCCAAACTTTACATGAAATTGGCTTGAACCTGAAGAACTGAACTGAAAAGTTTGCTCATCTCTAATAAATACTTAAAAAAAATTTGATTAAAGCCCTGTCCTCAAAGCTTTTCTTTTTTAAGATCAAAAGCTATATTAATTTCTGTTTTTTTTTTTAATTGAACTCTGAGCTGTCAGATGAATAGTCTAAATCACTGCATACAGTCACTTCTTTTCTCAGTGATGCTGTAACTGAACATTATACAGTATAATTCCTGTCTTTGTACTATCCAGTATATTCACACTTACATGCATAATAGAATAGAAATAGAAATAATGTCAGGAGCATACAGAGGAGCATATCTCAGCACACAACTACTGGGGGTGATTTTGTTATTGGTTTCCTAAAGGGGTATGAGATATAATAAAAAATTGTGCTAAATGTATCAAATGGTCATTGAAAATTGCAGTCAAATTGTTGGACTCCTTAAAAGGGTATTGCAGCCAAAAATAAAAATATTTTCAAATCAATTAGTGTCAGAAAGTTATAAAAATTTGCAAATTATTTCTATTAAAGAATGGTAACGATTCCAGTGCTTATCAGTTGATGTATGTCCTGAGGGAAGTGGTATATTGTCTCCAGTCTGGCACAGTGCTGTCTGCTACCTCCTCTGTCCACGTGAGGAACTGTCCAGAGCAGTAGCAAATCCCCATAGAAAACCTCTTCTGCCCAGGACTGGGTCCAGCTTTTCCCATCACCCGGGGGAGGAGTGGAACGGAGCAGCAATGAGTTATAAGGCAGCCGGCTGAGGAGCGGATTGTAGAGATAACAAAGTGCTTTGCTTTGTTATTACTGTAAATTCGCTCATCTCTAGTTGAAACTATGAAGCCATATTACAATGCAGCACACATTAAAATATAATATATCTGATCTAATAATTAACCCAACATGCTGAAATTATAAAAACCCCTTCAAGTAAAGATTTTAAGTAACGTTGAGTGGGATTCAGATGTAAGTGAATAGTGCACGCTGCTTTTGATCAGACCTGGGTATTCATAATGTTGGCAGAGTTATTAATACCTTCTATATGCTGTATGCCCAGTGTATGAATGTGGATTTTACTTTTTTGTATTTTTATTCATGCATGGCAAGAAAATGTTCTAAACTTTATTTTTTTATTACAAGAATATTAAGATCCAAAAGTCAGCAATGTGATCCTGCTTTTAATAGTGTAAAAATATGCGCTGTGTTTCTAATAGCCCCAGATGATATACTCTGGAAAATGCAAAAGGTTCAAAATGTGATTTCCTCCGAGCAAATAGCAAATCAAAGAAACATTTACTATAGGACGATGAGGGAAAGTGGCAGGGGAGTCTATTTTTTCCCTGGAACATACACCATGCTGTGACACTCTCACCCACGGTCTGGAGAAGATTGATGTCTGGACATGTGGTGAGAGCTGCCACTGATTGAAATCAGACAACTGTTGGCTGTGAGGGAGATGGAGGGAAAAAAACACTTTAACCACAGCACTTCAGTCACTGCACACTTGGACAGGGCTTTCCTGTCTGCCGTCTAAAGACACAAAGAAAGTCAGGCAAGTCCGAATAAATCAAAATAACAAACCCTAGTCAAGAATACACATGTACATATACATACGTACAATCAATTATTAAGCAAGGGGCTTGCATGCTGAATTTCTTATGTCTGTACAAATAATGAGCATCTTGGTGGGAAAAGTTCCAAAAAAGTCGTAGTCGCTGGAGACATCATAGACACATGATTGATGACTCCTTGCATAGGCTCCAAACTATATTATACCAGTT